>NC_084702.1:36538052-36901385 GCF_028389875.1 Rhea pennata
ATTAAAGGCTTTGAATGAAATGAAAGGTACACATAGTAAAGAAAGTATAATGCACATTATTAGATTTCTGGAGAGGTAGATGTAGGAGGGAGGGATATACCAATATTTGATTTTTCACAGGCATTAAAGAATTATTTAAGGATATCTACAAAACGTTTAGGATGTGACATTTTGCTTTCCTTTTTGTTCTTGTTGCAAGCACTTGCAGGATCCCATTTATAAAGTTATAGTGTAGTGTATACACTACATCATATTAGGAAATAACATTTAAAAATAAAGGCAAATGGAAAATAATGTCCAGACGGCACATTTTACACTTGTAACATAGGCAGCTCTCATGATATAGAAGGACTGTGTGTTCATGGTTTTTACTGCATATTACACTTATTAAAATTTGAAACCTGGAAGCAAAAACATCACTAATTAGCACTTGCCCAGCAAAAAGCTAGAGAATTCTGTGCCTTAGCTTGGTCAACTCTCATTTTCCCAGGGTAGTGGAGCAGTGTGCTAGAGCAAGCACAGCAATCTGACAAAATCTATGTAAATTAGGCAGTGGGAGTGTATTCATACAACTTCCTTTGGAAAAATAGCAAGTGGGTTTATATAGACACCTGTGCAGCTTTAACAGAGCAGGCAGAAGAGGATGTAGTGGGGTTAGTGTCGCTTCTGCATCTTGTACTGCTTAGTTGGGAGTGGCTTGATTAATCCATCATTTAGGTAACCTGTGTGGGGATGACCAAGAGTTGACCCCTAGCTACCACTATCCTATGCTCCTTTTCCTTTTTTCATTCCATCTCCTCCGTGTGTTTTTTGAAATGGATCAATTATAAAAGTTTTTCCTGAATCACTTGTGAAGATCTATATTGTTTGTGTTCTCCTCACTAGGCAACAGCGGCGGGGGGGACCATGTGAACTCAAAGTTGTTGAATGTGCATTTGACTGTCCCATGGCCTGGTCAGCTAAGGAGGAGCTAAGCCTGCCAGAGGACTGTGCAGCTGACTGTGTTGTTTCTGGGACATTCCCCCTCTTTTACTATCAGCACCATAGTTGTTGGAACCCAGGATATGAACTTGCCGAGGAGCAGAAGTGCGCAGCTGGTTGCCTCAGGACTGATCGTGAGGCCATGGGTAGCTTTGCAGAGCAGAGCAGTGGGATTTGTGGAGGGGGTGGAGACACTGGCTTCAGGACTCTGCCCTTAAGGTTGCTGTCACCATCCAACTCTTGTATGCATATGGTCCAATTTGCATTATATGTAAACACCTCGTAATTTTGACTTTTCAGTGGGGAAAAGAATTTTTGACGCCTGTTTTCTAGATGGGGAAGGGAAATAAAGTATAACTCTCAGGTTATAATTTCAATGCCAGAAGGCTATTTGGGAATCCTGGCCTGAGATCACTTGGAAAATGTGACAGAATAAGAAGTTTGAATGGTTAATTCACTAGAGCTTCCTTCTTTTCTGCTGCCTTAGGTTTTTCATTTTTTTTTCAAGAATTATCCCTGGCCTTCCTCTTGTTCCAGCCTCTCACTGCCAAAGTGCATAATTTCTTTCCTGAGCCGTGGATCTCTAAATTTTCCAATTGGACTTTTGTTTTCAGAACCTTTCTCCCCACCCTATATACATTCTGCAGCAGTAGAGAGCTCCTGAATACAATAGGCACATTCAAAGGGAAGGATAAGACTGCTTTGTTTAGCAAACAAGCTCTTCCCTTTTTTTGGACTACACTACTTGACAATTTTCTTTCTTCTGAGGGTCCATCTTTTTTTTTTTTTCCCTCCCTGTAAGAAAACTACTAATAATTGTATATTGAAAGAGAGAAAATTGCCTTTATGCAACTTATGGCAAAGTCTCAGGATGCTCCATTAGGATTAGAATGATTTTTTTTCCTTGTGTACTTCTTACTACCTTGAGAGCAGAAGTTAGACGGGTTTAGTTTTTGCTCACTCTTCTATCTAATGCTTTTATGATTGATCATTGGTGTTTTTTTTTCCCTCACTCCAGAATGGAGAAAGGTTACTCTAAGTTGAAGTTAAGAAGTATAGAACATAAGGTTCATGTACTTTCTGTCTTGAACTTGTTAAGAGTACTTGATATGCATACAAATATAAACAAGAAAATTCAGTTGAATTCACAAAAAAGAACGACCTAAGTGGCTGAAAGTGGAAAACAGTGAAATATATTCTTAAGCGCCAATTTTGGATGAGTTGTCCGGTGGTAAAACTCCGGTTACACAAATGCATTGAATATATCATTTTCTTGCTTGTTTCTTGCCTCCTCTTAAATTCAGCATTTGAATTTATTGAGGGAGTCTCATAAGCAGTGAGATAAAATGCATCTTCTCGTTAAAGCACTTGCAAAGGCTGGTTTTATAAAGGTCTTTTGCTTTTAGCTTGGTAGAAAACCATTAACATTTTATTTATTATATCTTAATCTCCCTGTTCCTTTAAAAAAATTAACATGCTTATTATACACTGCCTTCCATACAAATCATATTGTTATATTTGAGTGTAGAGAAATACTAAAATTAATGTATAAATAAAACCTTAAAGTAACTCTCTGTATTTGACCTGTTAAGGACCCAGACCTGTTCCCACTGCTAACTGTTTAGGGGAAAAATTCCCTGAATCATGAAACTAAATTAAATTAAAAAAAATAATAAAACCCAAACTCTGAAGTACCAATTTATATGCTGATCTTCTAAGTTAACTCTTTGTGTTTGAGGGACAAAGTGTCTTAGAATTATATATGTACATTTTTTTGTTTGTGATGTCTGCAAATGTTTTTCACTCTGGTGCGACTACTTATGCCGCCTAGGCATAGCTGACTTGGAAAGGTTTTGTTGGTGTGGGGACTGACATGGAGAAGGGTGGAAGGGGGAGCCAGCGGAGCCGGCAACGGCCCCTCGTTCGGGAGCCTCCCGAGGAGCGAACGCGCACAGCTTTTCCTCCCAGACGTCTCCTGCGGAGACACAGCAGGGACTTGTACTGGAGTTTCCCATTTTCCATACGGACAAACTTTATTTTCATACCTCTTGTTGGCTTGAAAACGTCAGGACGGTTCAGCCCAGTCCCATTTTTTCAGTGAAAACAATTCAAAAGGCTTGGGTTTGTTTCAAAGCACAAATAAAGCAAGTGATGAAAGCTCTAAAAATGCCCCTGAACAAAAATATCAGGTTTTTTTTTCAGCTCTTTGTGCACAGATGTTCTGGGTACTTTCAGAGAGCAAGGAACTAAGAAGATTTCAAAGTAGGAAAAATAACTAAATACAGTTAATCGAACAAAAAATCCTTACTAAATGCCTCCATGGGCTGGGTATGCTTGACTTTGCCAAGTAGGATAGTGCTTACTCTTAATTTCATTTTAGCTTAGCTTGTCAACCTTAAATCTAGCATTCAAGTGCACAAGCATGCAGGACCAAATTTCCAAGCCCCTTGAACCGTGATGCTGCCCACATATAAGAAGGCAAAATTTGTCCTGTTCTTTGTCTTCAAACCTCTTTCTCTCAGAAAATCATCTTTAAAAGGTTCAGTAAAGTTCAATAAAAGTTCAAAAAATGGTTCAAAAGGTTCAATGACATAAAACTTCAAGTGTGTTTACAGCCCCTTGCTAGTGTGCATTGGGTTCAGCAGAAGCGTGTTGCTTTTCAGCCTGTGTTAGGTTACGGAAAACCTCACCCGATCCTTTACTGCAACATGCTTTGCCTCTTTTGAGCTCCCAGGCAGCAATAACTTCTCATCAAGATTACAGAGCTTCCTGCAGACAGATAGACCTAATCCCAGCGCTCCATCTATTTAGTAATCTATTCCAATGAGGACGTGATGGATTTGATAGGCCATCTGTAGCTAAGTGAGACAGATTCAAGACAGGTCAGAAACTGTGAGGTTTGCGAAATCTTGCAGAAAAACTTTCTGCTGTTACACGTGGGCAGTTGTCTCAACCTGGAAAAAAAGAAGGTGGAGGGAAGAGGAAGGACTCCTCTCCTGTCTCCAGTATTTTAGAAAAGAAAATTCTATTTGAAGTATAATATTAAGATTATGACTGGGAAGACTGTATAAAACTCTTCACATGATGCTGCGTACGTTGAAAGGGGCAGAGAAAACCTATGTGCAATTTGAGTCAAATTCAGGTGAGTACGCTTGGTTGAAAAAAGTGGGAAAGGGAAAAACAAACATCTGAAATGTTTTTGAAGAGCTGTTTCATTTCAAAGTACCTCCAACAAAATGAATTACTGCTTGGATCAAACAGGACATTTGTCTGACACACAACATTTCATTTTAGTGAGGTAGAGCTGGAGAAAAAGTGTTTTGGATTGACTTGAAATGACTTTTTCATTCCTCCTCTTTTGCACTTCAGGCAAAATTCATCTATAATAACCCTTTGGATGTAGATGTATTAATGACAACCAGCTAAGTGCACGCACATTCGTGTAGATTCAGTCTCTAATATCAGCCTCTAAACTCTGGCCGTAGCTTTGAAAAAGATTTAAGTGTGTGATCCTGCCTGTGTAGAGTTTTGTGGGCTTCACTGGGAGTTTGAGGTCAGCAGGTCTGTTTGCGAGATCACACTAGGCTGTATTGCTGTCACCCTCAGCCAAGAGCGAGCGTTGCACCTCTTATTTGTAATAAGCAGCTTTTGAGAAGTGTAAGTCCTAAGTATTGCTTTGGTGTGAGTTGGAAGCAGTAGAAGCAACAGTGAAACCTTTTTTTTTTGTTTGTTTTTGTGTACTGGAAAAGGTGTTATAAATCTGGGGTAAAAAGCAAAGATGTGGATTTTTATATTTATATTTTTATTTAAGAGAAATAATGCTGTTCAGTATTTAAATAACATTGCAGATCCTGTTTCCAGTTTCTTAAGTGTGCTTTCTGGTGACTCATTGCTGCACCTGATTTACCTGTGCATGAAAATATTTAGAAATACTCTAAATAATTAAAGCATAAGAAATTAATAGCAGCATTATAACATTTTTACTGCAAAGTCTAAGTTACACAAGAGAAAATTATGTTGTAATATTGAAGTTATATTTTCTCTACACTGTCTGGATATTCCTTATCTTTCAACAGCTCTGCCTAAACTGCAAGAATTAAATAAAAATTCCTTAATATTTCCAGCCTACTTTGCTTTAGGGCTAAGCTGCACACAGTAACTGTTAATCTGAAAGTAGTGACTGTTAGTCTGAACGTTTTATCTAGGCTTCTAAAGAGGAGATTCATGAATGCTTTTAAAATAACATTGAATACTGGACATATAAACGTAATGTTTCCTATTCTCCTGCTTATGTTGTAAATCAAGGAAACTCTTCATACGATCTGCTTAGTGCCTAGCAAATGACATCTTTCTCATCTGTGTGTGCATGAATTGGTGTAAAGCTCTCTGAAACGAGCAGGGAGGTGAACCTTTGTTTCTCCTAGATGTTCAGGAGTATGATGAACATAACCTGGAGAGCTTTTAGGAAGTAGATGTCCTTAAAGCAAACAACGGTGGCAGTTTTGAAGTGTGATTCATATTAGTATGCTACTTCTGAGCATTTTCTCTCAAATCCATTGCAAGGTAACCACATCAAACTGCAACCCTGTGTCTACCTTGGGTCGCTTCTTAGCCTGGAGCTTTTTGAGGATGTTTTTTGGTTTAGCTCCGGTTTTGCAATCTGATCGCTACTGCGTGAGGCTGAATTCCCCATTGAGCGTTAATAGCATGTTAGAACAGCGTGTGAAAAAAGTCAAAGGAAATGACTGTCTTTAATAAATATAAAAGATGCCTTCTCGTTCTCTAATTTTAAATTCAAGGATGCCTCCACATGAATAGATTCAAAGCCAGAGAAACACACAATAACAGGTCTGGTTATACGGTTTGTTAAACACAAAATAGAGCTGTACAGCACAACCTCTGTTTCTGTCATGACTGGAAAAGTAATAACATGTTTAGAAAAGCACACACTTTAATGAAGATGCATCAGATGCAGGGAAGGAAAGGAAAGAAATTCTTCCATCTCGTCTGTCAAAGCAGCCTGCAGGAGCACATCCGTGCTCATTTTATGCAGACTGCAGGGGAAAAAAATAGTCAAGATCTAATTAATTTTACAAGCCTACTGCAACTGGAAACGTCTCCTCCATTAGACCCTGGCTATTAGGTTCGCTGACCTTATTTCTGCCGAGATCTTCCCCTCAGCAAAACGTTTTGTGGGGAGTTGGAGCTGCCTTTCTTGAGGAAGAGCAAGGGTTGAGGTGACTTGCACCCCGCTTGGATCCAGCTTCCGCGAGAAGAGCAGAAGCCCTCAGAGAAAGGGCGAGAGGGAAGGGGAAGAGGGCAACCTAGTTAAAAATCGGAGGCGCGTGCGACACGCCGGTTGGTCCTCACTGTTGCCGAAGCGTAAGGTAACTCTAAAATCGGCCTTGGGGAGCCATTTGTGCATCATCCGGTTTTCTGCTGTATTTCAGTAGATTGCAGAGCGGCAAAAGCATTATAAACGCACGTTTTAAGCGTACGTTGTTTATATAATGTAAAAACACATACTGTTGTCTGCAAAGTAACCTGTGCTCACTGCACTCTTGGAGACTTCTTTAAAAAACCGTGCGGGTAGCGGGCGCGCTTCGGTGTGGGAAACGTTGAGGGCGAGGAAGGCCTTCCCGCGAGGAGCAGCGGCCGACGGCGCGTCGGGAGCTGCGAAGGTCTGTGCCCTGCCAAAGGTATCTCCCGCTGCCTTTTCTCGCTCGCCAGCGCTTCCTTCTGCGCCCGCGGGTGGAATAACTGATCTGAGCTTAACTACGCTGCTAAGTTGGGCATAAGTAGTAGTAGTTTGAGAGCAGAGGGCGAAAAGGTGTTTTTACATGAGATGGTTTTTTCTTCCAGTCCTTTGTAAAGGGCTAGTGGAGGAGGGAAGTGTTTGAGTTGTTAAATGCGAGCGGAAGGCAAGGGGGGAGGAGGTGGAGGGAGAAAAGAGAAAAAAGTGTTTTATCAGCTGTGTGTAAAATTTTCTGTTGATGTTAATGAAACATCTTTATCCGCGGAATATAGCTATGACAAGTTTTTCTACAACATGCGTATGAGTTTGTTTTGCAGTTTTTACTCATTATTTTTAAACTGCATTTTAAATGGTTTGACTTTAAATAATTTTCACAGGTTTCATAATCTTCACAGATTTGTGGGGCTTTTTAGAAACTTTGCAAACAAAGAAGTATTGCTTTTGACAGTTAAGTTTAAAACATGAATTTTGAGGTCAAAATTACATATACTCTGTGTCACAAGTACTGGATGGTCTTTTAGCATCTGAATTGCTTTCGTATTTGTGCAGCCTAACAAAAAAGTGATCCTTCCCTTTCCTTTTGGTGCTGAGTTGACTTGACAACTTGAGAGCAAGTCCTGGAGGGAAAGAAAGAAGTGAAGTGAACGGCAGTCATCACTTTGTGTAAAAGGAAGGAAGACAATTAGGAAAGCACGGGCTAAGAGTAGCGTTTTCCCTGGGTTTGTGGGCTGTTCTTGGGCTGTGGATGGTGGCTCGTGGTTTCTGGGCTGCAGAGAAAGTGGTAAAAGCTCGTCGTTTGGGTGAGCGGGGATTTAAGCCCCTGCCAACCTGAAAAGCAGTGCACAGGGCTAGTATGGTCTTCGCCAAGGAAACATACAACACAGAAAAATCCCAACATGTTCCTAACATCAAAATCTTGGGGCATATTGGGAAAGCGGTGTGGGAGAAGAGAAAGTAAAATGTGGGATACTTTGAAAAGGCAAAGGTATTCCCTGGCTTCTCTATCTTCCCACCACCCAACTGAAAATTTCTTTGAGCTCCATATGTAGCTAATAAGTTCTAGTGCCTTTTCCCGTAAATACTGATACTCTTCCCTCGCTAAGCATCTTTTCTTTTTTTTTGATGTCATCATAAGAAATTAGGGTGAAAAACAAGCTTACTTATTAAGAACCATCTTTTATTTGAGAATTTAATTACCAGAAAGGCTGATGAGGAATAAGCATGCTGCTTTTCAAAGAATGTCTAAATAAAGATGTTTTAACAAAGAAACAAGGTCGCTGGTTTGAGATGACCTGAAAACTTATGCATAGCTAAGTCTTCTGAAGATTGCATGGACATTTGTGTAATGTTTAAGAAGTTTTCCCTGCATGACAACTTCTATTTAAAAGTCTGCACGGTTACACGTTTTACTTAAAAATAAACACTTTTTAAGAAAGCTGAGATTGCAAGGGCAGTCAGGAGCAGGTGTTAGTATTTTGTTCCTCCTGTGGTGGTAATGTGGAACACCTCCTTTTAATGTGGATGAGGGAAGCGATTGGATTTATGAAATCAAAATACGGTCTCTGTGTGAAAACACAGTAGAGCCACCATCTTCCTACTTCGGGACATAATTTATGACAGAATGAGACAAAGAAAAATAAGCCCATCTATAAAATTAACTAAGTGTAATTAAATTGGGTAATGGGGCATATATAATATGCACTTTTCAAAAAAAGAGAACCAGTGATTTATGCATAAAATTGTGGTTTATGAGGTATTTTGATCATGAGATAACAAATGAATGGACCTACATTCTGTTTGCAGCTCAGATCCCTCCTTAGGCATCTTTGTGGTGGAAGCTGGCATTCACAGCTGACTCTCACACTTTCTCTGAGCATTGCGAGGGATTTGTGGGGGTTTCTTGTGCAAGAATCACAGGTTCTGACTTGGAGGTTGGCCCACATTTTTGTAAATCGTTTCTTCAGATTATTTAATACATATATGGGTTAAGTAGTGCAATTACGAAAAACGTAAGCCTCTCTGTTCGCTGTCAGGGAATCACTGCAGGCCTTCTGTGGTAGCAACATATTTTGACGCTGGATTCTGGAATGATGCATGGATTTCCAAAATAGAGTGGAGAAGAACTTAGCTTCAGACAGTGTTGTGTTGTGTTGCAGAATTTGCTAAAATCACCTAAATAAAGCTGTTAAATTTTTATCTTAAATATGTCTTTTTGAAAGTAAACCCCAAATTTACTATAGAAAGGTTAACCGAGGATTTATGCATGCAATAACGTCAGGATGCTTTTGTAGGTAGGTGAGACCTGTGAAATGATCTTGGCAAGTAGGAATGTTCATTAACTGCAGTCGTTAAATTTACAGTAAATCTTTGAGATGCACATATAAACAATATATGTACAAACATGTATATACATACATACATATATATATATATATATGTATTTTTAGTGCGTATTTTAGACATGCCAGCACAACTTGGGAAAATTTTCATGTGAATTTGTCTGAGATTAGATTGAGATATGCCATTAAGGTTGCCACTAGGCAGCAATAACTTCTTTATGAGGATGGTTTGCATGTAATTCAGGCCAAAGATCCTCACTTAAAGATCGTTCTGTTCACTGCATATGACACTCATTACAGACGCTTCTTTTGGTAATGAAGAAGAAATCACTGTGATAGTCCAATTTTGTCCTTTTGCAAACGTGTGTACAAAACATGTCTCTGGCAGAGCCTGCACTCTGTAAGGTTTTTAAAATCTGATTTTATGCTGTCCTTGTGTTTCCTTGCTGTGAGTCTAATTTAGTTAGTTTCTCTCCATATGTGTATAGCTAAAAGTGTAAAGGGGCTAAAGACTGCACTTATATGATTTCCAGTTTTCATGTTTGGTTTTCCTGAGTATAAAAATTATTCTGTTTTTGTCATAGTGGGGAATATAAATTACGGTAACACCAGTATGTAGATACATAATCTGCAGTGGATTGCCTGTTAGTGCCTAGAAAAAGTTCTGTACTTATTTCTTGGTTTTGTGTAATTGGGTAAGTGAGAGTTTTTTTTTTTGTTTTTTTTTTTTTTTTTTTAATGTGTGTTCTTTTGTTTTGGGGTTTTTGTGTTTCTTGTTTCTGTTTTGTTTTTTGATTTTGACGTGGTTTTTTTTGAAAGCTGTGCTGCGTGAGTACGGATGTGTGAGAATATATTTCTGGATAAAATTTTGAGTCAAATCTTTGAATACCCATTCAGTCATTAGCTGTCTAAAGCTCCCCATATTTTCTTTAATTATTTATGCCTGGATATTCTGCAAGCTCCGAACACTGGTAGTACTTAACCATTGCACGTAACAGCCATCTCCAGCAGAGCAGGTATCGTACGGGCACATCTATGCTCTATGCTGGTGCAAGCTTGTTTTGCACCACAAAGTCATGTGGACATGTTAGGTAGGTAGAGCTCTGATGGTAACGGGCTGCATAAAGTAGAGTAAAGCGTAAGTGATTGTTATTTTTCTTTGAGAAACTTCTCAATACTCAAATTGTGATAAGGATTCTGGCATCTAAATACAGTGATCGTTGTTTGGCAATGTACTTAAGGATGTTTTTCTGCAAACCCTTAGGCCAGCCAGCTGCCTGATTTTTCAGGTCAAGTTTTACTTGCAAAGGAAATCATTTTTTGTTGTTATAAATGTTAATTTCTGAAAATTGTGAGTGATCGACTCCCTCTGTGAAGCCCTTCGTCCTTCCAGCGTGAAACAGGGCAGGAATTCTATTAAATGTGATCTCTTTGGTGACGGCGGGGGAAGATTTACAGGTGAATCATTCCCTCTACTTGTTTTGTGCCTTAACTTTCATGAGGTTCCCACAAGGACCGACACTAGCGGCGAGCGAGCGCTCTAATCGCATTTAACATCTTCTGGGCGTTTAGGCGCGAAAGCCGTCGGAAACGGGTGGCGCTTTCCCGCAGGAGAGTCCGGACGGCGCCAAGCACGCGGCCGGCTACTGCGCCTGCTGTCGTGGCGAAAGGGCTGTGGTTAAGTCAGAGGAGCGCTGACCCGGCTGCGTGATTTGGCATCACATCGTGTACAGTACATCAGCATGCAATTTTCTTCATAGAGTAAAATTAAGAGGTGGGCCGCTATTTCTGAAGATGTTTTAGCAGCGGGAATAGGCAAAAAAGATTGTCTATTAAAAAAAAAAAGTAATTACTCTATATTTCTACAGCTGTGCTCAGAGGAAAAAAAACTGTGGCATAACATTCTTTTTTAAAAAAATTATTCATTTTTTGTTTGTTTGTTTGTTTCCAGTCTCTCTGTTGTTCTGCATGTGCATCTCTGTGTTATGGGTATGGATGCAGTGACTACATCCTTAAGGCCGCTTGAAGATTTGCAGCTAAAATGGGACTAAAATCTGGTATTTTCATGCTGAAACTGAATTACTTCCCAATGCGATATAGTAATTTTTCAAAAGCGCCTCCGACTGCAGTTGGGTGTGCACGCACACAACGGTGTCGGTGCATGTGGCCTGGAGAAATGGGAAAGGAAGCTGCGTTTTGCTTTCCTGCTCAGTGCCTCGGTTACGTGTGCCTTGGTTAATTAGGTATGGCTAATGATTATCTGTGCTGGTCTATGCCTTGAATTTCAATTGAGCAACAAGACCAGTCATTTTCTAATGATTGCATTAACGCCATTTTAAATCCAAGAGGCTATTTTATTCAGGTACGAAAATGCTTGAAGTATTATAACTCAAATCTATTCCTTTCCTACGGAGTGGGGGAAGGAAGAAGAAGAAGAAGAAAAAAAAAGGCTGAAAAAGTAAGTGCATGTATTAAAGGTGACAGAGATAGATGAGATTAGCTTAGCTTTTTTGCTTGACAGCATTTTCCCACAACATATGTTTGGTGCTATCAGGGCTATTACCGAGAGCACTGCCTAATCAGGGAGACAGATTCACAAACAGTGACTGCAACACATGGTGGCCTCGCGGTGTTAAAAAGGACCATCACAGTCATTTGTAAACACGGTCAGATAATGCGAGCATTTATCATTTTGATTGTTTCAGCCACAGTCTTAAAACCCAGCGATCTTTTGCTCACTACTTCAGTGGGTTGGAAAAAAAGGGGGGGAGAAAAAACCCACAAAAAAAAATACCACTTTTAAGTTGGTTTTGTTTGCTGCTGCATAAAGGAAATGAAGGAAGAAATCTGACAGCTTTTTAATGGGCTTACTATTGATTAAGTGTATTAAAAGCATTACCTTTAAGACTAATTGGTGACTGTGGTTTTAATGACAGGCCAACATTAATTATGGTCGGTTGCCGTAATTGCTTCTTTCTGCTATTATAAACAATGGTAATACCCAGCTTTTTATTTATCAGATGCTGCATCTCTGGGACGAGGTTAAGTAAATCTGATTGCAGGGAGAAGCAGCTGAAATTCTAGCAGACTGATGTAAGCTAGTGGTAAGTGGTTTGCTGACCTAATTTTACAGCTGCTCAGCGAAGATGTTTGTAAATGAATTTGCGATTGGATCCGCAGCAGTCTGATGCAGTGAATACAATGTTTTTTATTATTCTATGAGATTTCTGTGGTATTTGCACAAGCTGTTAGAACCGGCCATAACACTATTAGAGGAGCCGAACACTTTCCGTTGCCAGGGCCGAGTCAGTGTTTTTATTAATCTTGCAGTCCGCTCTTTCCAGAGAGGCAAGCTAAGGGTAACGAGCTCTTAGCAGATTTGCAGGGCTAAACTCTATAATAGAGTTTCCTTGCATTGGTGATAAGGATGGATTCTATGAAAAATGCCCACTGATCCTTTCTCCGTCTTAGTTTTCCATTAACTTTGTTGAAAATCTTCCATTGACAAGCCAGTTTGTTGCTTGCCCAAACAGATCAGCCCGAGTTGCCACAGGGGTTATTTTTTTCCAGCTTCAGATTCCAAGGCTTGCGGAGTACAGACAGAAACCCCAAAAGAACGTCATAAACCATTTTGGCAAATTGCTTTGCCCATGAAGGATTAGTATTATTTTTTTTTCTAGTGTCAATTTGCTGGTGGACTCTACATTTCAGGTTTTAAATGAATAATTAAGTAATGGAATGCCAGCTGTCTCTTGTGCGGAGACGTGAGTCTGCTCTTGGCTCTGCGGGAGAAATTTCCTAATGAACTCAGTGGAGATATAATTGTATCGCAGTTCAGCCCAAGGGATCTTTCTTTCATAGAATTTTCTTGATATTCATCTCAAATTTCATCCTTAACTTGGCCCTTAAAAAAAAAAAAAATAAAAAAATAAAAAACACCATAATATACTCCTTTTATTGTGCTTAATTATTCTTCTGATACTTTCTGTTGTCTATCAAGTAGTGTTTGTGTCATCACATCTACCCGAGGCTGCAACACAATTACAAAAACACTACAAAACACACACACAAACATTGCTTTATTTTTGTGATAAAATTTGCATGTTTACATTTGTAACTTATAAGAGTCATTGATTTTTCACAAACTTGGAGCTAGAGGATTTTCTGAAAGCTAGCCCTGCAGTTCGTGAAAAAGAATTCACAAAACTCTTTTTGAAGAAAAATTAATACTAACCTATGTTTCAGATAGTTTTTATTAATCTGGTCTAAACCTAATTTTATAAAGTTTTTGTTCACTTTTCAAGTCTGAACATAATCATTCTGATGCCAACAAGCTCTAGAATTTTTAGTTAGTAAAAAAATTAAGTGAAATGGGAAAAAAAAACAAATTTGTTTTGATTTTCTTCTTCCAAGTATCAATGGCAACAATTTACTAGATGTATTTCTTCATATTTCTAATGGAAGGTGGAATTGAATGTTGAAGATGTCTTATGCCCCAGACAGATCTGCCCACTGGACTGGTGAAATATGAACTGTACTGTAATACTATGTTCTGACCTTAATCTTGTTTTTGTAATCCTTTGCCCTGCAAAAGACAGCCTTGTACTCAAGATACCAGGTGTGTTTAGCAAATGACCTCAGATGACAGCACTGGGGCACTGCCAAAGTTATATTTATAACGGGTAAGATTCACAACTCTTGAAGACCAACTCAGAAGTCTTTCTGTTCACTTTAAAGGAATTTCTGTGTATGGAATGACTAAAAGTATGGCAAAAGTTCCCAGATATCCTACGTTTGGCTAGCTGTAGCTGATTCTTTAATGTTTTAATGTAATGTTTTCTGTAAGTGAGTATACAATACGTAAAGCTCGAAAGTACGTCTAAAATAATTACTTGTCCTCCTGCTAGAAAACTATTTGGCTGATGAACAGAAACGCTTTCTTCTGAACAAGAAGGGTTACAGAAAAATTTCATTAAGGTGTGAGATGTGATTATTATTATTATTTTGGTTAATTCTGATTTTTGAGCCTGTTATATTTTGGTCTCTCCACTGCAGTATGGTCGCTTTGTTTTAAAATGATGCCTCCTTTTTCTGAATAGGAAGAGATTCATGCAGTTAAAATGTTGTCTTTCCCATATGTTTGTTTTCCTAGCCACTACTCAAAATTATAGTACTTTAGATGTCTGCTCCTTGATATTATTTTCCTGCTGATGGCTATATGCCAAAGAAAAGCACGATGATGAAAACTGCAAAGGTTTTTGAAAGTATTTTTTATTCTATGGAAGAGCATATGCACCCATGTGAGAGTCTGTGCATGTCTAAAATTTGGATAGTAAAAATTGTAGTGACTGTATCACCACCAGCCGTATTGTGCTTTTAAAGTAATAAAGGTAACTGAGATTTTCTACATAGATAGGTGTGTTAAATTTTTCTTCTTCTTAAAAATAGAGATGCTTCCTATCTGAGCTACAAGAGAGTCTCCTTAAAGCTTGCACATTGTTTAGGATCTCAGTATCCCTCTAATGGATTTGACGCATTATATCCATAAGGTAGCATCAAATACCTTTAGGTTGCAAATTTGTTTATAATATTACTTAGTGAACTTTTCTAAGTAAAAGCTTTCCCATATGCAAACGGCTGGAAGAGAGACCAATAGCATCAAACAATTTAGGTTTACCTGGAGCGCAACTGGAACGCCCTGGCGAGCTCTTTGGTGACGTTCAGCTCGGGGTCTTTTCCAGGCTCAGCGTCTGCACGCTCGCGCTTGGTGCCGGGTAGCTACAAACAGGACAGTGGGTGCTTCTGGAAAGACAATGTGTTTTTTTTACGAAAAGGCAGTGATAAAGAATTAGGTAGAATTTGAATTTCCTCTTGTGTTGTTCTCAAAAAACACGTGGAAGAGTCTTCGTGTAAGGCTTCTGCAGACCAAGTGTTAAGTTTCATTTTCTTCTCCTGTGCTACGGCAGTAACGGATACGACTTGTGGATTTAGTCCTGGATTTGGTCCGACATCTGGTTCATACCTGCAGCTACTATGAAGAAAAACCTTTCATGGCTTCATTGGGAGTTGTGCTTACATGTGGGAGAGCTGTGTCCTCTCATTAGAAATATTAGCACATTGCTAAAGCAGTAGCCCCTTGGTTATGTTAATTTTAAAAAACAGTCGAAACCATTTGAAAATCCTTTTAATATTTAATGGTCCCACAAAAAATGAGTGGAAGCTGGTCCTTTGCTTCCTTAATGGAGGAAATCTGTCACTGTGGGAAAAGACTTTGATCTTTATTTACAGACTGCTAAATTATAGTAAATAGTTTGTGATATGGTGCAAAGTTTCTTAATAACAGAAATATAGTATGTGCATACTTTTAGAAAGTAGTAAAGCCCAGTTCATGTTATTGGGAACTTCTTAGTCTCTTTCTTTGTCTAAAGACATCTCTGAAATAATTTCACTTTTTCTAGGTTCTTGGAGCGTCTGTTGTGAAGGCATCACAGTGAGGGAGGATGTTGCAAATATTAGAGATATTGCAAATATTATGCTGGTCATGAGAGAGGTGAAGTAACCTCATTGATTTTTACCAGTCCCTTCAAAAACCTTTCCATTTCCTGCCAGTTTAGAAGCTTCATCTTCATTTCAGACCACAGAATAGTCTTTTGCCTGGCGAGGGCTGAGCTCTGACCAAGCGCTCTGCAATGGCCAGCCTGAGAAATATCATCAAACATCACGTGTGAGGAGATTGCCACCGCCAGCCTGTGACCCTGCACTCGTGGTGGCTCCACAAAAAAACTCCACAGAGCTGTCCTAACTGGTTCATTCTTTCTTAATTACGTCATAACATACTAAATGCAATGGCTTTTAGCCCAATTTACTTTTAACATAGATGATTTGCTGGAAACGTTAGAACATCGCACTTTCCTCCTTTATTTGGGCAAAACTTACCCTATTTCTATATCTTCTTTCCAATTGTTGTTTAGGATTTTAAGTGTAGTGAATTTTTTGTAGAGTTTTGCTTTCTTCTACTGCTTTTGGAATTGCAAATGAAAAAAAAAAGAAATTGGAAAAATTGACAAGTAGCCCATTTCTGGGAGATTTTCTGTTTGGTTTTTAGACTGTTTTGTCATTAGACAATAAGAAAATGGAAGTTGCAATAAGATACTCCATCAAATTAAATGGGCTGTTACAGTTTAGGATTGTGTTAATTTTAACCTCGTTTATATTAATGCAAAGCGAACTGTCGAGGCAAAAGTGAAAATGAGAGCAATGTTTGTGAGTAATATCAACCTGATATTCAAGCAACATTATATAGCTCATTAATTATACTGCACTAGTCACAGCACTGAATCACTAAGTGTAAATATGCCTGTTAATGTTGACTTTGATTTGGGTTGCTATCAAAAGAAAGCTTCATCTTAAAAGCTGTATCAAATTTTGGATTTGAAACTCCAAGTTTAATTGGGTGTTACATGGTTATATTATCCAAAAAAGACTTCACCTATGACATGTATCCTGCATGTGAAGGTAAAGGAATGGTGCAGTGTTTAACTGTTCCATTGGATAGGCTGAAAGTTATGGTTTTCTAGCTACCGTTGACTGTGTTTTTTGCTTCATTTATCTCTCTGGGTGTGAGAAGGATGTGTTTGCTTCTCTGCTTGTGACAAGAAAGGGGAAGTCACGCAGGAAAAGCTCATGACAGACAAAGAGGTTATATGTTTACATGTGCAGTCATATATACCTGCGAGTGTCTCAAATTGTAAATGTAGTGCACAGATAATAAATAATTTAAACAAAGTCAGTGAATCAGCAGGCAATATCAGCTAGCAGTCAGCACTTTGGGTGGACACTCGAGATTTTATTTCTTGTTCTGACCCTGACTTGCTGATTGATTTGAGAAGGGAGTTTCCCAGTCCTTCCTTTTCCTTCCTACAATTTTTCCTGTCTCATATGTAAGCTCCTCAGGGCAAATACCGTATGTCAGTATACTTTTGTGTAAGATAAAGCCATAATTTCACTTGAGATTTAGTATAATTAAGTACTGATGTATTTAGTACAAAACACGTAGTAATGTTTCACAGTGATGCCTGATAAAACTCATTATATTTAATTCCAACCAGTTAACCCCGTTTTTTTTCTTTCTTTCTTTTTTTTTTTTTTTTTCTTGCTTAGGTTTTAAAAGTTGTAGTCCAGGATTGTTGTTGCGAACTTTATTTATCTGTGTAGCTATGCTGATCGTTTCAATGAGAATGATGAGCACGATTTTGCTTTTAAGATGAAATACCTTGAGCCTTGGTATTATCACGGCATAGAGGCAGTATTTCATAGCTGCGTGAAGGTTAAGATCAGTGGTTTGCCTGTTCTGACTTCTTGTCAAAGGGCAGACAAGCCACCAGATTTCTTCCAGTTACCTCAGAACATGGGTATGCTTAATGCATATATTATAAATAAAAAGGCTACTAGTGGCTTTAGGCTTTCACTTTTTCTGGTTAAGTCATATATTAATCCCCTAGCAGGAACTATAAACCGAGACGGTTCAAGGTACAAGTTTCAGAAAAAAGGAAGCGTTCCAGAGAAATGATTTTAAAACAGCTTTACTGAACTATAAGCCGTGGTATACTGAAAGTGAATGAAAAATAGTTTAATATAAATATTGCATGAGAGCAATGCATAATTAATATATTTTTGAAATTCAACAGGAATGAAAAAAAAATCTTAATATTGAAATTATTCTAACTTTTAAGCTTCTGAGGAACGCTAATGAGGGACAGGCAACTAGTGCCGAGTCTTGCCCTAAAATGTCAGGTCTTGGCTGTGAAGAAATCACTGTCTCATTGCACATTTAAAAGAGAGGAATTCAGCATAAACATGAGGTGGGAGAAAGTTCAATATTATAAACATAATAAATGGAAATACCTAATTTGCTTTCCCATTTGTGGGCAGCCTGACTAACCTTTTTTTTTGTTTTTATATCCTGTTGTTATTACAGCCAATCTGATTTTGTCCTACGGATAGATCCATGAGTGCAAGTCAAAACTCTACGTCTTTGTCAGACTTTCAGGTACGGCCATTCCCTTTGATTCTTGTTCCCTTGTCATTTCTGACCGGCTGGCTCTGGTTAAATGTCTTAGTTTTCTAAAAAGGCTTTGTATTTTATAAATATATGGGATGTCATAGTAGATGTAACTTTCTTCTAAAAGTTCTGTAAAAGTGTGTTAGCGTCTTTGTTAACACGTTTCATTTTACCCACCTTTTAGTGACTGTGTACATGTCTATGCTATTTTATTCCCGGTAAGCTCTGTGCCCCTCCTCCGGTATGAACAGAAATCTTGGCAGTTACCTCACCCGATAGATATTTATCTCTAGCTAAGCATCTTCCTTTCCCACCCTCTATTTTAGCTTTGCTATCTCTTCTTGCTCATTCTGCTATTCTTTCCAAAGCTGTCTGGGGCAACTGATCATGATCTTCTGTTGTTTTGGAGGGTTGTTTCTTTTCCTCCAAAAGACAAAACGCAACCACCATCTCTGCAAGTCTTAGTACCGCTTTAATGTCAGCAACCGTCTACGAATTCTGTATATTCCTTTGAAAAACTTGGAGTGCTAAGCTCAATCTGGCAACCTGAGAAGGCTGTAGAAGAGGCCGAACGGGCACGGATGCACTCACTGATTGTGGTGCCGTTGGGCTTGATGCATCTGGGGTGCAGAAGTAGTTGACATCAGCTGTATTCCTCCAGCAAGTCTTCCTGTAGAGAGCAGGAAGCTGTTGCCATTTTACATATTTCAAAAATTGTTTGGGATGAACATCTAAGCATGTGGCTGGCTCACGGATTCCCAGAGCAATGGGTCTACTCGGAAGCTGTCTTCTCTCTTGCCTCAAGGCAAGTGGTGTGCTCGCCAGGGCAGGCACTGCCGGGTAACTGGGTTCTTCAAGCTTTTTTCAGTCTGCATTTTGAGAGCTTTCTTATTCCCTGGAAGCTGTCCTCAGACTCTTCCTCAGTTGTTTTGGTCCCCTGCCCCTGAATAAATTGCTGCTGAGTTCTGACATTGATTTCTACATTCTTGGTCACAGAGAGCAGACATGATTTAGTGCTGTTATTTAGCCAGAAGGCTTTTCCCGTGCCTCCACGGCCTCTCTGCTCTCATTTATCTGCTCTCTGAGTTCTCTTGTATTTCTGTGCTTAATTCTCTGATGCTGGCAAATAGTTTAAAATTGTTAAGTGCAAATGTGGCTTTGAGGCCGTGGTGCTTAGTTAGTTACACTTTGCTTCTGGCGCTAGCAGTATGTTTCCTTTCTTGCACTCGACAGCTACATCAAATTATTGTTCCATATTGGAACGGGGAAGCTTACATATGTAAATTTTCATATTAGTTTATGGATCCAGCAAATCACTTATTAATGCAAAAACATTTTGTTGACTCTAACCTCCTCATTAGATTCCATTATTTTTGATGTGCTCATGCAGAAGCACTAATACGTAAATCATGATGGAGAGTTTAACGTATTAATGGATCTATTGACTACAGTGTTTTCTTTGTGCAAAATGTGCCTTCCTCACTCACTTAAATGGTTAATCTGATTTAGATGGTTTCAACCATTTATATATTTATTAAATAACTGAAGTGCAATCTAGATAATGCAGTTATGAATTTAAATTAATTTTATTATATATATGAAATACATAATTATGATAGTAAATAATTATTTGCTGAATTAATTAAATGAATGCTACAGGCTCAGGGACTTTAGAGGATAGGAAATAACAGGCAGAAAGTGGAGGAAGCTAAGATAAGGCTTTTCTTTTTTTACAAACCAGCACAGGAAAACAGGTCTGTATTTGTCAACAAAGGTTTTGGCCAAAAAAAATATTGGCTAAAAAAGACATGGTCAGACAATGGTGGTTACTGCAGGAATTTTGTTTTTGAAAATTGAAGTCATTTTTCCCTTGTCTTGGAGATAAATTAAAAAAAATAGTTGAAGGATTCCTTTACAGGCAGAAAAAAAAATCAGCCCAGGGGCTGATTGGTATGGAAAATTTCGGTGCATCCTTGCAAAGTGATAAACAACTAGTAGACTGGGGTGACATAAGAGGCATCGTCTCATATGCACTACCCCCATGGCAGGATGGTGCAGCCAACTAGTCCCTGCCTTACCTCTCAGAGACCTTGGTGATGCTGTGGGATGCCCAAAGGCTTATTTTGCACTGTGCTTCCTCGTACGGGCCGACGCGTGCTAGAAAAGAAGTCGCAGAAGGGAGATAGGAAGCTGTGAAGAGTCGAGGTCAGTTAATTGTGCTGGGGTTCAGTGAAGCTCTGCCTCTGTTGGCAGGTTAAATACTCTTCCTGACTAGACACTGAAGACTAACGGGGACGAAAGGAAGGAGTGATGCGGGAAGGCTTTGTGTGAGCGGTGCCAGTTGGGGCAGAAGAAGTGAATAGTGGTTCTGTCAGAAAACAAGCGTGAGAAGAGGTTCTTCCAAAGCCCTCTAAGGTAGGATCTTTGTTCTTTGCCTATTCTGCTGCTACGCTGAAACGACAAAACATTGAAATACAGGCAATCTAATCCCAGAACGTAACGCGCTGATGTTGGACAAGCCTGGGACGCTTGGAGACGCACGTGACTTTAGTTCCTGTGTGAGATGCATTAACGTAAGCCGAACCCCTCACAGTGATCTCGGCCAGTAACAGGTAAAAAAGGGTTGTCTATGGCTAAGACAAGTGGTTACTTTGGAGAAATGATCTTATTTCTCTCCACACATTTCTATTGGTAATATGAATACTATTATTGAGAAATAAGTATGTTTGGAAGCTTTCTGCAAATCAGCATCATTTTCCTGGCATTTACCAAGCAGCCAGGAAATTTGACAGCTGTTGTGCTTAAAATCAATGTGTGTTTATTATTCAGCATGCTGGAATTCACCGTAAAAATTGGGAGGAAAAAGACCATGGTTTTTCACTTTTTTTTTTTTTTTTTTTTTTGATTTCAGATGTGATTTATACTGGTTTTTAGTTGGTAGCTTCACCTATCAAGTTCAATACTTGCATCTAGTAGTACTTGCCCTGGTAAAACCCACCCCCTCAAGGAAAAAAAAAAAAAAAAAACAAACAAAAAAAACCCCAAAAAACACCCCCAAACCGCAGACTTTTTCACATGCTTGCCTCAAATGAAAAACTGTTTACCAATCTTAACATTTACCTGAATTTAAGAACAAAAAGCTGAAGACAAGTCTCCTGTTTATTATTTTCTGTTTCCTTAGGGTAGTTAGAAAGGTGTTTGGTGCACAAGTATTTTCTGCACTAGTTTGCTGGTGACCTTGGTCCCTGCTGCCTTAAGATGAGTGTGTTCGGTAAAGGACAGGATAAGAGAGAGTTCAGTTATCGCACTCGCTCTGCTCGAGCTGTTTCTTAGGTTAAAAATTGACAGTTGAACTGAGTTATGATAGCAATCCTGTGAATTTGGCCAGTACGTAGCACCAAAGGTGGATTCCGTTGAAACCTTCAAATTGATTTTTAGAAAGGAAAATAGGTTCTCTAGGATTAGGAACTAAGGTTCACAAGTCTAGCTTGTTACGAGAATACAAAACCACAAGGATGCTAATGGACA
Organism: Rhea pennata; assembly: GCF_028389875.1. Lineage (NCBI taxonomy): Eukaryota > Metazoa > Chordata > Aves > Rheiformes > Rheidae > Rhea > Rhea pennata. Next base: position 36,559,717 of record NC_084702.1, read on the forward strand.
CTTTCTACCTGCGTTGTGCTTGGCTGACTTTAGTGACCGCGACGTGCGGATCCGCCGCTGAAATTCATAAAGAACGTGACTAACACGTCAACTGGCTTTACTGAGAGTTAGAAGCAAGTTTTAATTTTTAAGGCAGGAGGCTTAAGATTTGCAGGCTAGGTTTGGAGTGAGAAATCCTGAGAAAGATAGCTGATAATACAATTTGATTAGATATTTAGATTGTTCCCCATCATAGATGTCTTCACTGGCTAAAGATCCATGTGTCTGTTTACTACTATTTTCTATTTTCTTTCCATAGCATGGATTTAGGATGTTTCTATCCATGTGAATGATATGCATGGTATGAATTGCATACTAATTGCATGCTAATTGTTACTTTTTAAAAATACGTACTCTGTGTTAGTAAGATCTGCATTTACAGGTGAGCAAAAACTCATTACTATTTTAATAGTCAGAACTGAGCTATGATGCTGTTTGCCAGTTTCAGAATAAAACTTTGAATGCTTTTCTATTACTTTCTTATTTTAAATTAGCTTTGTTTTAAGATGGTACCAGGCACTCCTGGCTCTTTCCAATGGCTTCTTTTTCTGAAGCATATAGTTGTAGGGGCTGCTTAGACTTTGTTGTAGTTACCTTTTAACAGTTAAATACTGTTGGTGTAGTTGCTGTGGGTTTTAAAGATGTGTGAAAGACTGATTAATTAGTTCATCAACGCATTCATGATGCTAATTGAGAATTTTCCACAATGAGTGACAAATTCATATGAATCATATCCATCAGTGGCAGATGAATAAAACCCAGCAGTTCTCAACTTAACTATTCAGCTGATTTATTATTCACTTGGTAATTTTAGTTCCTCAAGTAAGCCTAAAGAGCAAACAGAAAACAAAACCTGTTCGTTAGAGTTTTAAGAGCAAAACTTATTTTTTAGAAACCGGCAGAAGTTATAAGAAATATTTACTGTTAGCTACCTCTCAAATGCTACATTGAACGAATATGCTGAAGAGATTTTTGGTGCCTCATCCCAGCCTCCTAGTTCAAAGATCCTTTTTCCGTTGTAGGCTGAAGAGAAGGACAGAGAGTTTTTTAGGCTTAAATAAAACCTTAGTGGGATGCAGATGGTGTCACTGGAATTTCAGGTCCTTGTCTTTCTGCTATAAACTCAATGATGCACCATAGCTCTGTAGCGCCTGACTGTCTTCAGAGATTGCTTCTCTGTGCGACTGTCTCAGAGGCCTGAGGACACTTGATTCCACTCAGTGTTTATTAGTCTGAAGTACTGGATGAGTTTGCTTTTCCCTTATGAGTTGTACAGCTGCATCCTTGATATCAGAAATTAGCCCAGTCCCACAAGTTTGCAAGAGGTTGCATCTGTCTAGCAACATTATGATAAATATAGTATTTTTCAAAGTATGAGCCCATGAGCATGACTAAGATGCTCGTGAACTGCTTCTAGCTGGTGGACTGCATATTGGGTGAAGCTGCAGCTTCTGGGAAACAGTGATTGCCATTTGTTTTAAAAAATACATGTAGAGCGATCCAGACTCCTGAAAAGAACCTGCTTCCAGCCAGGCTAAACGAGAAGAAAGAGTTGATACTAGAAGCATAGAAGTTACCAGAGCATGTTGTGAGGCCTCTCTATAAGTGCAGACTTGGTCCCAAGATAACAATGTGGGGTTTTTTTGGTTTTTTTTTTTTTTTTTTTTTTTTTTTTTTCCAGACACATAGTCTAGTCCATGACAACATTCGGTATAGCTTGATGTGCCATGGCAAAGGCTACTTGGTATGGGGGGGTTTTTTTGTGTTTTTTTTTTGGGGGGGGGGGGGGGGTCTGATATTACAGGAAAAGTGTGCTTGGCCCAAAAGTGTTTGCTTTCTTGATTGCATTTAAAGTTGCAGCCGTTTCTACAGTAGCCTAATTGTGCCAAGTAAAGTAGAGCTTTCTAACATGCCTTGGTGTCTTCAGGTTCTCTTTTAGGACTTCCCGTTCCCCAAAGAGCCCGAGAAGAACAAATTAGAGAAGTCAAAGATAACGTGCTTAATTAAACGAGGAGAAAGCTATGCAGGGTGACAGAAGCAATAGAAATGTTTACAGATATAGAGATGGGTACTCTAGCAGTAGCAGAAGTATCAGTAGAATTGCTGAAGTTTTAAAATAAACCACCTTTATTATTGTCTTTACTATGAAATTTTTCCAACTACAAACACAATATATTTTCCTGTCTGCTAGCTATTTTTGATCGTGTTAGTGACAATTTTCCTAAAGGAACCTTATTTTATGTGAAGGCATGAGTGTTTCTGTTAAAAAAAAAAAAAAAAAAAATCCTAGAAATTTTAGGACTACATAGATCTTCAAATTCTGGAGGGGGACAGACAGAGAAGAGGAAACTTCTCCATAAATGGAAAAAAGATTGAACTCTTCTGTTCTCTCTCTTCAATAACACTCAGGCGGGAAAGCCACTGTGTCTTTTTTAGGGTAAATTAGCATTAACGTTCCTTGGCCTTTGAGCTCACTGCTCTCTGATGCTCTTTTTTTTTTTCTTTCTTTTTTTTTAATGGCAATACAATTCAAATCACATGCAGTGTTAGGATATGCCTTGAAAGTACTCTTTGACTAGAATAGCTATTCAAAATTTCAGGTAAAGCGGGGCATTTTTGTTAGGCAGAAAAAACAACGATGGAACCAGCAATTCTGCAGTTGCAGCCAATTTTATTGAAAAAAAAAGTATAAATTCCAATTTTTTGAACACAGAAGGAATCTGAAAGAGAATGTGATTTCATTGCTCAGCATTTCAGCTCAGACTTTTTTTTTTTTTTAATCAAAAACATCCTCAAAACATGTTCCACACTTTGCCTAGTTTTTTTTTTTTTTTTTGGACCAATAGTATATTTGCATCATGTACATGAATTTCCTCATCATGGTAAAATTGCTTCCATACGTTGAACAGGTAACTCCTCCTCCTGTCATCACACCAGTGTTTGATGCTGAAATTTTTCACATCTCATCTATTTCTATTGTATTGCTATATGAAAACTTAAAAAGAAATTGCGGTCTCACCTTTCATCTTCGACAACATTTAGTCCAACCTATGACAGTAATGAAAAATATGCTGGCAAAGCTACTGTATTTCTATGGCGATATTATTAATTCTTGCTTTCAGTGTTTCGTTCAGCTGAAATGAAGTGTCTCTTCCACTTCAAAATGAGACAAGGAAAATATTTAAATGAATTTTGCTTTCAGACTGAAACAAAGCATTTTTATTTTAAAAATTAAGTAGAATGTTTAGTTTTAAGCCATTCTTTCATCTTTGTTTGTTTGTTTGTTGAAGGAGTTTGGGAATGAAAATTGGTCACCAATTGCGGTACAAACTTGCAACTGGCCTATACTGCATTTTCAGGAAATTATTCATCCCCAAGTTATTCATCTATCCTTAATCATAATCATGCAGCAAACTGAAGACTCTCAGGCAACGTTGCTTCTTACTTGTCTCGTAAGGGCTTCATTTTCTACATATTTCTTGTCCATCTAGACTTATTCTTGAAAAAAGATATGTTTTTGGATGCAGCTTTTATCATGGATTCTCATGGAAACTTGTCAAAGCCTATTGACATCTGGCCAGTTATTGCTGTGGCTTCTGTCTCTGGGAGGATCCACGTGGTTAGTGTCAGCCTTTGAAAAGACTGCAATGGCTTTCTGTGAACTGGCAGCTGAGTTGCATGAGAGCAGTAGGCAGGGGACAGATGTTTTTCAAAACATCCTTCACGTGCATTTGATACCTCTTTGTTGCATGCGCAGAAGAATGATGTTTGCCCACTTTATGAATATGCTTTGTTTGCTTCCTTGATGCGTGTTATCTCATGTAAGTAAAAAGCCAAAAAGCATATGGCAAGTCTGAGCCATCCAACCCTTGGATGTAAAACACACACACACACACACACACACAGAGAAAAAAAAGAGTACATGAAGAAATGAGTTTTGAAATACAGGAGTTCACAGCAATTGTAAATTGACTTGAAAATAGTGCTGATAAAAAAAATGAGTGTCATTGTCAGGCCACCATGAAATGCAAAATGTGGTAACCCAAATCACATTACCAGAAAACATTTTGAATGTAAATTTCATTTTTTTAGAGAAAGAAACTGAAGGAAACTGTTAAAATTGAGTTTATTGTGATTTTACTACGTGACCTTGCATTGTAAATTTGAACTATATGATGTAGTATACTCAAAGATATTTATAAGAAGACTGAAAGAAGACATACAATACTGTATAAAAGCGAATGAGAGCTTTACAGTATGCTTCCAACCTAATAACCTACTATAGACTTCCAAGGATTGAGTCAAGGGTTTTAGGTCAAAAGAACAAAGATTTACCAGAGTGCTTTTGGCAGAAGGAATGATATACATGGTTCTACTTGAACTTCCTAAATTATAATTACTAGTCAGGGGAATACACTGCATGCATGAAAAATAGATTTTCAATATATGGAGTTAAAAGTTCCCCTTGCCTCTGAATTTAATCATGACATATGCTTTTAATGCATTTACCAGAATGGGCAAGAAGCAGAAATAGTGTTATCCTTGCCTGGAAAGTTCTTACCTATCTTATGAATATTTTACTTAAGTAAAATGAGCTATTGTTGTTATATTTAAAAAATATGTATAATAAACAATATGACTCCACTGCAGACAAATAAAGCAATTCACTGCCCTAAGGAAGCTGCATTCAAAAGAGAAACAAGGTACAGCCATTACAGTAAAGCAAATAGAAAGAAGACAGGTAGTAGCTTCCATAGACTGTCCGGAATTATGTAGTAATGAAGGAAGTACTTGTATGATCCCCCTCCCCTTTTTTAAATTAATATTGAGAATTTCATGTTGACTTGTTTTTCAAGATTATTTTGAAGTGAAACAGTCTGGCAGTCTTGAACTTATCCTTTGGGCAAACAAGAGAGATTCAGAAAATATGTGGTTTGATTGGAGAAAGCCTTATAACATCACGAGAACATTGACAGAATCTTTAAACTGGTTATCCCCAGTAAGGTTGTTACTTTTCATGATATTTCTTACTGATGTAGGACTATTGCTTATTCTTTTTGATGTTTCACAATATTGTAAAAGAATAAATCCCAAAGATATCATTTAACTTCCAGATTTTGTATAATTAGTGGAGCTGAATGAATCTCAGAATTTTGATGTTTTTCATAATATCTCATGTTCTTGTATCTTTTTTATACTTCCTTTAACACACTATTTTTTTTCCCCCAATAGAATATTCCGGTGATTCAAGGCTTCATTATCCACTGAAAGATCACTAGGAAAATTCTGAGTACGTATATTGATTATATTAAAACAGAACCTAATGGCATAGAGTATTACAACAGAAGTATCTTTCAAAACTTTAACTGAAAGATGAAGGTTGTATTTGTTTTGAATAATCCTGCAGTTAAACTTACTAACTGTAATCCTTCGATTTTTTCTCTGTTTGAAGCCCATAAGGTAGGACTGTTCCACAGAAGAAAACTTGAAGGAAAGTAGACTATTGAATTTCTGTCCGTCTATTGGTTACTTGTGTTTTTTGGGGTATGAATATGTATTTGGCTCAGATAGATATTGCTTCTGTTATTTTATGGCTAAATCTGAAGGGTAAACAGGGAATTTGAAGTACACTGAAAATGAATTAGCTTTCAAATTGTTACTACAGAATATTTTGTTGATTTTTTTTCCCTCACGTGCATATTGTATCCATTGGAAAGATTTAAAATGTCATATTCATTTTTTGGGGTGCCTTAGTTTTCATAGAATTTATCTGTTAAAAAGAAAAAAAGAAAAAGCAAAGGATAAAAGAGAAGTGCATCTTCTAACGTAGGAGGTTTTTCATTTAGGCTGCTGTGTCACAGACATTATGAACAATATTGATTTTCTTGACCTCAGCTGAGTAACATGAAGAGTTAGCCTAGATTCATCCCTACCTTAAATTTTTCATAAATCTCTTATGTGCCAATATTCTATATTTGAATTCTTTGTGCACATTAGCCATATTGTAAAATCATATTGTATTAAGTGACAAACCACTAAACTTATTGCACACCAGGTTCATCTTAGCACTTCATGCATTATGAATAATAAAACAGTTATTGATTCTAATGACAGATTATTATAACATTAAATTTTTTTGTTGAGGCAGGGCATTTGCCCCTTTGATATTGTACAGATATTTGCTAAAGCAGCACAGCCACAGGAAGCTTTCCTGATTTTATAATGATGTTGTTCATCATAATTATGTCGTGTCAGCGTACACATATGGGTCAACTTGAGTTCATAAAGATAGGATTATATTTTCTTCTCAGTGTGTGCATGTGTTTAAGTGCTTCCCTCCCTTTAAAACTAACAGTAGTTACGTGTGTACTGTATATAATTCTTATTCTGTAAGAGGTTTCACCCTTATAATTTAGAAAAACAAGTTATTCTGCAAAGCATTTACTATAGTGTTAAGCTAACTATATAGATCCAAGATCAGCATTGGAATTGTTAAAATGAATGGGAAATCTGCTCTTGCTGTAATATCTTGGTAATTAAATGCATTTGCAGCTTTTCATTGCCCTGAGTCATTAATATTATTGGTAAATTCCTGCTGAAGTCCTACAAAATGGTTTAGAAGAGGTGCAGCATTTTTGAAAGTCTTAAGCAGGAGAAATGTGTCTTTTTTCCTCATAGTTTCTTTAATCTTTCTCATAGTTCTAATCTGAATACCTCCAAATTCTTTCAAAGTATGCCAGGAATATTCTATGGTTGACTGAAAGGTAAGAGGGACTATTTTTGGTTCAGAGGATATCATATTTGTGCATATAATTGTCATTAATACTGAATATAAATTGCATTTCTTCCATGCTGTGGAATATGCATTTGCAGGATGCGTTTTGTCTGAAAGTTCTTGAAATATCCAGCGTTCATGTATGTTGATTATATATCAAGGCGAACGATTGTTTCTTCTCATTCCTTCCCCTTTTCCAAAAGGAAGTAAATATCATGGCAGAGAGAGATGCTGGAAAATGAGCCTAAAAATGACTGTCACTTAAGGCACGCGTTGTAGTACAAGCCACCTTCTGTACAGTGATTCATGCTAAGAGGATGTGGAAACAATGTAAGGAGATTTGAAACTTGCTGCAGCACTAATAATTGAAATGAATGCTTTTTAAACCGTGAAACTCTTTGCACTGCCTTGAAACAGTCAATTAACTTACATTCCGTGTTGGCATAAACGAGCTGATCAAACACGGAATCACTCCATCCATCTGTGGCTTGAACTCTGGCTCTCGAAAGGTTAATGCATCATCCTCCTTCATTGATTTGAATGGTTTCGGTTGCTGAGATGTTAAAATATATATTGGCAGTAGATTTTAATCTCGTTCTAATTCTTTTAAGATGCAAAAGGCGTAGTACTGTTCTGCGAAAGGAAAAAAAAAACAGGAGGAATAATTATAGGATGATTACTCCTCCTTCCCTCCCTCCTTCTCTTCCTCCCTCCAATAAATAAAATAAATAGGAAGGCTGTGTTCTGGGAGAAATATTGCAGACAAAGCCCACATTGTTCCACTTCTCTTTTAGCTCATCACGAATTAATATGTAAATTTATTAGCACTCACTTCATTGGAAAAGATCAGTGTTATTTCAAACTACAGAAATACGCGGAATGGAGATTTCATTTTAATTAGTCTGTATTTCCCACTAGTGTAGCTCGTAATTCTGCTCGCAAGCTCCGGATGTAACCGTGGCGAAAACTCACGTTTCCCTCGATAGCAGGCAGCCCTTGGGAAGCCCGTGCGTATAGATCTCATATAGCTGTCTATACCGATGGACGTCATTTGGGGTGACAAGCTGCAGCTCACCAGCTGACTGGACGGGAGCCCAAGGGCACAGGTACCAAGCAAAGATGGTTTTGCTAGGACAGTTTGCATAACAAGCAACTGTCATCTCATTAGCAAGCACAGGCATTTTTGCCACACGCTGTTTAACACATCGTCACACCTGTTCACACTTCATTGTCCCAGGAATTCAGCGAGGCAGCTTGCTGTTGGCTTTATTTTTGCATTCCTCCCTGAGGTTGGTTATCTGGTGCCAAATCCGGAGGTGTGAGATAAGCGCAGCTTTGGCTTTAAAATATGATGTGCTGCGAGTCATGTGCTGAGGGGCGTAAAGAGCAGGATTATGGTTTGAATAATAACTAGCACCAGTGACTCTGCTCTATAGCTCTGGCTGCTGGTTGCTGCTCTTTTGGAAATTGCATCAGCTGCGCCCCATAGCCTGCACGCTGGCTGCTCTGCCGGCGCTCGGCGGGGATGTAATCTGCCTTCTCTTGCCCTGCTTGCTATGAAAGACACCTCTAAGCAGGTTTTCCTTCAAAAAGAAAGTGGAGGTAGTATCATGTTTGGCACAAGTGTTTTTTTCAGCTTGGCGGGTGCGTGTGCAGCAATATAGCTCAGCCCGTGCTTTACGTGGAGCCCTGCTTTGGTGCCCGGCCAGCACAGGATGCTGACCTGCCCTCGTTTCTTTTTTGGCCCTTAAGGACCGAAAAAAATACATTAGTGAGTATTGGAGGAGCTGAGGGCATAGAGGAGGCTGGCTGGTGAGAGGGGGCATGAGGAGGGGACTGCTGTTGGAGAGCTGGAGAAGCTGGGAAAGAGTGAGCATGAGGAGATGCAGGAGAAGGCTAATTGTGTTAGACAGAAGACAGACAGAGGAGTGCTGAGATGAGAGGAAGGAGGAGGAGAGGGAGCCAGTCCAGATAAACTGGAGTCGGTGCTGGCCACCTACTCAGCCGCCCTGGGCTGCCTGGCCAGCTCGCCTTTTCCTTTTGCTGACTTCTGTGACCGTGACGGCAGCAGAGCGGGCTTTGCTTCTCTCAGAGTAAGTTAACTAGATCTGGCAATTCAGGAAAAAAAAAAAAAAAAAAAAAAGTCCAATCTGTTACACTAATGGAATGGTGTCTCACCCTTGTTTGTCCCCTGGTGCACAAGAAAAAGCCAAGTATCTTCTGTATGTGTCTTGTGTTGTATTGCCAACCTGAAAATACGACTTTATTTAATTTCCTTCTCCCTTTGAATGTATCCTGTAAAGCATACAGTAGTCTATGAAGCATTGGAGTACTTCTGCTTTTTTTCCACATCGTGTTTCTACATCAATCAAAAATTAGCAGTAACAACTAGGTTCAGTGAATAAAATCTGAATTTTCCACTGATCTTCTACAGAGAAAGTGCTATGTGTCAGTGCCTACCTAATTTACTTTGGCTATCTCTCTGTATATTGCCATAATGACTGAAAACCATGAATGCGATGGCAAGAGAGTTAACATTTGATCTCGTTAAAAATGTGCAGTTCTTAACCCTCTTTGGCATTTTCCTGTTTTTTAAATAGCTGTCAAGAACAGTGAGTCACTTGCTGTTGCTGTGGCTATACATTTATCAGCGCCCAAGCAGGGTTAGAGACTGAGACTTGCAGGACTGTTTCATAAAATGCCATACTTTTTTTTTTGTTGTTTGTTTCACTGCTGTTTTGGTGAATGTTTGCAAATTCAGTGCTATAGATATTTCTGGTTTAATAGATTTTAGTTGTTAATGGAATATCTCTGAAGTATCCTTTTCATGCCTTTCCCTCGCAGAGCTGCTCAGGGATAACAGATCCAAGCAGATCGAGGGACCTGGTTCCTTCTCACACCTTGTTCCACACACACTCCTTTGGCACGTTTTCTAGTGAAAGTCCGCAGTGCATTATAAATGTTTTATATGTTGATTGTATGGTGGTTATAGCACAGGGCTCATCTCCCACCTGACGCAGGACCGATCTGTTGAACCCTTGCTGATGTCTTGAGTACGCAAAAGCTTCTCAAGCGGCGCATAGTGCCAAGGTGTGCAGCTAGATTGACTCCACATAGCCTTCCTCAAGGCATTAACCAGAATGGCCAGAGCCAGTTACGTTACATATTGTACAGATACAAAAGGAGAATATGTCTAAATATGATGTCTGCTTCTGTCAAGTGTTCAGAAGAGATTTGCAGGAATTTACGTTGTTCTCTTCCCCTCACTTGCCATGTCTCACAAAGTGCCCTGCTTCCCAGCTGTACATCTCATCCAGCATCGATCAGCTGTGCTGGGCTCGGAGGTATTGTCAAATTGTAACGCGCCTCTGCGATGGCCATCACGTGCTGCGTTTAACGCCTCTCCCACAAGCTGGATGTAGCCAGCGTGGTATGTAGGTGCATTCATGCAATGTAGGTGCTTATGGAAAAATAGGGCATGAGGGAAGAAAAATGTGTATGTTGTGGGAACAGATGCGGCAAAATAGCAAAATGCAAAGGTAACATATGTAGGAACAAAGAACGTGTTGCGTTCTTCTAGAAAGCAGGACTGCTTTTCTCTGTGAGGATCACTGATGGAGCTCCCAATGCAGTACTACACCTAAAAAGGGCTAGTGCTATCGTTGGAAGTGGAAGCAAGAGAGTAGGGAAATTCTTTTATATTTGCAAGCAGCAGTCGTGAAACTGCTCTTAGCATATTGTCCCCAGTTCTAGTACATGTGTTTAAAAAAGGTTGCTTAAAAGTTGGAGAAAATGTAGGAAAAAGGCAACAACAGTGCTTTGAGAGCTGGAAGAAAATAGCTTTAAGTGACAGGCTTAGAGCTCAGTCTGTGTCATATATCAAAAAGAAGACTGAGAGGTGACTTGATGTTAGAGTGTAAATACTTCCATTGAGAGGAGAAACTGGGTAATGAAAGGTTCTTTTATCTAGCAGAGAAGGGAATAACAAGAACCAGTGGCTGGAAGTCAAAGCCACATTAGTTAAATTTGAAAATAAAGCTCTTTTCATTTTCTTTTATTTTTTTTTCTTTCTTATTTTTCTTTCTTTCTCCTTAAACAATGAGGCTGTTAGATTCTTGGGACTATTGGTGATTGTCTGTGTTTTACCATGTGTGCACAGTGACAACTTTTTAGAAAATGCAGTTTGGCCAAACACAAATTATACTCTAACCAAATGTATGTTAATGAGCTCAGTGCAAAGCTAAGTAGATGAAATTTAAGAAGATCTAATGGTCCCTTCTGACCTCAGTCTCCGTAAACACTGAGTGCTAATTAAGTGACCATTTTTCCTGAGTAAGGACTTCAGTATCTAACCACAGAGTAAGAACTTGTAATTTCTCATTGCCCTCTAGAAGAGATATTTGCCTGTCATGGGAAAGCCTGTATGCTGGCGCGTTATGGAATTTGCATAGCTGTTTGACACACAAAATCAGCATGTGAGAATATCTCTTTTTCCAAGTTACAAAATGAAAAACACTTGACACTTGGAAATTGCAAGAACATGATTTGAATGCCATTAGGGGATGTTCTTTCACATTTTGTATTACAGGAGTCAAGTGTGTAACCCAGGAACAGCAATCGTGTTATGTTTGCTTTAGAAAACTGAATATAGATCCCTCAGGCACTGTTTTTGCAGGCAGTCCCGTGTGAGATGAGCAGCAGGGGGAAAGGGAAGCAAAAGCACTTTCTGTCAGAGCCTCTTTAGACCAGTTTAGCTTTTTTTTCTTTCTTTTTTTTTTTTTTTTTTTCAACCAAAGGAAGAAAAAGGGGGAACCTACTTTTAGCTTTCAAACCAAAATCCAATTGCTCTGTAGTTTTCAGGCTGCTTGGCTAGGCCATTTTCTTTCCCACTGAGAAACACTCATAAAACTCATGTGGTTTGTTTGAAGATTAGTGTGCAAAACACTGAACATCTGTCTCCTATCTTCTGACAGGCTGTGTAAAGATGTACTTCAGCAGAGCGGACTGCAAAACTCATGATCTCAACTTGAGCCATTTTATGCTGCTTGTATCTGTGCAGGGAGGCATCAGTCTGAGAGATGAGTAATTCTCTTCTGAAATGATCTTGTTTTCAATTAGCCTTTGGGAGACCTCCCCTATGTATTGACATCAGTGCTTTTTCCTGGCATGTCCAGATGAATCACTGCATTGAAAGAAAACTTAGGGATACAAGCTGAGGGGACGAATGAATATGAAAAACTTCACAAAAAGTGGGGGGAGAGAACCTCCAGGGAGACCTCAGTGCAAAATTGAAAGAGTTTCTCATTTTGAACAAAAAATCCTCAGGGTGGAATACTGTTCCGGGAGATTTTTTGCATGTTGTTATCCTGTTAGTCTAAGTTTGTCCTCTAAGTTACTGCACGCTTTTGAAATCATGAGTTCAAATTTGCCAGCCTCAAATCATTTAAGAAAGAAAAAATATCCAGCCATGGAAATGTCATTGCTGTTTGGCTTAGTACTTTTCTCCCCTGCTTTCTTTCCTCCCTCGCAGATTTGCGCTTTCAGAACACTCCTACTTTTCTATTTTTGAATATTTTTCACAGCCATGAGGACCAGAAATGTTTATAAAAAAAAAATAAAAAAAAATAAAAAAGCCTCTTATAAGGACTCTTCTAAAATCACTGGGTTTCAAGTGTTTGGAGTGCATGAGATACGGTGACCTTGTCAGTAAAAACACAAGCGTAGGTGCTGCTCTGATGTTTCCTGCTTTGTGCCCTGTGGTTTGCACCCTGAGATCCCCACGTAGTCTCCGTACTGCCCCGGCGCTCCTTGCAGTTACGTGGTGGAGTGCTTTAATGCATCCTGAAGCTCTCGCTCAACAACTACTCCTCCTGTACTCCTTAGCTTTGCCAAGGCTTTGAAAAGAGGCCTGGATAGGATTACTGCTTTACTTTTGGGGCTGCAGCTCCTGTTTCTGTTTACTGAACTTTAACCCTTTTCTAATGCCTCCATCCTCTGCCTGGAATGCAAAATATCAAGCTGGGAGAGAGATGGGCTAACGCCGAAAAAACCCTACATCCCAGGGATTTCCCTTTGCAGGATACTCAAATTATTTTTAGAACTGAGTCCTGAGGCAATTTTAAAAATCTATATGAAATCGTACTGTAGGTAAAGAGCTGGGATTGATTCATCCTGCTGTCACACCACCTTTGTGCAATGTTCAGCAAACCTATCTCTCCTCTTTTACTTAAATCACATTTTATTGGTGAATTATGCATGAAGTGGTTTTGATTTTATTTTTTATTTTATTCATGTATTCTTTGTTTCTTGGAGTAATTTTATGATGACATTATGAAGACATTTCTGAATGGCGTGTTTCAATACTATTTGTTGTTGTTTCTAGCATTAACTTATCCTTGTTAACAGTCATTTGTCTCATGGTGGTATCCTTTCTGTGGCACAACTGCATGACTGAGGAATAGGGGGAGAGTTGGAATTTAAGCCACTACGAGTATTAAGTCGCAGGTTTTATTTGGAAGCATGTTTGTGACCGCTTGTTAGCGGTTGCTAAGTCAGTAAAGTGGCCTATGTTGCAGCTCGCTGGTGCCTTTTAGGTACTAAATCAGAATGCTTTGCATGAACTCTCCAATTTAAGGCTCTCCGAGACAGGACAGAATGTGTTTTTAAGGCTGCACACAGTCCAAATTGCTGTAGTAATGAGTCACCTGAAAGTGTATAGATCAAATTCCTATTTATTTTAGGAACTTTAAATGATCCTGTAAATACTCTTATCGTTGTAAAAGTACAGACCGGTTCCACCCCTGCAGGAAAAAATTGCACTTGCTTTTGCTAGGGAGACTCCTGCTCGCTGGAGAGAGTTCTAGGTCTAGTGGGGCAATAGGGGATATGCTGGAACCTCAGAGGTGGGAGCTTAGCTCAAAAGCGGCCGGAGGAGAAGGCGCATCTTTAGTTCTCCTAGACGTGTTTCATCCACAGGCAGGTCTGACCACTTCATGTATTGGCTGGCCTTACCATGAACAATAAAATAATGGTTTCTTGTGCCTTTCGTTACCTCTTTCTTCTTCTTCTTCCCCTGGGTGCTCTCAGCTGGAGGCAAATCTTAAACATTAGCTCCTTTAGAGTTTCCTTATGTACATATGGTTTTCATGGTGAGATTTTAGAATGAGATCATCCTGGTAATAAAAGCAGTGTACAAAATCTTCCTCGTAACTAAGCATATTATAGATCGTAGTTGATTTCAGAGCAGTCAAGCAATTAAAGGTGAAGAAAGAAAAAGTGAACTATTTTTAAAGGTCTAGAGTTTAGTTTTCTATTTCTTGTCTGCTATTTAGCAGCCAGGGCTGGAAGGTAGCAATTTCGATGCTGCTTTCAATGCTGTGCTTTAAAACAGCTGGCAATTGACTTGAGCTGTAATTATTGGCTTCTTACCAGTATTTACAGCTGTATAGTTAAGATCAGTGCTTTGAGCTTTGCTTTTTGGGTTTATCTATATTGTTCTATTACTTTCCCAATGGCCTTCTCATCACCTTTGTTTGGATCTTGCACTGAGCTATAATTAGCTGAAACTGAAGATTCTCTATGGATTGATTTCTATAAATTACAAATATGTCATGTGCTACATTAGCAGATGAAAGGCCAGCAAGCCAATTTGTTACCCGAGTAGAATATTTGCTAGAGATTGGGCAACGGTTCTCGGTGAGAAGCTGCCCCTTGTAATTCTTGTCTTTTACTCTGGGTAGATTCATATCTAAGGCGAAGCATGGAAGAGAATTAAAACACCTGTCAAACAAAGCATTCAAAAATTTTTAGCAGTTCCTAGTGAATGTCCTATGAATGCCTAACCTTTGCGTTACCCAGTGAAATAGGAGCCCACTTGTATTTGTTTTGAGAGACTTGGTAGCACAGATTGATAATCCCCTGTTAAAATGTGTTAAATCTGCTCTGCTTATTACTTGGTTGTGGATCTCCTAAAAGCTTAGATTCACTGGGAAGAAACCACTCGTGGGAGCGAGGAATTCAGGATTGGACCTTGATTTTGCTCTCAGCTGGTTAAAATGTTGTAGAGCACAAGGACTGGTTTGAGGGGACGTGAGTTTAGAAAGAATATATTTGTTGTCCAGGCGCTGGAATGGGATTTGATTTGAGCACCTCCGTCCCTGAGCTCTCCTGCAGTTGAATAGATAATAGCGCACGTTTATCCTGGTCTATAGTGCGTGCATGTAGCTCGCCACGCGCAGCGTGCTCCGATCTCGGTCGTCAGCTCGGATGCCCTCATACAGTACGACTAGCGACAGCAGCAAAGAACGGGACCGATGGAGGGAGCAAAGGGCCGAAGCGGGCCTGGCGGTGGGGCGGCTGCTGGTGGGAGCCCTTTACAACCTTCCCTTGCCCTGAGGGACAACCGATGAAAACACTTCCTAATGCCTTGGCATTGCGCGAGGGCCAAGGGAGGGGCCCGGAGCGCGGCCCCGAACGACCGCCGTCGCCCGCGAGGCTGCTCCCGACGCCTCTTTGTCTTCTCCGCGCTTGTGCGTCTCTCTCCTGCGCGTTTCTCCCCGATTCTCCTGCCTCCTCTCTGCTTTACTAATTAAAATTCTAATCACTCTGACAGCTCGAGTTAAGGGGAAAAAAAAAAATCATTCTTCCATGCTGGAGAAGGTAATTTCAAGGTGTTTTAGCTGCCAAAGAAACAAATGGAAATTAGACAAAGAAACTGGTTGTCAGGAGGCGATGAGTTAGCTGCTCTGCCCCCTTTTACGTTAATAACATATGAAACTTGTAAGGAAAAAAATAAAGCAGGATTCATGCTATACATTATTTTCAGGTATTTAGAGACAATATAGCCTGATTTACCTTCCTGAGTAAGGGAAGGTTTTGTGCATGTTTGTTAACATCAAAATGATTTACTTACCTTGCAGGGAATCACAGTGGAATGCAATGTCAAGCATTTAACTTGGTTTGATGTGTGATTGCAGGCGATATGTGATACTTTTTTTTGTGAGCTGTGTGGGGAATATTCATTTAAATATACAGGAGCCTGTATTATAAAATAATAAACAGTTCTCGATGCAGTGTTGGAGGGCTTCATACTGCAGATATTGCAGTGTTTGAATTTATAAAGTGCAAAATACGATGCGTTCAAATCTTGCCGCTACTTTTTGTTATTTAACTTTTCTGGTGGAGAGAGTTTTTAGACCTCTGTATTTCCTCTAAGTGTATGCTTTTGTAATGCAGATTAATATCATAGAGGTGTGCTAGGATAGGAAAGCATGATGGTCTCTGTCATCCAAATAGGTGAGTTGAACAGAGGCATATATTAACTCAAAACAGCACGCAACATGCATGCATTTGTATACACACACGCACACTTCGAGCTCTGCCCTCACATCTGCACCAGGTATACCTTATGAGCAGCATAAATTGCTCAGAGATTTAGAGCCTACTTGCAGATTAATTTCTAGGTATATTTCAGTTTAATTCAAATAAATACTGGATCAACTTTTACCCATTTCTCAAACTAAATCTGAAGTTTACAGAGCTATTGGCAAACGCATGCTTTGCTTCCATTAATGCTATTTTATTTTAGCTCTCACAGTGAGGAGTTAGGTGTTTTTAGCAAGAGTCAAGTCTCACGGTATTTACAGCCCAACTCCTGTAATGTGTTTGCACGTTTTGCCCTGTCCTTGGGAAGGGGAAGGGAGACAGCAGAAGATGAGCGCTGGGACTCCATTGCCGTGTGCTGTTTGTGGCAGGACTCTTTCAGGCGACGTGGGAGTGCTCCTGCGGTCCCGGCTGTGCAAGCGGACGGGCCCAGAGGTGGGCTGCGCTGCCTTGCAGCCGTGCTTGCACACCGGGGTGGCCACGCCAGATAACTCGCATCCCTTTCCTTGTCGTCCTCCCAACCTTTCTATAAACTTCCCACAGCAGGATAGTACTGCTTATTCCAATTATTTTGACGAGTCTTCAACAGCTTTGCTAGAGGCTGTCATTTGTCTTTTACTGGCTGAAGAAGAGGATCTTCTCCTCAAAGCTCTTTCCTTTAACGTCTTGCTCCCCCAGTGCCTCTTCATTTGTGTGAGATTTTGATGCAAAAGGGGGTCTCAGGCTTAGCTTGAAAATGCCAGACTACCAGCCCTTTGCTTCCAGGAACAGATACTAAGTGACTGAGGTGACATATGCTTGTTTTAATCACTTTACTAAAGCTCATGAGACTCTAGCCCACATCCAACTATTTCCACTGCAACTGCTCACTCAACCAGATGAAATTTTACCGCTGCTACATGGCTGAACGTAATCTTAATCAAGAAGTAGCAATCACTGAATGTACAATGCACAATGGCAGTGAAAAAGGAATTGTTCTTCATTCTGCACTGCTGACCTCTTTCATTTCTGGAGTTTTTTCATTTTAACTGAAAAAAGGGAGAGAGAAAAAATCATGTGGAATCCACCATCCTCCCCTGTGGTGAAGTGAAGCCAAAACATAGGAAATGCAAACCTCAGAAAGGCTTTTTCACATTAATTTACAGACCAGTTTTCCCTCTTTTTTTGTCATCCCACTCTGTTTTTCTGAATATAACTTTTTAAAAGCAGGCCCAAAATATGTACACAAAGAAGAAACTAGGAAACTCAAATACATGGTTGCGCAAAAAAGCACTATTTTTTTAAGAAAGTATTTGTATTAATAATGCTTATTAAAACTTCTTATTTTACTTGGAGAATCACCTGATCCTGTCCTTATGCATGCTTTACAGCATGAACATCTACAATTATCTTCAAAAATGTTGCTTTAGTAACCTGTGTTGAATATTGGGTGGGAAGGGATTTGGTAAATCAGAAAGCTGTGGATGGCAGGCACTGATGTATCTTTAACAAAATATATGGAAACATACAGAAAGTTTCTGTTCAACTTGGCATTTCCAGTGAGGTTTAAGCATACAGGACATGTAGACTGTTACCTGAGATAGCCAAAGAGGAGATGATATACCCTTTTCTTTGGGAAGGAACAGTCCTGCACTGAGAAGACTGAATAGCTTGGGAAGCAGAGAGCCAAAGGGCTGCTCTGTCGTTGGGCACTCTGAGGCCGTTTTCAGAGTGGAAGAGTTGGGTGATGTGCCAAAATACCATACTGGAAAGGAAACCAAGGTACCTCCGAAAGGTCAGGCTATGAAGGTGACACCTCATTAAAATCAGAACCTTTCACAGAATCCTATTTGCCTTTATTGTTGTACATTGTGATTGGTATTGTTTTAGAAATGTTTTTTGCTCTTTATTTCTAGCTGTCCTGAAAACTACTGCTGAGTCAAACTTCATCTTTTGTGAAATCTTTTCCCTTAGCAAAGAAACATGAGTTCCAGTCCTGGCTCAGGCTTATAAGATCACTGAAGTGTTGATTGGAGGGGACCCCTTGAGGTCATCTCATCCAGCTTCTTCCTCGGCGCTGGCCATTGGCCAAGAGGAGATCAGGGCAACCATGGCCTTGTCAAGCTGAGCCTTGAAAGCCTCCGAGGATGGAGATTGCGTAGCTGCTCCAACTTGAAACTAAATCCGAGTTTGTCTCCCTTTCCTTATACGTGTGCCTTAACTACTGGAGTATAAAGTATTTGGAGGTAGGGCTGCCTTAGTCCCTTTTGCTGGAGATGTTCCACTTTTATGGGAAGTAATTAAATAGTTGCTGAGCCAGAAAGAGGGAATGAATCTCAGGAATCTCAGCAGTGGTGGCTGGGTCCCCAATCTAAAGAATATTCAATTTTTTATACACAGGAAAAGCAAGTCTACACCAAGGGCTGAAAGCCTTCTCCCCTTTACTTTTGTGGTGTCTGGGGATAGGAGTCAAATCCCATCTGACAGAGGTGGGATTGAATCCATCCAGGACAGATGCTCTAATCAGTGAACTATTAAGTAAAACCGAGCTTCTGCTCCTCGTCCAGTTCTTGGAAACTGCCCTTTCGTTGCTCTTGCTTTTCCTACGAAGTGGACAGAAATGAAAAGTTTCCCTGTGGGCAGTACGGAACAAGAGCACGAAACAGCTTGGGAGGAGCGGGGGCAGAGGAATAGCTTTCACTTCTGCAAAATGGAAAACAAATGAAAAACTGCAGATGAGCTTTAAATGAATATATCAAATGTATGTTCTTGGTGTTTTCTTTTCTTTTTGGCCGCCAATTTGAAAAATCAATTATTTGCAGAGCCGGAGTGAGGGCTGCTTCTGTAGCTGAATCCTCACAGAAAGGCGCAGGAGCATCATGAATATTTAAAGTCTTCCTCCTGACTGCCGCCTGCACGTTCGTGGTGGCGTTTGAAGGGAGCGAGAGGGAGCCCGGGTGCGTTTGCGGCGGTTGCGAGGAGGGCTGCTGGCAGCATTTCACGGAACAGTTTGGGGATTCTCGTTCCCTTAATTTCCTCTCTCGGCAGCAAGCGAAACGGGTTGACACAAGGCAAGCGTCTGCCAGGGAACTTTAACAGGAGGCAGTTTGTAATTAACAGGGGCCAAAGGAGGTGATAACCCCAAGGGTAGCGCGGAGAAATTAACATGGCAAAGCAGTTCCGCGCTTCCGTGGGTCCCAAAAGGCCGTTCGCATTAGTGGTGTCTGTTCTGATTGAACCTTTGCCGTGTCTTTTTATTGATTCACTTGTCAGGAGCTAACAAAAACCACTGCCGGCCGTCAGCTGTTTGCTCGTGGTGGCCGCTTACGGCTCGCGAGGGCTGCCCGGCACGGCGTTCAGCGAGGCGAGGTCTGTCGCTGTGGTTAGCGCTTCTCAGAAATGATTAATTTTGTTCAGCTTGGAACAAAACTCAAATAAAAGGCATTCGGTCCGCAGACTCTCTCCGAGTAACTGTTTCGTCCCATTAAGTGCTTGCCCGGGTCAGAGTACGGTGTTTTAATTATTAACCTATTTTAAAGCGGGATTTCAGGGAAGATAATCGCGTTGGCTGTTTCAGAAAGGATTTAGCTCTTCAACATATCTGGCGCTTGTGGAAAGTGTTTTTAAAGAATAATATCCTGTGGATAAATATTTCAGGTTTTCCTTCCTGGGATGAAAATGAATAATAAATAAAGCTTATTAGAGCTTAAGGAAAAACCTGCCTAGCAAGCAGAAATAAATACAAAAATGAAATGTAATAAATAAAAAGGTGACATCGTTATGCATTTAGACACCTGATCCAAATTCAACTAATGTCAAAGGGCGGAAGATCAGTCTTTAAAGGAGCTCAGGAAAATCCACGCTTGTTTTTAAATATTTCTGCTGCACAGTTGACTGCGAATAATAAGGAGCATGACTCGGTAATATTTGAACAGCTCCATATAGAAGTGCCCAATGTTTGTCTTCTCGCTTCTTAGAGCCATAGCATACAATTGCCGTTATTTCAAACAGAAGTGCTGTTCTTATTTTCCTCTTCAGATCCAGGGACCTTAATGGTCATGTTCATTTAGTTAGCTGATTTATGCAAAGAAACTGTGGTTATCCCATTGCACTGAAAAGATACCTTCAGCCTCGGTCCTTCAGAGGCGTTAGCTACTTCAGCGTATGAGCTGCGTCCTTGGAAAAGCGTGCACAACTCCCATTGACTTCAGTGGCAATGGCACTGTTTTCAGAGGACAAAGCTGGCCCCTGTACAGCAGCGTATTTTTCTTTCAGCCCTCAACAGAAATAACGCAATACATGCTTTTTGTGCCTGGGGATTGATTGCACTAATTGTTCCCAGTGTTTGCACGGTGCACTTCATCCGGAATGTGCGATAACGCCAAAAAAAATCCAGCCTGAGCTCAAACAATCTCACTCAGAGCCAGCTAAAAGATTTGAGATAAATGGGAATGGGAAAAATGTCAGTGAGCTTGTTGGGGAAAACTCTGTGCTTGCTGAAGCCTATATGCTTCACATACGTGTGTGCGCAACACATTTGAATGTTTCATGTAATTAGGCAGAAATTAAAACATTTTTGCAACTGATGAAAAATGTAATGAAGACTCTAAGGGGTTGATCCCTACATGTTTTATCTTTGATGCTCCTTTTTAAAGTATGGTGTCACTCGCAAGTCGTTCAGCCCTGCAGTGCCTCTGGCAGGCTGTAGGCCACCTACGCTGGGTGGCGTAGAAGGCAACGCGGGCTGCCCGTGAGCTGTTGGCTTTGACTGCTTGCTACTCGTGGTTTCTCTTCAGTTGCTCACCTGTGTTAGTTGGCAGTGTTTTCTCTGACGGTTTGACTGAAACAACGTAAACGGAAAGCGTACAATTAATAGCTAGTGAATTATCACGGGTAATACACTTCTCGCGTAGCTTTTAGAGGTATAATCATTAATAGTGTAGTGTGTCCAATTTCCAGGAGTTAGAAACAAAGACGAGTTTGCTTACTGGCTCTGCATAGGCGAATGTTTTCATAGTAAAAATTCTTATATTGCGTGAAAACACCATTTCCTATTGAAGTACATTCCAAAGCAGTTGTGGATTTTGTGATTTATAATTTTTGCGTTCATGAAAAAGGCAACTGGTCTATCCTCAGATAAACAGTTCAGGCATAGGATGGGCAGCGTCATTCAACTTTTCATAATTTATAATTCAACCTCAGGACTGTTACAGAAGAGCGCCCTGCAAATGCTTCATCCCACTTTAAAAGTCTAACGCACCTCTGTCTTTCATCGAGGTGATTATTAGGGCCGTTACTGTTCTTATTTGTAATATGGTCTGGAAAGCACAAGGGAACAGACCAAGATCTTTGGTTTATCTCCCACAGTTCAGTACGCGTGCTTTTAGAAGTAGCGCAGATTGCTCACTCTTTTTAAAGAAATTCTCGCCCCCTCAGAAGAGGTCATCCAAGGTAAATGTTGTCCCTGACATTTGGCTTGCCCTGAAGAAGATGGCTAAGATACAAAGCTCTGTAACAAGGCCCCTTTGTTTGTCTGTATTTTTAGAAGAAACGGCAATTGAGGTTAAAACAATAGGAGCTTTGGTAACACATAGGCCTAGTGCAGCTCGAGAGACTATAGATACTAGTGTCCATTGTACTTTTGAACCCGTAAGACTTCACAGCTACTGCATGTTATTTGGCAGCTCCTATTCCCAGAGATAACCCCCTCTCAGCACGCAGAGCAGAGCGCTCTTGATGCATTGTAGGGAACAGTGTGGAAATGGCTTTAAGTCAGAGTCTTTTCTGTTTTCAAAATAGAAACGCTACATAGCTTGTAGCTGGAAAAATGTAGTGCATCTGGACTGGCAGCGTTGTTTGTTATTATCTCTGTGTGTCCCTGTTTAAGTCAAGACAATGAACACTGAGAAAACATTGTCCTCCGCTTCCCCTCCCTTCTGAAAACAAATCCCAGGGAAAATATTGACAAATGATACTTTAATTGGTTTGACCTCTAAAGTGATTAAATAATTATGAAACCTCCTCTGTTTAACAACTGCTTGAAATACTTTATATTCTTGCCTCAAAGTGTAGCAGTTCCTAGCTAGTAGCAGTGTGATTGATTTTTCCATATCAGATGCAATGTTATGGTCTATTGTTTCCATAGCAAACCTATAGCATCTGTCTTTGAGCTCAGACAGCGGTCCTGCGCTATCCCGTAATGCTTTATGTGGCCACATCCTTCCATTACAAGTATGAGTGCATTAATATTGATTTTTTTCCCTCTTGTCCAAGACGGAGGGTCCATCTGAACAGCAATAAATTACACAGCTGAACCACGATGATGTGCTTGCTCCTCCCTGCTCTCCATGGCCGAGATTATTACTTTGTCTCAAAACCTTTTTCTGATGTTTTTAACCCGTTATGAAGCTAGCAGCAGTCGTCAGGGTTGAACACTTATTTGGGTTATGTTGCCAATAACCATTCAGTATTTCCAGTAAACCTGGTGTCCCTGGTTCCAGTAGCAGCTCTTGACAAAGCTGACGAGAGCAAACTGCTGTTGCTTGCACCCAGTTGCTTAGGAAGAAAATGTCAGCGAGGAGCAAGAGAGCAGAATTGCAAGGAGTGAGAATCTCCTACTTGTTCAGAAAGGAAGTGAAATAAGGAAGGGAGGAACAGAGAGGGTAACAAAACGGTATTGAATAGCAGGGCCAACACTGTTCGAAGAGTAAAGGCCTACCGAGCCAATAAGATGCGCTTTTAAGAGTGGTGGTGAGAGGACTGCCCTGCGTGATACTACTGTCCAACGCCATTACTCTGGTGCTGCTTTTCACAGTTTCTTTTTCCACCTTACTTAGCTGCTGAAGGGACATTCAAAATGCATGTGGCTTCTAAAATTTGCAACAGGTGCCAAATCTGCATGGAATTAATTGTTACGCATAGACACCTTTATTGTTACTCCTCGATTTGACTTGACATATCGTCTCTCTCCGGGCTTTCTGCATGCGTGGGAGTGCGCTGCCATGGCACAGGTTGGTCTCCACAGCACTTCTAGGCAGTGATCCGTAACTACAAGGTTTATCTTGTTGGGGTTTTTTTGTTTTGGGTATTTTTAGAGCTGCAAAGAAATTTTTGATGACCTGATTACAGATACAGGTCTTCTAGTCTGACAAAGGCACGTATTTGATGCTTGAAATAATGGGTAGGGGCCAAAGACAGTTGTAGAAGGGGCTTGAGGCTTCTGCAGGGTGGAAGGGCTCTGGCAGCACTTACAGGAGTCAGCTATGGGCAAGCGCAGTGGAGACTTGTCTCCTATGGAAACGTGCAAAATATACGCTCCATTTAAAAAGAGAAAACTTTCCAGGATGAAGATACAACATCGTAGAGCTGCAATGATGACTTGGACACAAATATCAGGGAAAAGAAGGCCCTGAGTGCGTGGCTCCCTATCACCGCGGGAGAAGCACCAGCCCCTTCGTACCCAGCAGCTCTCTGCTGCTTTCTTCTCTCTCCTCTTCAGGCAGCGAGGATGCATACAGTTTGGGCAACGGGTATAATCCAGAGAAGGTGGCATTTGAACAGTCCTTTATGTAGTATAATTATTTTTCTGATCCAGCAGCCCACTTATAAATGTATTGAGAGGAGGTGTGATCAAGTTTCCAGGGGAGCTAAAGGCGTTACTGGTTTTGTTAGTTTACAGTAAGTGTCACAAAAATATAAAAACGTGGTTATCATGGTAAAGAAAAAAGTCTAGCTGTTTCAAACCTAAAATGTATTTTTTGACAAATGCTCTTTTTTTCCACTTTTTTTTTTTTTTTTTTTTTTAAAGCATGTACAAACTGCTGTACTAACTGCCAACTGCATGTGGTCAGCGCTACAAAAATAAGCCATAGCTAAGAGCAGAGCTTTGTTCAGGCCTGGAGCTGGGCTGAAAGAAACTCTTGCTCTGTTGTTTGTCCCAGCTGTCTAGCCCAGTTCAGCGCCCTCCCACCTGTTTATGCCAAAGTCCTTCTGGTGGTGTGCGCTATTTGCACTACAGAGCACATTAACTAAGGAAGGGCTTGGCCAAGGATTTCTTAATAACTTGAAACGCTTCTGGTTAAAATAGCAATTGAATTAGCCAAAGACTGTCTTGCCAGCTATGTTCTTTTACAGTGCTGTAACAGTATCCTCGAAGGCTGCGTCTTAAAATGAAATATTGGCTAAAGTTGATAAATCTCAACTGGAAATGTCTCTAATAAAATGTGAACAACAAAGTTAGTAATCTTTATTCAAAATATGACTGTTGGAAGAAGTCTGTTGGCCAACTGGAGATGGGAATAGATGTAGGTACGTTTTAGCTTCCAAAATATAAGCTCTACTGCGCTTAGCAAAAGAAGTAGAGCTGAGCTGTAAGGTAGCTACTGTTGAAGTACCTTAATAATAATAACTGTAATAAAAAAAAAAAAAAAAAAAAAGGAAAAAAAAAAGAAACCCACCATATTGAGCTCGTGGCAGTTCTAAACATTGCAAAAAATCTTGGCTGAATGTATCTGCAACTTCACTGGTGTTTATAAACTTTGCCTAAGACTGTCCCGAAGCTTTCTCTTTCCTTGAAGATTTTCTAGAGCAGTTAGACAGCTCAGGCAGTGTTTCTCGTGCTGCTTAGAAAAATACTTTTGGAGTGGGCTGAGAGTTGAAGCTAGCAAAGTGTTTTCGTGGGGGCGGCCTACCTCAGCCACCTCTGAGTGCGGCTGTAGATGGAAAAGGAAAGAAGGAAATGGGGTTCCACCAGCAAGGGCAAGGAGACAGGAATTTCTTATTCTCTTTCAGTGAGTGTGAGAGTTAAACTGTTTTCCAAACAAGATTGTTTTGCATAAAACTGCCAAAGTTTGAACAGTGGCAATGCAGTCAAGGTTTAAATTACTCTCCAAGCAAATAGTCTTCAAGATGGTTTATATGGTGTGTTTAGACTCTGATTTTATTCATGTGCTGTTTGCGAATGACATTCTCCTTGTTTGCTATTTGGAATTATTTGACAGTGTATTACATGGAAAAATTTCATTCACTGAATCTCCTATGGATTTTTGGCTGGGAGCAACTATCTGAACACTCATATTTGTCATGTGATGCTGCATGTGATGCATGTTTGTCATATGATGTATAAAGTGGCCATCTTTTATGTCTTAATTTGATTTTCTGAGCTATGTAGAGAGGTACAAGCTCATTATCATGGTACCTGAATGCTTCATGCTAATGGCAGAAGGTTAACAGCTGCTATCCAGGCCAAATTCAAATGGAACACTTAAAAATACTTTCATTTTCTCATTTTCAATGGCAAAGAGCCTTGGTTTTGGGTGCATTCATATACTCAAGATTTAAAAATGTCTACTACTTGCTGGCTGATAGTTTCTCACCAAATTGTTTTCTCCTAATACTGGGTTCTCGTGTTTGTGGCACGTCTGGGTCGTCCGCTCGTGTGGACGAGATTGGAGGAGGAGTACTTTTTTGATTAGATCAGTTGGTGTATTTAGAAAAAATGGGGGATGCTTTGGGTACCAAAAATCTTTTCTAGGTCACGGAGATGTTTTTAGTATGATTTCTAATAGGTTCCCTGGCTACCTATGAGAAATGGCTGATACTCATAGTTTTGGAGGGAGAAGGGGAACATCTAACTTTTTCCCTGCTAGCGAACATTTCTTTCTCTCTAATACCTCATCATGATTCTGAATTTGGTTACTATGAATAATCATTTTAAAGCAGATGTCCTGTTTGAAAAGTGATTCTCTGGTGATATATTTTTAACATTTACTAAAAGACGATTAAGAGAACAGTGTATCTATTAGATGTACTTTCCCTTAGCAGTCATTTGGCCTTAGCTATGCTAAATGTTTTACCTGTTACTTTATTTTATCATCTTATATAAACTAGTATTCCTAACTACAATTTAAAATGGAAAACTGCTATCCTTGATAAAATGAATTTCTCTACGCAAAATTTCACAATATGTTCACCTACTATTTTTATTGTCATAGTTGTTTTTAAATAAGTTTGAAACAGTACTGTCTGTATAAGCTACAGCATCATTTGAGTTTTCATGAGTCTCCTTAGGGCCTCCAAGCTGATGAAAAGCATGAGGCTGGGGTGGATAAGGGCTACCCTAGCCCTCAAGGCTGGTGTGGCTACTCATGGCATCAAGGCAGTGTTAATCTGCCGGAGGAGCAATGTTCGCCCTATATCCCAGCTGGGGAAAGAAGAGGGCTAGAGAACGCTCACTGCCTCCACCCTTTGCCTCTCTGTCCTTGCACATCAGTCAGCCAGAGCCTATTCTCAACCTCCACACCAAAAAATTGCGATGAAGATTTTTTGTATTCATAGAGCCATGGATTTTTAATGCTGGAAGGACTCCCGGGTCGTCTAGGCTGATCTTCTGCGTAACTTGGGCCGTGGATGCTCCCCAGTTATCTCCCTGTTGTGCACAGGCATTTGAAGATATTGGCAAATGTTATTTTTGTGAAGGTAAATTTAAACAAATATCATTTTCAGCTTTCTGCTATGCTGTTTTCTTATGTGGTTTTCATACCAGAACCTTTGATGTCTTTCCCCTCTGCTCCCCAGGACTTCTGCTAGTGTTCATTCTTCTTTATCATTTCTAGGAAAAGCAGAGAATTTTCCTTGGTGAAATCCAAAGTAGCCTCAATAGTCTTTCTTTTCAGTTTCACTTACAAATTTCAACTCTGCCTATGTTTGTGAGAAATTCCTGTAGAAAATATTTCATTGAGTAGATAGCGTTGAGCTGAAACTGGTCAGAGCCTGAATGGATAGGCTTAAATTTGGACTTGTACTCTGCTCAGAGCTGGAAGGGTGTTAGTGTTTCCTTCAGGCTAACATGTTAAATGATAAAACTTGATAGTTTCCATTAAATTCTGCTTTGAATTTGGAGATATACTCTGAAAGCAAAGCTTATAATATTTAAAACCTATATATTCTGAAATGCAACCCTTAACTTAGCTGATTGTTAAATTCTTAAAAGTAGCTAACTTGAAGGTCAGTCTAGCTACTGAGCTCTGTAAAGTTTATGGAAGTGATTATTTCTTCATTGTCAAGAAGTTAAAAGTTGAATTGTGCATTGCTATTGATATGCTTTGGTATCTATAAAGCTGTTTTCCTTCTAGCCCTGAAAGAATTGTAAAGGAGTTATTATGAAAGCAGGACTGTGTGTAGGAGTTCTAAAACATAATATATCTGCTATTCCTGGATCAAAGTAATCATGTTAGAAAAGTATTTTTGGTGAGTGTTAGTATAGAAAAAGTCAGAAAATATAAATATAGCATCTTCCATCGTGTAGCTGCACATGTGCAATGTTACAACTTTAAGATTGCAAGTAAGCTACTGAAACGCTTAAAAATACTATAAATAAATTTATCCTGCTACTATGTATTGTGATACAATCTTTAATTATATGACCACATGCTACTTTTTCTACTGCCACTTGCCTCTTTCAGTAGCTGTGACGTGTTCCAGGAAATTTCTTAGCATAATGTATAATAGAACTGAAACAGCTCAGCCATCTTCAAATTCATTTCCCCAAATAACTTATTTTTGCCCTAAGGCGGAAACTCCTAGAAGAACTGGATAAATTCATTACTTGAGAAGTCATTGAGGGTGTAAGAATCTGGAGTGGTATTTCAGAGAAGAAAAAAAAATTGGTGGCAGCTTTTATGCTGCGTATAAGCTGTGAAACACCAAATACTATTTCCTAAGTGGGGGGAATAATAATCTATGAAGGAAGACTTTACAGATAGAGGACTAATGTCAGGGTTTTTTTAATGTTTACATTCTTCAGCAGGGTTCCCATATGTGAGCTCACAATTTGGAGCATGCCGTTTTATTCTTCCTTTGGGAAACACCGGATGTGTCTAGATTTGCTTTTAGTTTTGGCCAGGAGCGTGCTTTTGAAGCAAATCTTCCAATTGTACCTACTTACTGTGCTTTGGTTCATAGCGCACAGTGGTCTCAGCACGCTTAAACTGGATTCCTTGTGAATGAAGCTAAGCTGAGATATACTTGGCCAGTGCACGCAATGCACTCCAAGCCACGAAAGGGAGGCTGCTCCTGGGAAACAGTCTCAAGCAAAAAAGAGTAAGCAGCAACGAGCGTACGAACAGACCCATAAGAAATGTGTATCTCAGGTTCGCGGCACCGGCTGCAGCTCTGCACAGCTGCTGGGCTGTGCTCTTCGCTCCTGGAGATAGAGCCGTGCTTTCTGCAGATTGCCACTGGAGAGGCACGTGGCAGCCAAAGCGTATCGCTCAACAGAGCAGGGCCTCTTCTAACAGCACCTGGAATATTTGCAGGGATGGTGTTTTGTTCTGAGGGGAAAAACCCGGCAAAAGCAGGCACTTTTTATGAAGAATATTGCAGTTACAGGTAGTAGCAAATAAGTCTTGCAAGAGGTTACTTTGCAGCTTTAATAGCACTACCTATTCGTAGTAATAACAATTTATGTTTGACTATCCCACGAAACTGTATAATTTTGAGTTTCCATATTAATGACTTCCGTATCCGTGCGTGTATGCATGTTTTGCTTATGGGTAGAAGGGGGAGCTAAATTATGGGCTTAACTATGGGTAGAAGGGTGGGGTTATAACTTCCTTAATGTAAGCCAAGTGAAAAATCAGCTGTTGTGCAAGGCTTTTATTTTTTAGCTGTTAAAATTGAAACTAAGCTGTGCTTCTCTATGTAATAGAGAAACATGTACAAATCTATATAGGTAAAAAGGAAAAGTGCATTTCCCTCACTCTCCCCTAAAGAAGGACTTTCTGCAGAAAGCCCAGTAACTTTGAGGTCTTGATCCAAAGAAATAGAAATAAATGTAAAGATATTTATCTATTGGCTTTGCCAGATTCTGGGTCGTGCCCTATTGGGCATGAAACAGCACAGCTAGAGGCAGAATAACTTCAATTATAGGGGAAAAATCAGACTTTCCTAATAAGACTTCCTGTCTGCTACAGAATTCATGGCACAGCCTTGGAAAGTATTCAATTCTCATATTGCTCTTAAAGGAGACAGGCTGTTTGTTTTGGTCTTCTGAGGAAGCTAAGGGCACGGTGGGTAAAACATTAGCAATAAATAAGAAAAATGGTGGCTGTAAACTTTAACAAAAGACATCTGTCTTCAATAGTGACAATAGAAACCTTGGAATATTTGTAATTGCAAATATACTGCAGACAACAGGAGCCTTTATGCTCAGTCATTTCATTACTTTGTCTTATTGCACAGTAACAAGGTTTGCATTGTAAGAAAAATACATATCCATATACATTTCACTGCACACACACTGAGTAAAATCCTGCTGGCCCTGCTGAAGCCAGTTCTTGCTGGCTTCAGGAAGAAACAGGACTTGAACCAAAATATCTTCTAATGAATAGCAGTTCAGTAGTAGAGAAATAAAGCTAGCTGATCTGGTAGAGACAAGAACTTCAAAAGCAATTGAAGTCACTCATTGGAGTCAAGACCTGGCTAACATGTTGTGTTTACGTGAAATACAGGGTTGCTCATATGATGTGTGTAGAGGCCTGAGCATGGACTATGCTGAAATACCTTCAGTTTACCATGCACCTGAGTTAGCACCACTAAGATCTCTGTTGTATGAGTGTTAATCATTTGTTTCTGCCACCTACCGAAATTACCGTGCTGTCTAATTTTGTTGGGAGCAGCCACGGGTACTACAAGATGACACCACAATTTCTACTGGAATGTTTAAGAGATTTCCTATGAAGAAGGTCAGTAAGGCCGGTACTGCCAGATGTATGAACTTCCTTATGCTCACAAAGAGCACGCAGCAAATCTTGGAAACACACCCAGCATATGAAGCGGAAGCATCAGGGTTTAATGTAGTGTGTTTTTCTGCCCTCCAGGAACGGCTGGAGCAAGTCAGCTTGCAAGTAAGGTGGGACTACAAAACCTGTTAAAGAAGAACGCAACTGCCATGCCAAAATAAGTGAATGAGCGATGGCTTAACGCCCGTGACATCGTATGAGGCCCTGCGGACTACCTAGGAATACTATTCATGCTTAGGCAGCGGTCGTCGCTTTGAGGCTCATCTGGCCTAACAGGGTTTGCTGGGAGATGACCAGTTGAAGAAGACTTCCTGCTTCAGCAAGCCCTGCCAAAGCCAGGTGCAGTATTCAGAGTATCTTCAACCTTGCAGCAGTCAGTGGGGCTTGTACTGGAGTACTTTAAAAGCTGCGATACGTGTAGCGTAAAGCAAACATATCCCCAAACAATTCCACCACCACCACGAATCAGGGCAATGTTTTCAATATGTTAGTTGAATGAAGTGATGTAGTCTTTGCTGACAGTGAAACCTCTCACTCATAGAGCAGAAACAATTTGCATTTAGATTTTACTACCAGCTGTTTGCTTCCATTTTCAGGAACTCATCCTCACCAAGCAAATCGCACGGAGAGGCAGGGTTGGCTTTTTATCCTTTGGGTTTCAATCGTGTTTTCAAAGAACTGAAAGAGGCGTGCCAGAATTTTTTTCTCCCCGAGTAGCTAGGGCAAGCTTCTCTTGGCTCAGGTTTAGTAAAATGTTCAGTTGTTATCTTTGGCAGATGGATTTTCTTGACTGTGGACTGAATTTGAGGCCCTGTGCTCAGAGTTCAGAGGTCACGTGTGAATTTGTTATACTTCCTGGTTAACTCAACGAAATAAATGAATCTGATGAAATTCTCATGAAGTGTTTATTTTTTAGTGTTTCTATAATATACAATAAATTGTAATTTATGAGGCGTAATTGAAGAAAATTCTAGAGGAAGTTGTGTATAAGATTAGGGGATTATTAAATCAACTTTATTGTGTTTTCAAAACTTAAAAATGCTTTACAGCTGTAATAAATTGTTTGAGAGCACTATCAACCTATAAATTTCAATAATTTAATAAGCGTTCTGCCATAAAGTTGGGCATGTGGCCAAATCCCAGAGCTGTTTGTGCACAGAGTATCGTAATAGTAATGTGATGTTTTTGGTTTACCTGGCTAATGCTCGAGTGATCTGTTCTTAGGCGTAACACGTGGTGATCGGTCATGAATTTTAATGAACTGCGCCTAGGAACTCGCAGAAGTCAGGAGAATATCTGAAGGTCCCGCTCCTCTTTCCCCATCTGTTGCAGGCTGTTAGATACTGCTGTTAAATATAAGGAGGGAGCATCACTTATTTTACCTCTCCCTAGCAGGTTGACTTTTTAGTTCTTTGGTAAAACAGCTGCAGTTTCAACATGCATCTTAATGGGTGACGGAAGGTAGCTGTGCTTCTCCCACTGCTTGCCCAGGAGGGCACAAGCACGGAACACGTGAATTTATTTTTCAAAGACGATGGCCTTACTTGAGAAAGGAGAAGGATACTGGATAAGATGGGAAGCAGCTGCTGCAGTTATTTTGGGTGTGTTCTCCAATTTTTTTCATCATTTTTTTTTCTTAACTACCATTTAGAGTGCTGGTTGTTTTTGATCATGTCTGGAATAAGGATCGTCAATTATTTTGCTCGTTTTTGCACATACCCTTGGTAAGCTGCATGCTGCCAGTAGAGCGTAATGTAGCGGATGATCTAATAGTCTTTTCCATCCGTAGCTATCCAACAATGAAATAGCAGAGTGCAGAGCTGTATGCAGCATATCTGCGTTTGTGATAATGTAGCACCTAGAAATCAAGACTGTTATTAGTGCATTTCTACTGTTCATTTATGTTCAATTACCCTTCTTATTCAAATAATAAATTGTTTGTCTGGAAATCTGAATTAATATATTTAAAATAAAAATTCCATCATATTTTGCTCTAGTTCTCTGGTGCTAAAAATGGATAAAGACTAGCTGAATCGGATTTAGTCTAATCTGAGGTGGTTTAATTGAGGGAAGAGTTGTACCGTAGCTGTCAAGCTCCATGCAATGTTTGGGTCTTATACAAACACAATTTTAAGACTTGAAAGGGTATGCCTAATTTTATTAATTCATTTATTTTTTGTGAAGGGGGAACATGTTCTCTTTCAGATTCTGCTAATCTTTGGTGGAGAGTATCCTCATTTACTAACATCATTGACAAAGACCCTGTATCAGTTCATTGTTTCCACCTCTGAAGTGATTTCATTTTCAGACTGTATCTGTGTCTATCTATACATGGGAAATATATATGGAGAGATATATACGTGCGCATACTTCAGCTACATTTTGACTTAATGAAGAGCTTAATAAAAATCAGCATTCATAGCTCCTGTGTAGTCAGATAAATTAGTTAATGCACAAACTGCGCTCTTATGTATTATGCAAAAGGTTAGTTTTAACATTTGCATAATGTGCTACAAATGACCTACTGTTTCAAGCAGTAGAAGCTCACTTAAAAGTGGGCTGAAAGCTGAAGTGACGTCAGTAAAGTAATTACTCCTAGCTTGGCACGTCTCATTCATTGTGAAAAGTTCAAGACCCCCTGTTTGCTCTACAGCACTGAAAGAACAGCTGAAAGAAGTTGAAGGTGGGTTAAAGCAAAAATAATGCGACAGGAGTCAGCGCTAAGAGCAGTGAATGCTCGGTGTGATTCAGATAGCAGGGATCCTTGGCTCTTCAGCATCTCATCCAAAATCCCATTAAACTGGAAAGCAGCCTTTAGATTTTCTTAAATAGCATTAGCCTGGCCCAGAAACTGCAGATCTGACATAAAAGTTTGTGCAAGTAGAGAACTGAATAATTTGCTAAATCTTAGATCAATGTATTTGGGAGACACAATATTCTGCTTTCCTTGTAAGTCTAGAAATAATTATGTGATGGCTTTTCTATGTGAAAAACAGCAATTGTCTGAATTTACAATATGAATTCAGTAATATTTGAGGGTTGCACAGAATGGATTTGAATCCCATGGTCACCCATGGTCTTCAGTCACTTCTTGTTTTTTGGTTCTCTCTATATAGTTGTCTTTCCTCAGGTTACACACAGGGGAAACTCACGAAAACTTCTGACAACATTTTGCCTTACTATGGCAAACAAGTTAAAAAAAAAAATGGCGCCTGGTACTAACACTATTCAATACAAATTACCTGATACAACATTACTCAAAAAATATTCTCTAGTTGACTGCTGTCACATAGCCTGGAGTGATGGAGTTCAGTCTCCCTACAGTCCTGAGGGCCAAATAACCTATTTAATTAGTGCTACTAAAAAACCTTCTAAACTTTCTCTCAAGTAAAGAGTTTAATGGATGTGTTAGAAATGTTAACTCCAGATTGACTGAAATCTGTGAATAGAGCAATTAAAAGAAATATATACTACCACTCAATGAGTAATGGGCTTATTGCTGTAGTAGATTGAAAGAAGCACACAACTGTCTTGCATTGTATTTTGTGCAGATGTAGAAATAAATAAATTCATTTAATGTCATTTTAACCTTATTTTGAAGAGTATCCTTAATAAATTTAAGAAGTCAATTGATACACAAAGTATAATCACTTTTCCTATTTTGTTCATACCAAAAAAAAAAAAACGAAAAACAAAAAACAAAAAAAAAAAAAACCAAAACATCCTGGAACAACCACTCCTTTATATGTTAGGAGCTGAAAGAGTTTGCAATCCAAATAATAATTTTTGACCAAGACCATCTTAAATTAAATTTTGCTTAAGGTAGAGGAGCAAATTAGACCTTTCTCTGATAGAATAAATGGGGAACTACAGTATCACTACTAGGATGGTTAGTGTTTTAATCTGCCCTGGTGTAGTGCACACACTCCATAGAGACCAGTGTTTCCCACTCTGATTTCTGTTGTTGTTATGATTCCTTAAACAGCGCTGTTCAAATATTTGAGTCTAAACAAATGCCTGTATTGCCCAGGAGCAAAATTAAGAGTCCCTGCTTTTTAATAAACTGCACAGGATGAAGTAAAACTGAGCTGGGTTTCAACTCTGAGTTCTTTCTGCCTAATTCCAACCTTTCTGTTTTTAGGAAAACCACCTGCTTAAAAGGTCAGTTAAAACTTCTCTGGGGAGAAAGAAACTAAATTTGAAAGAAATCAGTTCAAGCCTTTGGTAAGCACACGGAGCATAAGGAAGCAAGGCATAAATTATGGTAACTATTAACATTCACTTGCAAACAGCCACAGGCATGGGGGTTCAAGTCAAGTCTTTTATTTATCAATCGAGAGCTCTCATTGTTTCACTAGCGAGCGGTGTTTGCAGCTATCTTTATGACAGCCAGCATTCTGTCTTCATTAGTAGTATTATTTCTACTTCACCTAAAATAGCTGAAGGGTTCTCCTGGGATCTATTCTTGGATACAATTTTGTTTAATCTTATTATTAATGATAATAATTTTTTTTCTTGCTTGGATTATCATCCGTATGCCAATGGTTCTATTATTTAAACAAATAATTATTGCACATTACAATTCCATTTACTGCGTGACAATAACAAATCATAGTTATGGCTTATTCAAAGTAAATTAGTTCTAAAACACTAATAAAATTAATTGCAAGATGTTTGATTGGAAACGAGAGCTGGTTAAAATAGGAGCTCTTTATCATGGTCTTTGATAGTGCATTACTTACTGGAATAAAGCTACCAGCATTAAATATCTTGGTGCTTGTTAGCAAACAAAGAGTAATTGAAACTTGGTTGCTAAGAGACATTATTTCTCATTGTTGACAATCGTGATTTTCTTTGATTGCTGCTTCTATTGTTGTTCATTACACAAGCTAAATGTTTTTGTATAACACTCTGAAAACATGCTTTGGATTCCAGTTGTTCTGCGCGATACCACTGGGTCTGTTCAAGGAGCCTTCGTACCCGGTGGCACGCTCCGGGGAGAGCAGCGGTGCAGGATTTTCTGTCGTAGACGTGCGATTCTGGAATGCCGCTGGAGACGCGCGTTGAAGCTGTAATTGCAGCCCAAGGTTAGAGAGCCCGCTGCTTGCCCATACGCTGCAAGAGGAAGAAGATTGTCGCAGTTCTTTGTTTGGTGTCAAACCTTCTTAGCAGCGTCGGATACATTTGTCGAAAGTGAACGTTAGCTTTTGAGGAACCAATTTCAGGGAAAAAGGACTTTATTTTTAAAGCTGCAGTACGCGAAACTCTGTGTAAGCTTAGCCCCACGAAAGTGTCTTTATTTCCAAACCATTAATCAGAGTGCATTAGAAAGGTGGCCACCTTCTAGAAGGGTATTCTTTGTCCACTAAGAAAAGTCAAAGCTCTATGATTGCGGCTGCAAGAAGCCACTGCCACTTTTTGCCAAGGAGTGCTGTTTGATTAGATTGTGCAATTGGCCGATTCTGTTCCAAATTATTTGGTGATCAGCTCAAGGGATGAGAAATTAGCAATAGAAACCCCATCCACACTGGCTGGCTATTTGTTACTCAACCAGTTCAATAGGCAACTTCTGACTTAAGCCAAAACTCTGGTCTGTAGAAACTACTTAAAACATTGAAAGAAGGAAAAAAATAATACGGCATTCCAATTAAATAAAATGTAGTATATGTATGCATATTCTGCTTCTGGCAGAGAAGATTAGGAAAAGATGGAAGGGCATGGAATAAGGGCTTAAGCTGTGAATGAGAAGAATCAATGAGGATTTTTGATCCTCCTATTCATGCATAATTTCCTCTGCAGCTAGCTGGCCAACCCCCTTTGCTGTGGTCTGCTGAGGAGCACTTAGGTCATTAACATCTTCAGGGGGTCTGAATGTTGCCTGGTCCTCCAAGAGCAAAGACGGCACACCTTCAGGAAGCAAGCGCTCCAACACTTTGCCCAAGTGCATCAGTTTATATGGCAACTTGCCATGCAAATTTTCAGAATTGGAACGTGCTCTTTGGAGAGACACCAGCCACGGTTCCAGGGCAGGCTGCTACGGCTGGTTTTGTTTTGACTATAGGTTTATTCAGACCAGGAGCTACAGTACATCCTCTGCATCTGGAAGGTACCTTGGAAAATGAAGCCAGAGCCTGACCAGTGCTACCAAGCATGACTGCTATAGACAGCAGTCCTCGTAATGTAAACACAACATGCATTGTAGGAAAGCTGTCTCTATCAAAAAAAAAAAAAAAATGTATGTATACAGGGGTATGTATGTGTGATTTTGGGTTTCACTTGGAAACTAAATGTGACAAAAGTGTTAAGTCAGTTTTAGTCCTCTAAGGACTGAATTCCCATGCTGAAAAGTTTGAGGTTGAATTCCTTCATGATCTTTCCTTGTTGTGAGCTATTTTTGTTTTAATGGAATGAGCTGAAGAGAGGGTTCTTTTCATTAATTTGAAGACTCATTTAGATCTTTTACTTTTTGAAGCAACTGGGGCTGAGGTTTTTATCTAGCATACTCCTCACTTGAGAAATATCACGAAGAAGTAGCTGATCTTTTCATATTCCTCTGAGAGGGAAGTAACCTTTGCAATGTATTGCAACAAGGATATACTTTGAATGTTCCCATGTTTAGAAAATGCATACTGGTGCTGATACAGCCTGTCATCCCAAGCAGTGTTTTACTCTGGTATATCATTTGTCTTAGTATTCTTTTGTCTCTTTGTATTAAGTTCCTATTGATTGGCTTACTGTTTAGATACTGTGACTAATTCTTGGTTTCTAGTTTCTAATATGATTACTTAATTAATGCTTTCTTGCATTCTAGTTTGAATGAATGATGGCAGTTGGGTAAGTGCAATGCAGTTAGCACTAGTATTTAATACTGTAGGAAAATACTTAGTGTCAGTCAGGTTCCTAGTGGAACATTTTAGGAGAGTGGGAATAAATTTATAGAAACCTGAACTTGGAGAGCACAGAAATCAGACTTCATTCAGCAGTCAAGCTAAAACTTTAATGGGTTTGGATACCATTTATGTGATCTGAATGAGTTTGTTACATATTTAAAGTTTCTCTGATGGAGTCAGTGAGACTAGACTCTCTTGAGAATCTCCCAAGATTTCAGCCCAATTCTGTATGCGCTGTATGACTGTGAACCATGCGGGAACCAGGCTGCAAGTGCTGCAATCTGTTACCTGGGTGGAATTACTGCATGAGTAAAATCACAGGCTGCCTGCTCTTTTGGGACTTTATTCCTTCAAGAAACAAAAGCGTACGCATAAAAACTAGTCACCTAGGAACAATGAGAAAGGGCTGTCTGTGTACAGAAAGCAGATTAGGTGAGGGCTGATGACTTTATGACAGCTGTTTCAATGCACTTGATTTAAGAGAAATACGCCAGAAGTTTAGTG
This sequence comes from Rhea pennata, assembly GCF_028389875.1. Lineage (NCBI taxonomy): Eukaryota > Metazoa > Chordata > Aves > Rheiformes > Rheidae > Rhea > Rhea pennata. Next base: position 36,597,084 of record NC_084702.1, read on the forward strand.
CTTTGGAAAATACTGCCATGTTAAACCTGTGCTGTATGATGAATACAATAGGGGAAAAACGGTGTTAGCAAAGAGATTTGAATTTCTTTGAGAGTTCACTCTTTCCATAAAACTTCCTGGATTGTATCATCCTCACAAGTGTTGCTGGAGCCTCTCTGTAAGACATCTGCTCTGGATGCTATTTGCTACTGTGGTGCATGCGAACTGCCTTCAGCCAGGGAAGCAATTGCATAGAGGGTGTTATTCTGCAGGAAGCCGCTTTCCAGTTTGGGTAAAAAGGGCGAAAGTCTTGAGGTGGCCTCAGTAAGACCATCTCCTGCACAGATATGCTTAAACCATATAGTAAGCACTGCTGTGCCAAATCAAAGAATGCGGATACTGGTACACTGCAACTATGGTATACTATTTATATATACTATACTATACATCCATACTATCCATTCTATACTATTGTAATCAATACAGGTGCTGATCAAGAACAAGAGAAGGAATTTGATGTGATTTGGGAGATCAGTGTAAAAAGCAGAGAGCAGAGTTATTATTACCAAGCTGTGCCACGTGTTCTGGCAGGTGGACTACATCTATAGCAAGATCTGATCTACCTAATGTCTCATCTCTATGTGCCCAGGTATGTTTGGTCTCCATATGTGACAGAACAAGGATGAGTGAATGAATATGTGAATATATACAATTCTTTCTTTGTGTTCATAATCACATTTTGAGCTTACGGTCTATGAGATCAATGTTGATTCTTTCACACTCTTTAACTTTACTTCAGAAACAGTCCCATTAAAATCAGTGAGCATATTCTCCACAAATGGTATGATGTGATCTGAGGGAATGGCATTGGGTGATATAGGTGGGATTTTCTGTGATGGCAGCCGAGAAACAGAGAGTGGCAGCCCACTTGGTCATGAGAAAGGGAGACCCCCAAGACCATGAGCGAGTACCTGGCACAAGTAAGAGAAGGTTTTCTGTTTTTTACTCGAAGGAAAAGGAAGAGTTTTAACATCAAGACTCTCTTCTACTTATGATACAGCATGTGGTAGGACCTGCAGGAGCTGGTTGCAATTACTCTGCTTTCTAATGCTCTGCTGCACATCCGCTCTTGTAATTCCCTGGCACTCCTGTGGCAATGATGGTAGGAGGTCTGATTGAGATCTCTCATCCTCCTGTGCGTGCTCTGGCCTCTCCATTCTGGCATAAAAGAGAGCTAATCTTCCAGCAGCCACATGAAAAAGAAAAATCCCAGACCTCTTCCAAAAAATCTCTTAGGATCTAAGTTTGAGACTAATGCAGAGCATGGTTTAGAGTAGCTTGAAAGTCTTGCAATATTTAGATGTGTTTTATTCCATATAAACAGATCATGCTATTTTGTCTCAAGAAAATGAGAGATTTGAGTGCTGTGAAAAATGACTAAGGCCTAGATTCTCCTTAATTTTGTGTCTATTATGAACATTCGCACCTCTCGGTACTGAGTGTGTAGTAGATGTACCATATTACCTGCTGATAGTGGTAATGTTTTATTCCTGCATTATAATACCATAGGTATCTGTGAACAGTGGAAGTCAAAAAAGCTGCAGCATTGCCAGTTCTTGTGATGTAATTGTGAGTTTCATGCTGGTTTTTTGTTCTCATCGTACCAAAAGTGAGACACTTTTTAAACCTTATAGAAGGAAGTTGGCAAACAGATGCTGGAAACAGACATGAAGTTTATGTTCAGATCTCCTTCTCAGTACATACAATGTGATGTCACTAACTATATGATTAATTTAGGATTAACAGTTTGCTTGAAGGGTAAAATGCTCCCTTGGATTTATTTTTTATGATGGATATTTGTAGAGCATAAAATCTGAGCCTGAGGCAATTAAAAGCAAGTCATTGAATGATATTCCTACTGTTTTCTTTTACAGGTTTTTATTTTAATTTGCCTCTGTTTCTACCACCTTTCTTATCTGGCGTCATTCCCTACTCAGCGTTCGTCTGAGATCACTCAGTTGGGCTCCAGTCAGTCCTGAACACCCTTCTGCACGTGTTTGAAGTTAAAGAGCGTGCATATGCATACTGCTTGGAGTGAGTATAGAGTACAAAAGCTGTATTTTACCTACCAATTATGTAATGTAGTGTTTTATAGGGGAAAAAAAACCCTTATATGCCTGGCATAAATGGCTAACACCAGCTATGAAAATCAGAGCCTCCTAGTCCCTCAAATACAAGGGACTTTTAGGGAGTCAGCAGCTCCCAGCCATGCCCTATTCTACCTGTAGTGCACTGTGCCCCTGTACTTCCACGTAAATCTCTTTTGGACGATGCTTATGTTTCAGGTTGTAGCTTTTTAATGTGCCGGTAGCTTTTCTTTTGCACCGCGTGCTTTTCCAGGGGAGCATAATTGCTCTGTCCCCCTTTGCAATGCTCTCTATTTTATATTCCCTTCAGCTCCTTTCTGCCCCCAACCCCAATAAATTCTCTATTCCAGAAGTATTTTTCTTAGAAGCTGCCCGACCTTCTGAGAAAATAATTCTTCTTCATTGTTTCTCCTCGAAGGAAATCCATAAGAAAGGTAACTGGGGCGGGCATTCCCGCTTTCGAGGGCGATGCCCGTTTCGCCCGTAGACCCGCCAGGTAAATCCAGAACTCCTGCCTCCTTTCGCTCCCCTCCTGCCTCCTTCCCCCCGCTCGGCTCGGAGAAACTAACCGTCCCCACCGCCGACGGCGCTTGCTGTACGCCTGATATTGCACGAATCAAAGGCCCTTTAGGCCGTGATATAGACTGGTAATTTATTACTTGAAGAATAGAGGCTTTTCTGAAATTTCCTTTAGTTCAGGCAGATCGCTGCGAGTTGACTCGGCGAGAGGGCAGCAGGTGCTCTCGTTAAATTCCCGGCCGCTGGCAGCGGATGGGAAAGTAGCTGGAAAGGCGAACGGGCAGCTGCGCCGGCACGCGCGCGGGCGGGATGCGGCGGGGCGGCCGCGGGCTTTCGGTCGCCGCCAGCCCCCTTCTCGCGAGGTCCCTCAGACGGCAGATTGCTGGTGCCGGCGGTCCGCGCGGTGGGCGAGAGGGACGGCGGGAGAAATCCCTCGCGGGGCGCCGGCTTGGCCGCCTCTCCTTTGAAAACCCGGGGAAAATCTAAATTCTGCAGTTTATCCGGAGTCACTGTGGGGAAATAGTAGCCTTTTGTCATTTATACACTTTTCTTTTTTCTTTTTCACATTTGGTTCTCTATGACCAGAAAATAGCATAAACAATTAAATGGAGATTCAATTTTTCCATTCTTTCTAATCTTAAAAAATAAAGAAGCCTCTAATTGTGCTTTCTGGTATGTCTGACCTTTAATGTAAATGCAAGGGAAAAATATTGCCGCAATTCCACAATATTTTGTCTAAGTGTAAACTGCCTTTCAGGATTACAAATCACCGAAGACAAATGTGGTCATCTGTACAAGGCTTGAGGAAGATGATGCTTCTCTCGTTTCCTATTTACAGTTTCACGGGGTTCATAAAATGGTCAGATGCTACAGAGCCGCGAAGAAACTACGCTGCTTTTAACAGAGCCATTTATCTGCCCTTTGCGAAGGGTAGCGTGCAGCCCCTAAGGACATCTCCCGGATAATCAGAATAAAATGAATGCTGCTTGAGCCCCCGTAATCAAATTACCCTTTATTCGCTAAACTCCTGTTGGACTCTGAAATCTTGTCGTTTCCTAGGTGGGTGTTTTAAAGACCCCAGTAGTGCGGTGCTGGGACTTTCTCTCTCTCCTGTTATTTCCCCCCCCCCCCTCCATCATTACTTGGGGAAAAAACCAAAACCGACCAGAAGCCCCTGTTCTGCAATACAAAGCCTAGCGTTTTGGAGGGATTAAGCACGCTGCCAGCCGTTCCTCCGCAGCTGCCGCAGCCCCGTCCACAGCAGTGGTGGAACAAGGCCAAAGTATTTTATATTTTGTTGACGTGCCATGCTATTTCAGGCTTGACTGTTCCCAGATAACTGTCTCAGCAAGACTGAGGCATCTATTAAAAAAAAGAAAGATTAATTTAAGGAAAGAAAAATAAGAGTGTGTATGTGTGTATATGCATTTATTAAATCCTCTCACAGTTCATATAAAAAGCAAAACTCCTTCTGTGCGATGTAGCTGATATTCACTGAATTACAGTGGGCATGAATTTGGTCCGGTGTCTTCAGGTAGAACTGTGAAAATTCAGCAGTTTTAATTCAAGACACTTTAAATAGTTATTCTGTGCTTGTTGTATGTGCATTTGCAAATGAGAAAGGCCTTTGCTGCTAAACTCTTGATACATTTTTCTCTTTTTTCCAAGGGCTGGGGTATGATTTGGTCTTGTCATACTATAAAGCTCTAGTTGTGACATGTGGCTCCATCTCAGGCAGGGAAACAGAGGGAATATTTTGCACAAAGTTCATGGCTTTTTCAAGTTGGAATCCCTGTCCAGGTGACTAATTGGTCTGTCGTTGGCCGTCTGAAGATGAATTCATCTAACTCATTGACAGTATCTTTAATTAATGTTATTGCCAATAAATTTGCTAGTCTACTAGGAGAAAAGCCAACTGAACAGAACCAAAATACCTTTAGATTAAAAAAAAGAGAGGCAGATTCTTGCTGAATTGGAAGGAATGGTTGAAAAGTTAGCATAAAACCACATAAGATGGTCGTGTCAGAATGTCTTCTCACGGATTTCTGATCCGACGTGACGCCAATTTGTGAAGTATTGCCTGAATCGTCTATCCTAATCTCACTTCCTGTAATCTGCCAGCATAGGTTCCCTAATGCGTGTGCTGACACTGTCTTTACAATGTAAATCACTCTCCCATCTCAGGTGAAACTAGTCAAAAAGATTCAGTCCAAAAGGACTTCTCCAGCCTCCACTACGTTCTGTGAGGATAGGCTGTTAGATAGGGTGTCGTGTGCACTAAAAAGAAAAATTACACAGAAATGCCTCACGTGATTTGAAAATCGTGGTGTAAAATAGGAATTGCCGAATGCAAGATGATGGCGTAAGATGCCTGAATCAATCACGCTAGTACTGAAAATTTAAAAAATCAGTTTCGTTTTAGGGCATGCTTTCTAACTCAGGTTTTATAAGAAGTCATTAGATCAAAAACGTGACCCAGTAGTTTCTGATTTATTGTCTGTTTTTTCCCTGTTATAAATAAATCCCTCTTTGAACTTTGAGATGTATTCTATAAATCAAGCAGGAGTCAGAGCGTATTACCAGCAACGAGCTCATTTCCATAACAATGAACCCATCATCTTACTAGCTGTCGAAAATGGATGAGGCCATGCTCATGCCAAGAGCAAATGGGGTCCTACAGTGAGGGCCCTTCTGCTGCGAAGCTGCAGGAAATCTTTGTTTGTTTGTTTTTGAAGAGAAAGAACAAATTTTTCCTTTTTTTTCTTGCTACTTTTGACTGACTCGAGTTCACTTCTTATATGCTGGGTACTGCAAGGCAACTCAAAGCAAAGGGAAAAAGACATTCAGAAAAACCTTCATGGTCTTCATTAGGATTGAAATAATAAGGGTCCTTGAAAACGCATGTTCAGCCCTAGAATGTCATGTAATGATTTCATGAATTAATAGAAGTTTATGAACAAGAAAATATTTCACCTGGTTAATAACTCTGAAATGTTTATTTTATGCAAATTAATTGGAGCTTAAATGTACGATGTCCTTGAGTAGTCGCTTGTATTACTGAAAACCTCGACCAGTTCTTGAGGTGTCCTTGCAAATTTCTACAGGAATAACCATTGTCAAAACCCGGCACGCTTTTTTTCACTATTGTTAGCTGATGTTCCACAGGAGAACAGAGTGATATGTTATCAAGGACCTCTCTACTCTTCAGAGGGTCCAGTGATTTCAATTGGCTTATATTGAGACTCATCTCTATAATAGCACCAGAAGCTATTGGCCCTAAATTTCCTCTGATTACTCTGCAAAAATCTGCTCTCGACAATGTGTTGTTACATGCCTGCTTAAACAGAACATTTATCTTTGCAAATTATTTGTAAGATACATGACATTTAATGCACCTTTACTACAGAGCAGCTCATAATTTTGGCACATATGTGTCCAAAGGAGTATCTGGCTTACCGTCAGTTCAGTTGCTTTATTAATAGACATCACCGTGACGTTTGTTTTCAGTGATAAACTCTTCAGATGCTTAATGCAGAAGTGACCAGTTCTATTCACGGTAATCACAATTTCTTTCCAGAGGGCCATATCCTTTCCACTATATTTATCATACAGATGGTTTAATTAAAATTTCATTTAAAAGAATCTTTCAGCATGTGCTGCTTATTTCTTTCTTCTTTTTTTCCCCCCCTCTTCCTCCCTGCAAATGAATGCCCTGCTTTCTTGTCTCATTTTTAATATTTTGTAGAGAAGAAAAAAGGGAATAGCTAGACCATTAATGGGACTTGACCAAGATTGTGAAGCACCAGGTGTTCTCCTATCAGTCCATATGCTGGGAGGCAACACCTTTAAGCGCCTTTGATGGATGGCTCCTTAATGCTGTGCTGCCTGGCTGACCTCTAACGCAGTTGTGCTCTACTAATCAGGAGTCGTGGTGAAACTTGGTCATTTTAACCATTGCTACCTTACAGCACCTCTGACCTTGCTTCTTTCTGCGTGTGGTATGCAACTCTTCCCCTCGCATTAGTCATTCGTAACGTGTGCACCGTTCATTTATCCTGTTTGGATTTTCACTGCTTAACTCAGGACGTTTAAGGTTTTTGAAAAAAATCACAGCGTTTTACTTGGATCTGTCTCTGTATCTGTTGTCCCCCAACAAGTAAGTTAGGAGTAGGGGGCAAAGTGACAGTAAAAGTCACTGTGGCTTAATAAACTTTTCTAAGTTGAAATCCTTAACCTTAACGGTTCTATTCTGGCATCATTTTAAGTCCAATTATAATCAAAAATTTTAAGCATATTTATTTTATTTTTAAAACAAGCAAAATTTAAATGTGTAGCCCTGCCAAGTAAATTAATTATATTAATTTCTTGTGCTGTTTTTATGTGCTAGCTTAAATGCAGAAGATTTCTTAAGTATTGGACCCAGCAGTGTTGGGATCCCTTATCCACTGAAATGCAGTGTGCAAATCATTTTGTGGCATCAGGATTATGTGGGCAAGAAAGCAGAGGCAGATTCTACAGCTGAAACTCAAGACAGGATTCATACTTTTGTCTAGGAACCTAAAAATAGTCCTGTTCATGTATTCAGGTGAATAAGTTGTATTACTAGAAACCAAAAGTGTAAGAGTTGTAGGATTCAGTGGATCAAAATGATCATATTTACCAGATATAAAAGGAGGTGGGCAACGGGGGAGATGATGATGGCATCTTATCTTGAAGCACTTATCAATGTCTTAAAGACATACTCTAGCTTCATGAGACCAAAATGAGGCAACATGATGATTGTTAAACAGCTAAACTTGCTTGTGCTTTTTCCTGAACCTTAAAAAACCCCTCAAGTTCATGTTAAAACTGCACTTAAATAAACCACTATCTGACACACTAGTCACACTATGAATGTTTGAATAGTTGTGTCACTGTCTTGCTCCAATCCAAATACACTTTTGGATGTGTTATACTGCACAATTCTCAGTTTTTCAGTTTAGTGTAGATGACCAAGAAGTATCTGTCTAAAATGAATAATCAGCGAATCCTCTCTACTGTGACAGAACTAGTGTTATAGTCTTTTTGGCGTGAATTTGCCTGAAAGGAAAAAAGAAAACAAGAAAAAAAAAATCCTTGTTAAAATACACTGTCTAAAGAGGACTCTGATGAAAGGAAAAACATTGGTTTTCACTGGGACTTCAGCTGAAATTTTCTAACAGGAAGATAGATGGTAATTATTATCTTAATGTTAAGTGTTTCTTGCATACAGTTGTTTCGTGATGAATCCAGTTTGAATGGCTGATTATTTCTGTACAGCAGACAACTTTGAAAACTTTGGCTTTAGACGGTGTTTGCACGGGGCACGGCTTTGGCATGAAGACTGAGACGCTTCTCCTCTCCGGGAAGGCTGGTGAGTATGGGACCCCTCTGTGTCTTTGCAGCCCATGTGAAGGCATTCCTGTGTGTCTGTTAAATGAACGCGAGATTTTATGCAATACATACTTGTATGTATAATGAAAGATACCTGTATATGTTTTAGTCTGTTGGGTTTTTTTAATACATTACTGCTAAGTAATCCTTTCTGAGAAAGAAGGTATTTTCCTTGGGTTTGTGGAAGACTAATCTAATGCATACTGAAATATGGAGTGCTCGATGGGCATCAAAGGTGAGTAGTAAGTGTCTACTATATGACCAGTTCTTCATGAGTCTTCTATGAGTCTTTTTGTATGTTTTTTTTTTTTTATTGTGTTACTCCTTCCATCTCTGTTGGCTGCAACATCCTTGGTAGGTAGTCCTGGAACTGACACAAATCTTGCATGTTTATTATACGTACAAGTGAGGTATCAGCCTGCTAAAGCCTCCTGTGGCTTTAACAGAATCTCATCAACTTTAATGGCACCTCCTGCTTTTTACATTTTTTTCCCCCACTTTTTCTTCCACTCACCGTGATCCCATTTGATTGTTGTGATATCAGGACAATACACCGTGACTGAATTTTTACTTTTTTTTACACAATCACCACAGACTGGTTTTCTAAAGAGAAAGAGCAAAATTTTGTTGTTCTAAGATGCTTAGTGCAGGCGCTTATAAAAGTTACTCACTTGCCAGCAGTGTGAGCAACAGTCTGTAAAAATAAGAGAGTGTGCATGGGAAAGGTCTGTTCTTAGTTTTGTCTGAAGTCTGTTGAGGTTGTTTGCATTTTGGGGTATTTTTCCTGCTTGGTCTTTATTCTCCCACACAAATCTTAGTTTCTCACTAGTTCACTAATATCTTTGATTATGTTTGGCCTCTGTACAGTGTCTGTGCATGGAGCATTCCAGTTAGACATCTATTCCAGAATGGATTTGACATCTTTTCTGAGAGAGTTTCGGTTCTCAGTGAATGTCTGTCTGTCTATCTCTCTCTATATATATACATATATATGCACATAAACATGCATCTATACACACACACACACACACACACACACACATACACACTCATTTCATCTTAATAGCATCAGTGCATGGAGGAAGCAGATGGAGCTCCACCTATAGTGTCTGCCCCCTCTGACAGAATGATGGAAGTGAGACCTATATCATAAAGGTAATGTATTTTCGATAAAGATAGAAAGTAAACCTTGATGTTTTATTTCCCTTCAAATTATTTCTAGTCCCTGCCTTGAAGCTGGCATACAATTGCTTTGATTAATGCTTTTTATCGGATTGAGGATCCTATATTTTTGTTCAGTAGCCATATTTAAGGGCTGTAAAACTGTTCTGTCATCAGCTACGTACATAAAAGCACAGAAAATAGGACTTGCATTCTAGTCTGTTCTGTGCCCCAAGTCAGATTATACCAATCTGTTTCTAAAACTCTCCAGTGATGAATATTTGACAACCTCCCCAGGCAATCTGTTCTAGTACTTCACCTTCCTTACCCTTAGGAAGCTTTTCCTAATCTAATCTAATGCTCCCTTATGCAATTTAAGTCCATTGCCTCTTGTTCTAACTGCCATTGATGTGGAGAACAAGTTATTTTCTTCCTTTCTGTACCCGGTTTTTTTATGTATTTGAACTTTGCTACTGTGTTCCCTATCAGTTTTATCTTCTTTGAGCTAAGCCGTCTCAGTTCTTTTAACCTTTCGTCATGGGTTACGTTTTCTAGACGTCTGATTATTCTAGTTTGCTCTCCTCTGGACTTGCGTGGGTTTTTTTTTTTTTTTTTTTTTTTTTTTTTTTTGAGGGTGTTCTTATTTTTTGGTTTTATTTTGTTTTGTTTTCATAAGGAGTGGCCAAGGGAGATGGGTTGGTTCCTGTCTTCAGCTACACAACAGTTTATAGAGAAGACACAGCCAGGTTCTTCTAAGAGATGCCCAGTGAAGGATGATGAGGCAACAGTCACAGGAAATTTTAACTGCATATGAGGAGTAAGAGGGGTCAAGCACTGCAATAGGCTCTGAGAGGCTGTGAAACCTCCATCCATGGAGATTTTCAAAAACAGGACCTTGAGCAAGCCAATCTAACTTTGTGTTCCTTTGAGCAGCATGTTTGACTAGATGACCTCCAGAAGTCCTTCCCAGCCTTGTTTATTCTGTGATTCTGTGTTGCCTAAAACTTATCACGATATACTCTGCGTTGTTAGTACACTATTGGGAGAAGATGAAGGATTAAATCTGTAGTTATAATTTATAATCTTGTCATGTATCAGCAATTTTTGTTCTTTTTTTGTGACTTTATTGACTGATGTTCACTTTATGAATCCCTATAACCTTCAGACTCCTCTCCACAGAGCTGCTGCCCAGGAAGTTCTTCATTCTCTCTTTATTCAAACTGATTGCTCCTGCTTAACCCTGTTAAAGTCTCCTTACTTGATTGCATCTCTCTTTCTTTTTTTCTTTTATCCAATTTGTGAGGATCATTTTGAATTCTAAATCTGCCCTCAAGAATGCTTATTGCCCCTCCCAGCTTGCTTAGCATTTGGTAAAATTAATAAGCATGCTGTCTTATCTAGGTGATTAATAAAAATGTTGATATTACAGGAGCAGCATACATGTCTTCAGATTTGGTAAGTCCCTTCTTTAAGACAGTGAACCATTGATAATGACTGTCTGAATACAGCTTTCTAATCAATTTTACATCTACCTTAAGTAATTTCATCTATACATGTTTTGCTAGCTTGCTTATGAGCCTGTCAGACGAGACAGAGTCAAAGGCCTTACTTAATTAAAAAGATGACATCTTCTGCTTCTGCTCTTTCCATAAGGTACATTATTCTGTCACAGAAAGAAATTAGATTGGTTTGACATAATTTGTTCCTGACAAATCCTTGCTGACTGTTGCTCATCCCCCCTTTTTATGGTATTTTCTGATGATGTTGGCAAAATATTTGACTGTTTCAAGATTTTTTTCTCAGAACTGAAGCTACATGCCCGCACTAAAATTTTCACAAACTCCCTTTCCTTTCTCAAGATAGCCCTATTTGCCTTTTCTAGTTTACTGGTTCCTTTTCTGTCTTCTGTGATTTTTTGAAGTTCCCAAGTGACACTGCTTCTCTGAGAACCCAGGAGGGTGAAGCACTGCAGGACTACCTGCTTAGAAGTCTTTTTTTTTTTTTTTTTTTTTTATATAATCTGTAATCTATTTTGTATTGCCTTATGTTTTAGTCCAGATGGCTCTGTGGTGAGGACTAAAGAAAAAAAGCTCTGTTCTTGGCGTGACCTGTTTCTACTCCTTTCCACAATGAGTAAGAGACTAACACGCTTGCTGGTCCCCCTCTTGCCACTAAGCTACAAACAGCAGGATTTCTTGGGGATTTGCTAATTGTTCTATGCCATCACCTTTCTAATTTGCCACTGTGCCCAGTGGTCTCATCCAGCTTCCATTTTTAATTTGCTTCCATGAGAGGTGGAAGAGTGGTGCGACCTGTTTGCCTCCAGCTCATGGTGTCCACAGGACTGTTCGTGTGCCCACAGGGTGTGCAGCAGAGAGGGGGCAGCCTCTTGAAGTCCACCTCCTGGGTTCTGCCTCATCTTTTTTTTGCTCTTCTCCCTCTTTCCCTTCCAGGACTCAGGAGCAGTGTTCATTTCCAGCTAGTCACCTGTAGTATCTTCAGTTTTCTTTTTCCCCAGTGGTTCCTCTCTATTAGTTGGACTCAAGTCTATACAGTCATTCTCTTTAGTGTTTTTTTTTCTTACTTTCTCCATACTAATATCCATTTTTGAAGCCCTTTGGTTGTGATGATTCTAGTAATTGCTTTATTCATCTGAACTTGGTTGCTGGGCTCTCAAGTTGTGTCTTAATTGTTAAGACTGTCAACAGGTCTGTATTTCTCCCCAAAACAAGGACTTCCTTCCATCCTTAGCATACATATAACATGTTCTGTCTCATCTCATCCATTTTCCTAAGAAGTAGCTCTTAGTTAAATTGCAAATTTAACATGAATTAATACTTACGTCTCTTATTGATTGTTTCCCATACTTCTTATATTAATGCACAGAAACCTGAAGCATTTGAGTCAGTGCCTCAGTTCACAACTTACTTCCTTTCTATGATGTTGTTACGAATAACTTCGTCCTTGTTACTTTATGGGACTTTACCCAGATTGTTACACTTCCTAGTTGATCACAGCTGAAGCCTCTCTTGTGTAAAGCTTGCAAATGGCACACAAAGATGTTGTAACCCTTTTTCACAACGCAGAATACATCTTCCGTCAATGGCACATGGAGCATCTTCCCAAAGTCAAGGAAACTAAAGACCTCCTGGTGAACCATCTGTGCAGCCCTACTTTCATCTGTAGGATGAATCTGTCCTGGCCTGATCCTTTGACCCTTGATGGAGGGATTAATGAAAATACCATCTGAGCCTCTGACTCCTTTGCCCTTGCTCTGAGGCTCATTGTCACTTTTGATGTGTTTAGAGGCATTCTTGGCAGTATCGTTAGCATTCAGGCCCGTTGCTATATCACTTCCACTTCAGTAACGTGCACTGTTGAATAACCATTTGGAGGGAGTCCTAGAGAATTTTCAAAAGTACTCCTTAAAAAATTTGCTAGTAGTCTTTGTTCAAATAATTATCGGTCCTTGGACATCCTGCAAAATCTTTTTTTCACGTGCAAAAGCTATTGCAAGGCATTCTTTTTCTGTCTAGGCAAGCTCATGCTCTGTTGGTGCAAGAGTCCTTCACTGAAGAGGTAGGACTGTCTCTTTTCCAGCACTTATCCCTTATGCTCTGTCTTGCTACTATCACACGACAGCTAGCTTGTTCATATCATAAGATGTCAGGATGTGATAACCATCCATGCTATGGAAGATAGGCTGGCTATATAGTGGGGAAATTTGTTCTCATCTGAGAACCTGGAAAAAATTATAAAATTTGATGGTCACTGAATTGATTTGCTTCTTTAGACATGAGCATCAGGAGGGAAACTGAAACACAGATAAGCTGTAAAGTATCCCAGGAATGACACTGTACTTAGTCTTAGCTTTTTTTCCATGTTTTTAATCGATGTTATATTTATTTCCTGGCTGTATCAAACAAATGTGAGAATGACAATGATATGCTACGGCTGACACCGTGACATTCTCTTCACATCCATAATCCAGTGTATCTGGTTTTGATGCTATAAATCCTTCTTCTACAGAAAGATGACTGATGTAAATCCTACTTGTGGCAGGACTTGACTGCCTTACTGGTAGCCAAATTTGGCTGGAGGCTTCATGAAAAGATGTTCTCAGTCATTTGTACCTACCCCTTTTTTTAGTTTTTTTTTCTTTGATACTATGTAACCAGAATTAGAACCTGTGTGAATTTTTCTGTGTGAACTTTTCTATAGTGATAATGATAGCAGGGACTAGGGATGGAAGGCTTAACCTGTTTAAGTATTAATACTGAGTTCAGCTAAGAGACTTGGACCAAGAGAAAGACTTTTCACTTTAAAGTCTAGGCACTTTTCTTCAGTGTTTCCTTAATGAAACATTTTATTTCAGAAATGCAAATATTTTTATTTTTAAAAAATACAACAAAAATTTTCACCAGAAAAATCACTATAGTGTTTCTCATTTAACTTAAAATGAGGAACCAATTGGGCTAGGTTAGTTGAGAAGACCTGAAACTAGCCAAAAAGGGGAACTGGAAAGGAAAAACTGTTGTGTAGCTGAATTCTGAATAACACAAATGTGCTCAGAAAAAAAATAACTTGCTATAAATGAAGTGAGGTGGAGAGCCTTGCAGGGCAGAGGGGATGAAACCAGGAGCTCTGACCACTGGACGGGCAAGAGGGGAAAGGCAGCAGCCATCCATCAGAAGTGGCCTTGCTTGTTGTGAGGTTACTGTCAACTGTGCTGCAAATGAGGCTGGATAGTTTGGGAGCAAAGTCCTAACAAAGCACAAGAGAATAGGCCAGATAATATGCTACAAGCCGCCAAAGCACACTCGAGAACAAGATGGCAGCATCTGAGTCATCTATCTGGATATGAAAGAAGGAAAGCAAGCTGTGTTGTTGGGGGAAAAAATTAATCTGATTGACATATGAGCTCTCATGCAGCCAGAATAGGAGCATCCCAAGAAGTGCTAAAAAGTAGTAATGACAGTTTTCTCACATAAAACTGGTTGCATTCAACATGGAGGAACTCAAGATTGGACTTCACCTTGACAGGTGGAGATCATGATTTTAAAAAAAGTGGTACTTGTTTAAATGTTGCTGTGTTTCTGTTGTGCAAACAGGATGATGACCAAATACCAGGATTTTTTTTTTTTAATAAAATATCTATGTATCCTAGAGATAAAATGTTTCATAATGCTGAAAACAATTTGAGGACAAGTCAGCGAAGCATGAAGTTGAATAGAAAAATATGAATGATAACTGAATCCCATTACAGAAATATACTACGTGCCCCAAAACTGCATTTCTAGAATTAAAACAAGCAGCAGGGCTGCTTAAGGAACTAATAGAAGGGAAGTAAAAGTACTAGTTAGAGTAGATAATTAATTGTTCAAGTAGTATATGAGAGAGAGAAAAGATGAAAATAATCAAAAAGGGTGAAATTAATCAATATGTAAAGAAACGAGTACAAGGAAATTAGAGAAAATTGTTTGAAACAGAAATTGGAAAAAAAAAGTCAGACAATGTGTTTTAAGTCTACAAGGATCCAACTGAATTCTGACGATTGTATTTAGCCCTTACCAAATGGAAACGATGGGCTTGTCAGCAGTAGAGCAGAGGAAGTGTTCAGTACATGTTCTTATATTGAAACCAGACACTGCGCTCCTATCTGATGGCGGTGCTGGTGAATTTTTTTTTTTCTCTCTATTCTATAGGTAACTCTGAAAGATGTTAAAGAGTTAAAACATCAGGTTTAAATTACTTGAAGAGTTTTTAAATATTCTGAATAAGTGTGCTATAAAGCAGCTAGCTGATGGTCTCTGATCCACTAACTTATTCATTATGTTATGAATTTCATTATGTTTTGAAACATGAGAAGTTCCACAGAACTGGAAAAAAAATAATGTTAAACTAGTATTTTTAAAAGGATGCTTTTGAATGCTGTAAATAATTACGAGTCTCTCAAGTAAAATAATGGAATCTTTGATACAGTCCTTTTCGTAACTAGTAAAGAATTAATAACGAACTAAAGGAAAGCAATATTAAAACAAGGAATTTTTTATTCCAATTGTTTGGAACAAGGTTTTATTCATGACCTTATTTTTTTTTTCCTTCCCTTCCTCCATACTATTTTATTTATGAGCAGGAAGATATTTCCCAATCGTGATTGTTAAAATATGCAGTTGATACAACTGCTAGGCACATAAGTGAGAGGATAAACTTTATGAAGTGATCAAGTCATCTGTGCCTCTAGGTAGCTGAACATCCTCACACACATATAGTTAAAGATTTAAGAAAGTAATCTGTACTGAATATGAAAAGGGCAAGTAGTCTTTCTTGGGCAGCAGTGCTTACAAATATCTTTTTATGAGTAAAAAGATTTTGTAGTGGATGTTTGTACCCAGCTGCCCACAGTTCAAGAAAGATGTAGACAAAATTGTGCAAACCTCGTAGAAGAGGCATGCGTATAATTAAGGATGGGAAAATACTGCCTTTTAAAAAAAAACTCAAAATTCTCAAATTGATTTACTGTAACAGAGAGAGTACCAAAAAAGTGTTCTGTTTAGTAGGAAAATTTCAAAATTCAGAGCAGAATTAGAAAAAAAAAAATTTACAAATTAGAACTTTGCTAGGCAACATAGCCAAGGTTACCAACAAGTTAAGGCTAGAAAATCATGTTTCCTTCTGAAGCTTTTTCTGTGATTTTTATGACTGTCTCAATCACAAAATGTCACCGTTGAGTGAATTGCCTTTCTATAGCCCAGTGACTGCATGTCTTACACAGACACTCTTTTCCCAGATTCTTGATCCTGCTTTTTATTAGATATTCCCCAGAAAGGACCTGTGGCAATAGGAAAACTATTTGTGTGGGTTTTGTTTTTTTGTTTTTTCTTTCTTTTTGTTTTTTGTGCATTTGACTTGTGCCGCTCCTTTTTGCTGCCGAGGCCCTCAGCTAGCAAGGGGGCATGTGGCAGTCCGCGCCGCCTGCAGCGGCTCTTGCAGTTGCTTTGTGTCGAGCTCGGCCGCGACGCCGCTTTTTCCCCCTTGTCATCCCAGGAATGTCCAGTTGCAAAACCCCTCCTCCTCTGGGTCCATCTGCTCGGCAGGCAGGAATTTGGTACGCTGCCATGATTATTGTTTTCCGTCTTTCTTTCTTCTCTTCTTTTTGCTTTTTCTTTTTTTTTCCCTTCCCTTCTCCCCCCCTACACACTTAGTTTCTGATTTCACGCACCTGCAGGAGCTGGCTCATTGCTGACCCCGTGTTGGGTGTCTCTGAGCACAAAGGGGGAGCGAGCGAGCCAAGACAGTGGGACGTTTCGAGCTTCATTTTTTCCTTCGCCTATTCAGAGTCCTCTCACTGAGCACTTCCTGCAAATTTATTTCCCTACGTTTCTAGTCACAACTCTATACTAACATACCTTTAAATTCCTATTCCCCTGTTGGTAGGTTATCTCTTGTAATGGATGTGGGCAGTGTATTGTACTAATTCATCCTCAAATACATTTATTCAGGTGCTTTGCAAATAGGTGAATTTTGTTTGTTGAAGGAAAATAAAGCAAGATTAAGTCTTTGTTTTTCTAGGCCAGAAGGATCTCAGTTTTCTTTTTTTGATAGTTATAGGATGCCTTTGACCTCAAACAGCAAGACTGAATCTCATTATGGAACATGATAGGCATCTAGAAAGGCCTAATTGCAAATCACACTTTAAAAAAAAAATTTTTTTTAATGAAGTTCTATGTTACTTTCCCCCCTTGAATGTGATTTTCTTTGCCTGAATGTGATTTCAGAGGGGCATCTCCCTGCATCCCATCCTGCAGTACACTTGGAAACCTGTTTTGAAAGAGGCTTAGCTTTGCGGACATGCTGTTTTGTTTCCTTTGGAAGAGTTTGGAGAGATGCTGTCAGCAGATTTGTAGGAAACAAAGCAGCGTGAAGGAGCGAAGGGATAGTTTTGAGCATTGCCAAGAGCTAGTACAGCTTTTGGAATTGCAAGAAAAATAATTCAGCAGGTTTGGGAATGTAACATTTAAAATTAACATTTCAAGTCCTTTTCCTATTATTAGTGTTATTATTTCTGTTACGTTCTCCACTCACTTGCCAGAATCATTCAGCTTATGAGAAAGGAATGGAGAAATTTGTCCCTGGAGTCCCTAAAGAAGTTCTCAAGAATTCAGCACTTGGCTTAAAGACTTAGAAATTATGTTTTTTTAAAAAGGAGGAGGGCCAGGGAACCTTGTTGCAGAACTCCTCTGTTATAAAACTCTTCTTTCTTCTGTTAATGTTGCAAGAGCTCTGCCAGTAGCAAACAGAGAAGGCAGTCACTTTATTATTAATTAAGTACAATGTAAACGTTATTTCAAATTTCTTCTGTTGTGCAACACGGCCAAGCTCTGTCCAGCCTCAGGCAGGGTGCAGAGCTCATGCATTTGAATGACATGCCGCATAATGTGCTATGGGAGCCCCAAGTGCACATACATAAATGTGGAAAGAAGAGCCTTTTGTAATTAAACACAGTCAAGGGGAAAAGACTGCTCTTTTCTGAGGCTGAAAATGTAGCAAATACAGGGGAGCGGGTCAGGCTGGAGCGGGGAAGTAGACCTTTTGCTGTCAGATGTGGTGAGTTTAAAGTTTGCAGGGGATTGAGCAACCTGGAGGAATCGAATCCTTTCTGAAATGAGCTTGGCTTGGTTGTTATTTACCAAGCCTTCAAAAAATAGTTTGCCAAGCAGCACATGCCCCCACACGCGCGTACCCGCGATGGGCTCGTCCCTCTTCTGCAGCGTTTGCTTCTTTGCACCTACGGGTTTTATTTTCCGCGTGTTGCTGCAGAGCTAGGTGATGACCAGGCGCGAAAAGTCCTTCCCTCTGACCCTTTGCGTGAAGGTTGATCTCAGCCGGAGGTTTCCCGAGCCCCCGGCGTTGGAAACGAACGTCCGGGGCCGGGGCGGGGGAGGCTCGCGCCGTGGGGCGGGCGCGCGGCGCCGCTCGCGCCGGTCCCAGGGGAAAGCCGGAGGCGCGGGCGGCGGGCCGGGGCCGTGCGCTGGAGAGGACGGGCCACCGCGCCACCTCCCCGGGAAGCGCCCCGTTGTGCTAGTCAGCGCCCCCGGCCCGGCTGTTGCTTTACAGACGCAGTCTGGCCCTTAATCGCTGCACATTACAAGCCTAAATGGGATCATTTCCAGTGCTATACACTAATAATATTTATTAGAAGGCCCAATAAAGCTTTCCGCTATAGTCAGGCTCTTATTGTATGGTGTCATTACATAAACAAGCCTTGGAAGACTGTTTCCAGTTACAGACCTTCAGCAGAAGGCTTAATCGGAGAGGCCCAGTAGGGTGCGATTTTAGGCTTTTTTTTTGTTCTGTCTACATTATAGCAGACTAAATATTGAGGATAATTTGGGGACTACAGTGTTTCAGCCAAAAACATTCCTTGCAATAAATTATTTCTCTCCCGCCTCCCTTCACTTCGGAGACTTGGAGGTTTTCGTTTTTTCTTTCTCTTTTTTTATTCTTGGGTGTCTGTTCCAGCATCGGTTTCCCATATGTTAGAGGCATCTCAGGGTTTATTAGTCAGCCTAGGTCAATTGAGATTTGCTATATTTGCTTTCATAAAAGCTGTGTGTACCATATACTTCTTGAACTGGAAATCGCACAATGCTCCTTATTTGCCTTCAATCACTAGCAGATGCAGGCCGGTCAGATCATTTCCCTTTAAACTGACCTCAGGGATTAAAGGAATTCAAAGGAATTTCCAGCTAACTAGTGCCTGTGCTTTTCCCCGACTTCACGTCTTGAGCCTTCGGGGTCAGAGTCGCCGGTAACTTAATCTGTCTCCCCCTCCCCGCGGTTTGTTCGCTTCCTTCCTTTTGCTTGCCCCCCGAGCAGCAGCGGAGGAGCCGGCCTCGGCCCCGGTGTTTTCCGCGCTCCAAATTTTTTAAGCAAACGTTTGCGTAAATCTCAGGGGGAGGCGGGTGCTCGGCCGACACCCGCCGTCGCTGCGGTTTGCGACGCTTTAATCCCTCGGCAGCGATGGGTGCGAGATTGCACCGAAGGTGCCGCCGCCGGGGAGAACGCGGAGGGGGTCGAAGAGGGCCGAAAGCCGCTGCCGGTGCAGCAGCGGGGGAAAGGCTCGCGGCGAGCGGCGGATGCGAGGGGAGAGCGCGGCCTCGACCTGCCTCCAGCCAAAGCCGCCTAGCCGCAGCTCTGCGCGTAGGGCTGCGTTGCGATAACGAGCCCGGAGTCCTCGCACAGGCTGCCTTAACTCTGGGGGCACAGGAGCTTGCTCAGCAGGCGGCAGTTTGAAAAGCAGTGGGTACTTTTTTTTTTTTAAAAAAAAAAAAATGCCTCAGCCTCTTTTGCGCTCTCCCTGCTGCCATGGCGTTAAGTGTTTCTAGTTTTGACATCTGCCCTTCATCCAGTTACTCATTTTGCCTACGTGGTTGTAGGGCTCGAAAGGGACTTTCTTTCAAAGGCTCCGCTCCTCTTTAGTGACTGCCGTCTCCTCTGTAAATCAGCATCCATTAAAAAAAACCTCAGCTCTCTAACCAGATTAGTGATCAAAAACTCTAGAAGAGCTTTCTCAGCAATTTTTTCTTGAGGTCATTTCTAATATAGAGTATTGATTTTTTTTTTTTTTTTTAAAAAAAGGCATTAAAATCTGGCAATGCATCATTAACATATGAAAGTTGGAAATTCCTAATTGGCCGAGGAAAAAGAATTTCAAAATATGAATCAAGTCTTTTCGAAGAAGATGATGATTTATGGCCCATGTTTGAAAAGAACCTGAAAAAAAAATCTTGTCATCCCCAGAACTGCCGCCTTTCTGCCCAATGAATGATGGTCATCCCGACAGAGGTAATTTAAGTGCTCATTTTACCCCGTTAATTCCTTATTAAAAGGAGGAAAGCATGCAAAAGAGGAAACAGAGTATTATGTATGATTTTCTTGGAATAATATTTGATTTTTGGATAGTGAACAGCTGGCACTTGGAGCCATCTCCTCATTGTAAACCAGGTGGCCAAAAAGCTGTACAGATGGGGCAAAGCTCAGGGTACCTATGAATCCACCCAAAATAGCCAGGAGCTCTAGGTTTTTCCAGCAATTTTGATATCATTTCTGGGGAAATGGAGAGAAAATCTAGCCTTTGAATCTGAGAAGCGATCTAATAACTGTGGGGTAATTATT
This sequence comes from Rhea pennata, assembly GCF_028389875.1. Taxonomy (NCBI): domain Eukaryota; kingdom Metazoa; phylum Chordata; class Aves; order Rheiformes; family Rheidae; genus Rhea; species Rhea pennata. The sequence goes on from NC_084702.1 coordinate 36,617,480, forward strand.
ATTTATTGTCGAAGTTCAGTCCTATCTTTGCCCGTTCAGTTCCTGGAAAGGCGGGAAGAAGTGTATTCAAAACTGCTCTATCAGCAGTGCAGCCTTCTGAGCATGTGGTTTCTCATTTTGTGCACTACTTGAGTAAGTGCAAGTGCTATGTCCTGTCATTTGGTTCTTTCTGGTGACAAGGAAGAGAGAAATTATATACGTAATTATATAAGGTGAATAAAGCCCTTACTATGGGAAAGAGAGAAGAAAGGCTTATTTCTTTTTTTCCACATAGGAATCTTCCCATAGCGAAGCAGTTTCACATGAAATGCAAATGTATACATTCACCTCGGAGCACACAATTGTTTCTACTAGCTGCTCTAGTTAAACCCCATTAGCCTTTTTAGAAACACACAGACTCTTGCATTTGGAGTGCAAAATATGGTCTGTCTTTCTTTTATTTGGAATTTCTTAAGTTTTAGGCTCCTGGTGAACGAGACAGACCTATTAGTTTCGTAGGCAGAGAACAGTTTGTTCATGTTTCCCAGCCAGGTTGAGGAAGGAGGTATTGGCAGCTTGCTGGCAGCTCTCCTCTGTGGATAAGCATGAACAGGGGAGTATGAAGGGGCCTTTGGCCCAATGACTTATTGAGGAAAAGTGTGGGAGAAATTGCTTCCTCCTTGGAAGTCCAAGGAAGACTGGTAGACAGTTATGACCAAAGTGGGGAGCTGCATGGCCCCACTGGGTGCCACAGAAATACCTCAGGTCACAACCTAAACGATGAGTCACTTGTGCAGACTCATGAGAAAGACCCATCATCCATATCCCTGAAAACTGTTCTTTATAGTGTGGTCTACTCTTTTGTTTTAAATGATCTAACAGATGGTGTTACTTTCTTCCAAGTCTAGCCAAGGGAGGCTAGACTTAGATTTCAGAGTAGGGATGTTTTTTCTGATATTCAATCTACATTTATTTTGGCTTAATTCCATCTTCTGACTCATAGTTATACCTTCTTGGACCAAGAACTCTCTGCAGCTCCACTCTGCAGACCACCAGGCAATCTCCTGTAGGTATAAGCTTGTTTTCTTCTGTGGATGATGAAGAGGAAGAGAGGCTCTAAGTATCACTCACAGTCAGGTCTTGACCAGAATAATTTTGATGTCTCCCTGGTGGCTGCATCCTGCAGTTAATCATAGCAGCCATTATTTGTGATTTAGCTGATCTTGCTCCATTTTAAGTCCATGGAAATACTGTAATTGATTTCCACAGGAGGAAGATCGAGACCTGTGTTTTGATCATGCTGCACAATCGTTATTTATGGAATTGTTAGTCTTTTTTGAATGTTCCCTGATATGTTAGCAACTTTCTTTTTCATCTGAATTGCCAAGAAATGAATGCCAATATCTAAGTTCAGTCCCAGCAGTGCTATGCTGAGTTGGATTGTCACCTCTTGCACATGAGAAATGATGGCTTTTTCATAAAAATTCAAAAAAATACATTGGTCTCTTTTGCCACTGCTTTTCTATTGCAAGTTCCTGGCTAATTTTCAATTTTCTCTTATTTCCCTCTCTTCCCCTCTCTTTCCTTCTTATTATACTCTCTTATTGAACTTTTTTACCTTTACTATTTTGTAAGTACCTACCTCCTGCTGAATATTTGTTTCAATTCATTTTCCCTCAGATACATTAGTTTGCATTTTTTTCAGGTTGATTCCCATTTGTTACTTCCTGCCTATATTTCTGACCCCTCTAGGACATTTTGTTTTATGATTAAACAAACCTGTTCATGGGCTCTGTGAAAGAAGAGATCATGCATGTGTAGGTTTATTTTTATTAAATCACAGTGAAAATTGCACCTTGAGGGAGGGCTTTATTACATTGAACTACTTAGCCAGGATTTATTAAAATAAACAGCACTGGAGTCAAGACCTTCCAGATGGGATCACACTCTAAATTGTGCTTCAAAATATGTATGGACTTGTGGTTATCTACCAATGATTCCTGTGGTTAATGAAGCCTAGTGACCCTCAGCCTAGATTAGTTGCTCATTAATGTGGATTTAGGTACTTCAGAGTGCTTTCTCCGTTGTGGATGCGGACAGGTTGAGTGTGGGGACTGAGGGACGCTTTCTCTTTCCACAGCATCTTGTGTGCGGGACCAATCCTCCCCTCGAGCTGACTGCCTGGGACGATACTTAATGACCCTGCATGAGAAGGAGTTGTCCCGTACCGTATGTTTTTGCAGTGATGAAGGTGGGTCCAGCATTTTCTGGGACTCTGCCTTATTTATTCAGCAAATCTTAGCTTTTGTCCTGCAGAGCTGCACGAGGAAACTCTAGCTCAAAGTAAGTTAGAGCTTATGTAATATTGTGGGAAGATGGGGGAGAATTGGATTTCTGCTCTGAAGGTGTCTTTCTATCAGACCGTGACTCTCGGCGTATTTAAGAATATTGCGTGGAATCAAATCCATATTTTCCTGCTGGGGCATTGAAGAGTGCAAAACCTACAGTTACAAGATTAGATGGTTTGATTTTTATAGAAACTTTTATAGGTAAAGTAAGCATTTTGCCATATAAGTAGAAACGTTTCGCTGGGCCAGATTTTTGTCTGCTGCGTTAATGTAATGCAAAATGAATTCTCCTGATCCTAGAGGGATGACTTGGGATTTCTTTCTGGATTCACACTGGTCTCACTGAAGCCAGCTCATTGAGTCCAATGTACTATTTTTTAATGGACTCAAGGGAAAATATTGAGGGTATTTGAAGGATTTCTGTGAGAGACAGGGGCCACGTGAAGGTGTAATTTTTGCATTGTATATACAGATGACAACATTTAGAGACAACAGCAGAGAAAAAGATCCTTGACTGCAGTAAGTTGCAGGCAGAACATCCTTTTTCTTTCTTTTTTCTTTTTTTCTTTCTTTTTTTCTTTCTTTTTTTTTTTCTCTCCCAACACTACAGCGATGGTAAAGCTTAAATAAGCATACTGCACAGCTGTAGCAGAAATAAAACTCACAACTGTATTACATCAAAACCGGAGCTCAGGCAAGCTAAAATCAAAGCTGGTGTCAAGTACATCAAGATCACCATCAGGCTTTGTCTGCCGGCTCAAAGAGCTTACCCGTGATAAAGGGGGGAAAGGCGGGAGGGAGCGCGATTTTACACTCGTAACTCACGTTCCCGATCAAACAACGGCTACTCGAGGCTTTGCCTCCTCCTTTCAATCCGTCCTGTGCTGGGAAATGGAAGAAAGGGCCGCGAAAGCCGCTGGAGGAGGAGGAGGAGGAGCGCGGGGCGCGTGCGGAGAGTCGCGCCGTGCTGGCCGGGGGCTTGCTGCAATGCCGCTCGCGCGTAGCCGCCACGAGCTCAGGCAGCAGCGACCCGGCTGTGCGCCGGGCGCCTCTTCCCCTTACGCCCTCCGCGCTCCTGCTCCTTACGGCTCTTTCTTTAAACTGCTGGCTAGACAGCTGGCAGTGCCTCGGAGCAGCATCGAATAAGGGAGCGTATAAATTACTGTTGCGTTTTACGGCCAAGATAAACTCAAACTGCAGGGTTGCAGCCTGAACTGACGCGCACGCAGAAAGAACCTGGCAGGCCTCTGGGAAGCAAAGCGGTTTTGGGGTGGGGGGAGAGCGTTTCAGTGAACCTGAAAACGACGTGGCGGGAGGTGGGAAATGCACGCAAAAATGCGCTCCTCCTGTCGGCTCCCTTCTAAAGAGTCGAGCGAGGGTCGTTCGCCTGTGCTTGCATAAATGAGTAATTAAAAAAAAATTTTTCTTTTTGAAGTAGCTTTAGGCTTACTTGGGCCATGTCGTCGCTGTGAACTCTCAAAGGTGGCTAGGGACTATTTCAACAGTCCGTGAGTTTTGTTAGCTGGCGCTTACTACACGTGCCGTTTTTGAACGGAGAGGGCAGGGATAAAGCTCCCAGACGAACGCTGAGCAGACCGGGCTGCCTGGATCCGCCTCTGCTGGCTCGGTGCCTCTCGCGTGGTAGAGCCTCGAGCCCGTTATTTGAAGCAATGAGTTCAAGATATACCGGAGCGTGCGGAAGAGTTACCTGGGTTAAAACGTAATTCACAACCCTATTCGTTTGCCCTTGCTTTTTCACAGGAAAGAGCAGCGAGTCGTGGTTCCCGATTTGAATGGCTTTCTTTAATCCCGCAACCAGTACTGGGCAGGTTATGCTACAGCACGCACAGGATTTGTCTGAATGCGTACACGGATCTACGCTGCAGCCTGCAATAGCAGTTGCCAAATATTCACATATTTTTATATAGACACTCCAGTCCATTACTTCACACTACTGCAAGTATTCCCTGAGTGTACTGCATAGTTTGTGCAACAAAGATAAGCTGAAAATATATGCAATTTGATTCATTCCCTCAGGAAAACGGTACTCGTGTGTTGGAAGACCCACAAAATAGGAACTGGACTTATTTTCAAAAATCTGAGGGCTGAAGCACAGTGTGTGGCGTGTATTACCGCTCTGCGGCGAGGTAACATAAAGCATGAAGCTTTATCTTTCAGCCAGAAACCTTTGAACCTCTGGGAGAGCACGGTCTAAATCAAGAATCAAAACGCTTTCCCAGCACAACTGCAAATTGAAAACAAGCCCTTGTACCGTGCTGGCAAAGACAGAGATGGAGATGCTTTAAAGGTTCTCACGTGAACTTGGTGACTTTGCTAGGTGTGAAAAATATTAATGTCAGAGCTGCATTTGTTGTGATTTGTGGAAGCTTGAGGAGAGGTGAGAAAGGGAGCTCTTAAGAGAAGCAATTATTTGTTTGCTGGATATTAACGATATGATCGTGTTTGTTTAAAAGTCATTACTGTGGGCACATAAAATGTCATGACTAATGGAAGTGAGGCAAAGCGTTCTGCGCAGTTTAGTGTAATAAAAATGCTGCAAGGATGAGCCATAAAGTGGATCTGGGTTTTCAAAATCAAAACCATGTTACCTTAGGTCAGAGGAGTATTCTGCACACTAAGCTAAGAGAGAGAGAGAGTTTTAACAAAACTCTCGTGATTTCAGCTGAGCTTATAAACGTTGTAGTACTGGTACTTAGCACCAGGAGAAAAGTGAAACAAGTAGCACTTGGGTCTCGTGTCTTGGGCCGCTGCCAGAACGGAAGCACACTGTAGATTGGGGCTGTTCTTCTTTTCCCCCCGCCTCAGAACCACCAACTTGCAACGTGGTAGGAGACTGTTTGGCTATAACAAATTTACCAGCATCAGCTCCAGCACCAAACTCAATTGCTTACTTAGATATTAGCTGTGAAAGGAAAAAAAGCCTCTCAGCCTTATCTAGAACATTAAAGCGTGACACTGAGAACATTTGTTTTAAAATCTGGCTGTTGGCTCTCCCCTTGAACTCTTCTGCATGAGGCAGCCAGCAGAGATGAGCCTGGGGAGCTGTGGGCCAGGGTGGTATCACTTTGAAAAAGTCTTGTCTTTGCAACTTAGCTTTTCCTTTTGACATTTCCTTTGCATTAAACACTTCTCTATTTCTACCCTGCAGCTAAAGCAAGGTGTTAAGTTTTCACAGTCAAAGATGTATATTTAAATTGGTTATTTAGGTTGGATTTGTAGGCTTCCTGGAGATCATGTCTTGCCTTTCGGAGAGGCTTGTTGCCTCCGTCCTCTGGAGACATTTCTAGGAAGGGTCCCTGTTAAGTCAGTACACTATGGCATGGCCATGCCTATGATGTTAAATCTTAAGTCTGTTTTCTGATCCCGAAAAAATACTGAAGCAGAATAAAGTACAAGGAGAGTGTGAAAGAGATTGTGCCCTCTGACACTCCTGGAGCTCCCTGAAGCCTTCCTGAGGCTCTCCACTGGAGCTTGCACTCCCTGTGCTGAGGTCCACAGTGGTGGCAGTAGGATGCCGCGTGGGGTCCGGGCACCTGGCCACCTCAGCGATGAGCTGGGGTCTCACTGGCAGCAGCCACGTGGTTTGTCTGCTCTGCGGCATCCAGCATTGCCTACATTTGAGGTGCTGAACCTCTGTAAGCATGGTGGAAAAAATCCAGACCTGCAAAACATGGCCTTTTAAGCTATATTATTAGAAAGAGGAAGTCTCTATTTTATAGAGAACCCATGCGTTCCCATCTCTACAGACATATATATGTGTATATATATGGGAATAGCCCTGTACATTCTGAAAAAGGCGGACTGAGCCTGCAGGATTGCTTGTCCCGAGTGCACTTTCTCTCTCTTGTTCACCTTATTTCGCTTATAGGAAGACTGTCGCATCTCTACAGAGTCCAGCCGACCTCTGCAGTGCCTTAAAACTGGCACTGATATACAGCGTCGCCTGCACGTGACCGGACATAAAAGCTGTGTAAATGCTGTAATCTGTTCCCAGCCCGTGGTGACGCAGCACACGTGCTTCCTTTCTGCTCTCTGCCGTGAATCATAACGCTTGACAAGTGCAGGTAATCGGCTTTGTAACACGGCACACGAGCTCGTACGGATGTGTGTGCATATATAGCTGTATATATAAATATACGTATTTTATCCCTCAGGAAACTGAGTAGTTGTACTTTTGGGGCCATGAGCCCTTATTCTTCCAGGAACACAGAAGTAGCTATTGAAAATATTTTCCATTTTTCAGAACCGTGCTGTCCATAATTCTTAGCTTCTCCTGTTAGGCTTATTTTAAGTGAGTGGTAAATCTTACCTGGAATTCAGTTTAAGTTCTTCCTGTGAAGCAATGTCTTTAAATAGAGTAACATTTAGTGGTTTGGTAGATAAGTGTTTCAAAACTGACTCCACTGAGGTTCTAACACTAGCTTTGCTTTGTAGATAGCCTTCTAATGAGTAAATTAAATTCCTGGTCAATAAAAGAAAAAAATACACCTTCTATTAAATTATTAACTTTAAATATCAGAGTCGAACATACTAATAGTGGGCACTAATTTTGTAGCACATAAAATTAGAATATGTCTTCAAAAGCATGTAGAACTGACGTCATGATTTGTTTTCTCAAAACATTACATACATTCAAGGTAGCTTTCAGCAGTTGCTCGATATTATCTCAGATTTTAAACCCATCCTGTAACCCTCTGAAGGCACAACTGGAATCTATACCAGATGAGATGTAATAATAAGTTACCTTGTGATTGAAATAGCCACATTATTGCTTTTAAAAGTCATGCCCTGAAAACCATTATGTTTTTCCCCCTTAAAAACAGACATTTGCTGGAGTGTCAGCCATACCCCCTGTTAAAACGGGAGGTTGCCTTTGTAAAAGTCTGGGAGTCACACCCCCCACAATACCGATAAAGCATCAAGTGATAGTGCAGGTGATACACTTCAGCCTTTGCTGCCAAATTTGAATTGTCTCACTGGTACCACGTTATCTATTTCTCTTCCAAAAATCTTCTCCATTCCTCCATAATCTTGTCGGATTTTTCTGCTTTGTCATCTCCCACTTGCATGCTCTTTAGGACAAGTCACAATGTGTTGCAATGTGTAAACATTTCCTAGTTGAATGGAGTCCTGCTCGCTTCCTTGGTTTTCCTGATGACATAAATAGGCCTATTTATTCATTAATTTTTATGGGGTTTATTTTACTGAGGTAAAGTCTAGAGGATGACCAAAGAGGTTTTAATATGATAAAACTTAGTCCGTTATGGTTTTGAAAATCAAAGCAGTGCACTTATTTTAGGAATACGCTTTTCCTGGATACTTTAAACTTTGGTAATAATTACTAATAAGATACCAATTACATCAGCTGAGCATCTATATGGGCCTTGCTGCAGGTGTTTGTTCATTTACATGCTGCTTATTTTGATGTTTTTTTGACTGTGACATATTCTCCAGTAAAAACTTTCAATAATATTTGCACTTTACCCTTGCAACAAAGGAGGATGAGAGGAGATTAATAAGCAGTAAGGCCATCCTAAAGCCAGCATCGTTAAAATAAATAGCCATTGTTTTCCATTTTCAGGTGAACTTTGTGGGCTGGACATGGATATGTAATTCAGCTGAACTCCATGTTTCTGGACTGTCATGGCATTCCAGAAAGCATGCAGGTATTTCTTGTAAATATGAGGATAAGCAAATTTTGCAGGTGTTGTAGGGTTCCATTCCCTAATAAACGGTAACGGTATAGAAAATAATATTCTTAATTGAAACAGACACATGCACAGAAATGCATGCTATTTTTTCAAGTAGAAATACGACCTTTTAAAACAAAAAGTGTGTGGTCTTTGAAACCTATCTCACATAAAATTGTGTGTCGCTAGAGCCAAAGTATGTCAATCAATTCCTTGCTGGCTTTTCTTTGAAAAGGAAATAGAAGAGCAAGTAAACAGAATGTGGAACAAATTACTGGAAGCATGGAGATAAATCAATTATTCACCATTTATTATAAAATAAAATAGCTCAACAATTCATAAATTTAAGGTACGCTAAATGCCTAAACTATGACTGTTACACATGGTTTTATTTCTGCCATTATTACATTTTGCTTTTAATAGCACTCTCTAAAAGAGAAGGAATATTTTTATGTTGAAAATTTAGTGGGGGGAAAATTTCCATTCCATTTTTGGTGATTTCATGCTCCTGAGATTTCACTCTTCCACAGAATTCCTCTGGGATAATGAAAATTTTTCACATTGAATTGTGTGAATGTTTGAAAAGCCACTTCTGTGAAATGTCATGCTCTGCAGTTCTGATCAGACACTTAAGAGGAATTGTGACCACATTTTAAATTTGTCTTTTGATGGAAGACATCAGTAAAAGTGAAGAAAAGATCATTATCTATGCCAGCGGGCTGTTGAAATGCTTCTATGTATTTCTAATTTGCTACAAGACTTAAAAAAAAAAAAGAAAGAAAGAAAGAAAGAAAAGAAAAGAAAAGAAAGAAAAAAAATCATTCCATTTTGAAGAAAGGAAACAGTGTTTCGGTACTCCAAGGGAACCTTAATGCATGACATATTTGTGAACGGAGTGGGATGATTTCACGGAGCCTCGTCTGTTGATAGATCATCTGCCACAGTGCTAGTTGCTGATGAATTCCTCAGGCTGGAGAAAGATAGGGATGTGCTGTGATTTGAGTTTCTGAATGCTTGCTTAAGAAAGAGGAAATGGAATGTGGTTTTCACTTCTAAGGACTTTACCTTCCAGATATGAGTCTTGAGAGAACTGGCTGTTTATCCCTGCTTTTAGCACCGGCTCGAGCAGGGGGAGCGATTGCTGCAGCTCTTGAGGTGACGTCTTCATTCCACTTCGGTCCCTTTTGCTTTAGCGTGAAAGGGCTGCAATACCTAAAGGCTCCCTAAAATCCTAGACCAAATAGTTCATTCTGTGATTGTAGCTCATCATGTTGCTATTTATGATCTAAATCGCTTGGAATGAGTTTGGTGAAGGGACACAAAGTTTATATGCAGTGCAGTTACTCTGGCTTTGCGGAGTCGCTTTAATCCCTGTTTCCTCAGTTTCTCCACTTTTGGGATTTAACTGCTATCTGTGAAGTATCATGGCTCAAAGATAAAGCTACATTTTAAAGCAGTCTCACTGGCTGTTAAGGACTTAAGATGATGAAGGAATAGAAATAAACCACATAAGTGTTGTGAAATTGGGCAATCGTCTATTGGCTCTTGTTGAAACAATAGAGATTTTCCGTAGTCTTTTTGAATCAGCTTCACTATCCCTCCAAAAGACAGACAATCAGAAAAGAGCGGCAGACTTATTTTCTTTACAGATTTTGAGGCATCCCTTCAATTGTAGCCTCTCTGTTTACCAGGACATCCAGAAATACTGTGCTGGATGGTGTCAGAATTGATTTCGCAGTGCTGATCTGAAATCTGTGGTAGAACATAAGCAAGCAATAGGCAATAACATGGATGTGAACAGCTTTGCAGCTCTCATGCTGCAGGTTTGGCTGCTCCTGGGGGTGAAGAAAAGACACCTAAGCCCTAAGCTAGTCAGGGAAGCGTAGGGATGTCGCTTGGACACATGAAAAGAAAGTTGGACATAAAAGCAAGAAACATTTTAAACGGATCTAAAGAGAATTAATTGGCTTACTTCTCAAAGGATTCCCATGATTTATGATCAAGTTAGCAAACGTCAAGTAACGGAGCTGTGAAGGGGGCAGGTGACTGTCACATCCAGAAATTATATTTGCATTTGCATTCCAGTGAGTGAATCATTACAGCTTTTCAGTAGCTGTGATGCCAGGCAGAGCTTCATGTGGAAAGAAGACTTTGTTAAAAATATACTTGTTAAGCATTTCCTCTTTGCATCTGATGCATGCCTCAGTGGATGTCATAATATTTAAATGGTTGCTTACTGTTCAGAGTGTGTAAAATGCACAGCTTGGGAATGTACTTAGTCACTTGTGTAGAACTGTGAAGTCAAGGGCAAAAGGCAAGAGAGAGTTTCCAAGCTGAAGACTAAACTGCTGGATGAAAAACAATAAGGATGGTGTTGGATATAGACTCACAGCACTGCTCATACATCTTAAATAGATCTTTGTCAGGCACAAGAGCACACAGTCCCACAGTAATAATAATAAAGCAACATGCCTTCTGTTTTTTACACTCTTCTGTCTTTGAAGAATTATATTAAGGAGCCAAGTCTTCTGACAGATTTGACGAATTTTTATTACTGTGTGTCCAGCACAAACAGTTCTTCTCAATAGACTCAGAGCATGGTAAAAAAATCTTTTTACGAATACAGAGGTGCATTCAGCTCCAGTCAAGTGAGATTAGCCAGTTTAGCGGGGCTGCATGGTTGCCATCGTTAATTGAGAGCCAAGGGAAAGCTATTCTATAGAGAAAAGAATATTTTACAGCATAGTTTGGATAAAACATCTTCTGGTCAGTATTAAGTCCCAAGCCTTGTTAAACAGCGTAATTGAAAGAAAAATGTCACATAATTTTGCTTCTAAATAATTGATGGTGGCTGAGCACTAGACAAAAGGCCTGATTCTCTCTTCTCTCTCCAGCTCTCCAATCCAAGCCTGTAGAAACCTGCCTGCAGTGAATAGAAATTATAGGGCTGTAAAAATATTGGAGCTGATAAGAGGAACAGACTGGGTGTATTCCCACACAATTCTTGTTTACTATGGGATTTCTATCCTTTAGAATTTCTCTGAGATTTCACAGCCTGATTTTCTTTTGTTTGATGTACAGATGCGTTCAAGAGAATTTTGGGGTGATAGGGGAAAATACCTTCAAACATGCACATAAAAGGCGTAACTGAAAACTTTTTCATAAACATTGGTGGCATGTCTGTTGTGCTTAAAGCAGCCTGAGAGCTAAAGAAGTCTAGGATTAACTTTTCTGTTGAGCGTTATTTTCCAATGAAAAAATGAGTGCAAAGTCGGGTTACAGGCAGTCAAAGACACTTAACGGAAAAAAAAAATATATTTTTTTCCCATGTATGAAAAGGCAGATGGACTTCAGAAAGAGAGATTATAAATAGTTCTCTTTTCACATAAGAATGTTGAAAGCAATTCATTTACAGACTTAAGAATCATTTCCTCTAATGCTCGGCTGACCTTTCTAACTTTTGGGGTTCACAAAGGACCTTATTCACAGCGTGCAATTCATACATAGCTATGAAATTTTGCATAATGCAAGTGACACTTCTTGATCCATTTTCCTCCTCTTTCTCTTTCTTGTGAATTGCAGCTGTTACATCTGTAGCAGTTTCCATAGTAACAGTCAATTTTGGACTTTACTAAAGGGTGGGAATGAGTAGCTTGAGAATGATTGACCAGGAAATAGGTTTAAAATGAATAATTATAAAACATTTAGAGGCTACTAAGAAAAAAAATCCCACTGAAAAAGCTTAAACCATTTCCAACCCCTTACAGTGTTAACCCACCCTTTCAAAACAAGAAAACCCCAAACAGCAGCTCTGAACGCATAAATCATTAACGCTGTGACCTGAGATTTGGTGGCTTGATTAGGTGATGGTTTCTGCTGTGAAGATTATGGTAATGTAGCTAGATACTAAATTTTTACACTAAAAGGTCCTGTCATTTCTGTAATTGTTTTTCTTTCTCTCAGGAGTGGTGGAAGCACGTGAAGCAGAACTGGAGTGATCTGGAAGCGCATTGAAATGATCTCTGCGCACTGAGACTTAAATAGCGATCGTGGATTGACCTATCCTTGTTGCGCGAAAGAAGTTTGGAAATTTAAGAGGAGGCCTTTTTCCCTTTTCCATTTTTTTTCTAGCAGTGTCAGCTACATGGGCCCCAGCCAACATCTCAGCCTCTGACAGCCCTGCCTTAGCAGGGGAGGTATGTAGGTATGCGTGTTGGGCTAAAGCGGGAAAGAAGAGCTGCAGAATCCTAAAGAGAGCAGAGGGTAGCGTCTACCAGGGCTGCTGCGTAAGCTCTCCCAGTATGAATGCTCGCTAAAAATAACTGTAGCAAATAACATCAAAAGGAAAGGCAAGAGAGGAAAGGGCAGAGATTCAAGGGCTTAGCAGTTAAAACTCTAAACCTTTCACCTTTGGATCCATGCTGAACGTCCAATCTGAAGTTCTCAGAGGCAGTGTGTCCTGTTTCAAAATGGGAAGAACTTACCATACATAATTGGAAGTGATTTAGGATAAGGAGCTAGAATAGGAGTTTTATGGGGTTGTGACCTTTTAACCTGCGCATTTTGTCATGGTGCTTTTTACAGCTGGTGACATTTAATCCAGGGAATAATTTATCTTTGCATGGTTTTGGTTTGGTTTGGTTTTGGTATTGTAGCAGTGACATTTTTTTCACGTAGACGCTTTGTGTGGTAAGTGTTTATATGTCCTGAATTTAATTATTAGAAGGTTGCTTTATTGTGAAGATTATCTAGCTAATCTTCACCTAAATGGAATTCTGATTTATTATAGCAGATATGTTACAATGTAAGTGCATACCTAAAACCACCATTGAATTTATGGGGAACAAAATTCTCAAACAAACTAACCAGAAAAGGCAGATTCTGTACCTTAAGTAATGCCTGCTAGGGATGGACCAGGTGATAGTCCAGGTCCTCTCTATGCCCTCACTTTTGTGTGATCCCTGTAGGCATCTCTTAGAATGCTGATCAAGTCATACGACTGAGACCAGGAAAAAAAAAAAAAAGTTTTTTTTCTGTTATCATCCTTTGCATTAGGCAACTGTTTCTGCCTAATATGGCTTGGCCCTTTCTCAAATTGTGCTATTCTACTGCAGCTGGGTTTCTGTATAGGAGCTGAAGATACTTGGAAGCTCACATAGCTTCTATTTGCGCTGTTTGTGAACAGTGGGTATAGTTCAGTTATTGAGAAAGCCAATGATTAAATCTTCACCAGAATAAAAATTCCATTTTACACAAAATTAATGAACATTTATTTATTTAAGCTAGAGTTCAAAGGTTGGAAAAAGATTCCAACTTTAACCTGAAATAACTTTGTTAATGCTCTTCAGAAATACTGTGAGGAGGAGAAGAAAAGCATCTTAAGAAACAACTGAGCAGAAATTTAGGAGAGTGGGAGAAGGGAAAGCAAAAAAAAAAAAAAAAAGGGAAAAAGGAAAAAAGTGAACTACAATAAGGTGACTGGTGAAAAAGAGTTAAGTGCTTCAGTTCATGCAGCTTGGCAAATAGAAGAGCACAAATCATTGCAAAGGAAAAAAACATGCTTGGAAATCTCTGGAGACTGCCTTCACATGGCTAATTTACAACCACATGCCGCATCTGTCACTTTTACAAATCAATGAGAGTGCCTACCCTTTAATAGCATAGGGTCACTGGTAAAGGTTGCCAGTGTCGGCCATACAGACGAGACCTTTCAGGATGTCAGAAAAGAACCTTGGTGACGCACATTAACACCCACACGCTCCTTTATGTCACTTCCAATTTACTTTATCTTAAATTGTCAGCTAGCAGAACTCACTCCCATATTAATAACTAGAGGTTTGCATCCAAGCCAGGAAAAATAAACCCTGCTGATAGCTCCATGAGGCAGCTGGCTTGCTCTAAGGAAAGCCAAAAGGGAAAGATTGAGCTCTTAGTCTTAGTGGAGAGTCTGCAACATTAGGGAAAGGAAAGAGATGATATGACTTACAGATGGCCCATGTGTCGTATATAGAGAAGCATTTGTGTTTTGTTATTTTCTGTAGATGCTGTTCAGTCAGAGTGATTCAGTTCTTTTGCAGTGCTGGACTGCAAAAAGAAGATATTAAGACCAGATATTAATACAAAATGTTCCCATGAGCTGGAACAAGTTTTCCTATCCTTGAGTTTATATTTCTCCATGGTATTACTAGGTATTTAGTTCTCTGTCGTATTCTTTTTTTCCAGTCTTTTTGGAGACACTTAATAGGCTTGATTCCCTTTTTGAATTCAGCTGGTGGAGGCTGAGCTCTGGGACTTGGTGCTGGAAACATTATTTGGATAAAATCAACAATGCCAAGTGTGTCTCAGCCCAACTAGTAGGCAGTCCCCCAAAGCATGTAAATATTCCTACTCTTTAATGCCATCAGAAAGGATGCAGAGCCAAGTACTCTGGAGATGACCTGATTCAGCAGGTCCCACAAGCATGTTTTGCCAGGATTACTCCTGAGGAGTCACAGCTCTCCACTAGGGCAGTTCATGGAGGCCCCGTAGAACAGCGCTCCCCACGGTAACTGCAGCTTCCTTCTTGTGTCTAAGCAGGTGAAAGAAAACCCTAGATTTTCTTTCAAGCTTACCTAGAGAATGTCTGTCTGCAATTTTTGACTAAATTCACAAGCGAGTACCTTGCTGTTGCAGACAAAGCTTAAGCGTGTTCACTGGAATGCTTAGAAGTGTGGTAGAAATGCATTTCTGTTTGGTTGATTTTTAAACCTGCTGCTTGATAATTTTCCTGGAATGATTCCTTATTTCTCATTTTATTGACTTCAGCTGTATCCCTTTAGTCGTATCATTTTCAAGCTAAAGCATCCTGGTCCTTTTTATTTCTTGTTGTATGGTATCCAAAATTGTATGCTATTGTTTGCAAGTTTGGCCATCTACATAATTGTCCACTTTTCCAGGTCATTTATGAGTAGGTAAAATGCAAAGATCCTCATAGTGATTCTTGTGAAGTCTTCCCTTTTGAAATAAATGAACATGTCTTTCTGTATTTTATTTTCTATGTTCTGTACATTGTTATTTCTTGGCTATATCTTGTTTTCTACTTGCAATAGCTTGTAAATAGTATCTGATGAAGAACATAGCTGAAAGCTTCTCTGAAAGTACAGCTAGATGATGTCAGATAGCTCATTCTTATCAACATGTACTCAGTGATTTCTTCAGATAATTCTAGCAGCTTTACTAGCTGTAACTTCAAGCTACAGAAACCATCATGGTTCTTTCTCATTATGTCATATTGATCCAAGTGATCGTTAATATGTTTCTTCGTCATTCTGGAAACCAATTTCAGTGGTCTGAAGTTTGACTTTTGAGTATGCAGTTTTCAGGATTGCCCTTGAAGCGCTTTGAAAGATTGATGTCACATTTGTCACTTTCTCTTCCTCTAAAAGGTGAGCTAAATACGTCTGTTTCATCAGCGGTCACACTTCTGGACTGTAGTAGCGACATGGTCTAAATAGCAGTCGATGTAGCAACTAGACAACAGTTGGTGTGGGGAAAAGATTGAACTAGATGCCATCTGTGGAATGCTAAGAAATGACTAAATACATGTCTACAGACAAAAAGGTGTAACGTTTATGAAGGCTCTGAGCTTCTGGTAAGAACTGGCTCTATTCATGTAGCTGTACTGAGCTGACTGAGTTTTGCGTAGGAAATAATGACTGAACTATTTGTCAACAGTCTAGGCTGCACACATTTAACAGTAGCTGAGCTCAAGCCTGTCGGCAGGCAGGTGGAGAAAGTGGGTTGCAACCACATCTGGCAGAGATGCCCCCAAATTATGCTGTTATGGAAATGATTTATAAATTACAATGGAATTTTTTGCCAGTAGATATGCCTCTGAGTTTATTAGGCTGATGTAGTTAAACTTCTTGAAGAGATAGCAGAACCAAAAAAGCCCTCACAGAATTGTTGCTATTGTTGACAACAAAATGCAATTTAGCAATTTTCCAGCAGCAAAGCAAAACATTTTCTCTGTCAGAATGATTTGCAGAAGTATATAATATTGTATTAATGAAGGGTAGTTCTGGAATTGTGCTTTTGGAAGCAGAATGCAGAACTTGAAGTGGCCAGTTTGGTTCTCAGGTTCTTGTGCTATCCTCCATGGTCACACACGGCCTCTCCAGACAGAGGCTGTGGGGAAGAAACTTCCTCAGCGACACAAGGAAAGCCATACGCTATTTTCTTTCAGTAGCATATATATTGGTGATGTTGGAGTCAGAAGTTGATGTGTCATAATTCTTAGTGCTGCAGTATTTTCTGTAGATAGCAGAAGCTGTAGGCAAGAGTAGAGGCTGTTGCAATTTAGATTATATTTCTGGGCTTCTTTAAATGACCCAAATACATCCATGGTCATGGTATGTTTTGGCTTGTCCATGGTTTGTTTGTTTTAGTTCTCAAGAGTTTTCAGCCAAATACAAACACAGAGTGGAGCAACAGCACGATAAAGCATAAAACATAGATGCAATAAAGATGACGCACTCACTCTTCCCATGTAGGTAGCGACTGGTGTTTGATCTGTCCATGTTGCCTTTGGTTTAGTTTCCCACCAGCGCTTTCCAGGCTGACTTCATGAGGAGGGACATAAACTCTTCCAGAAGTACAGCTGGAGACATCTGCGTTAGTGACCTACAATCAGATTTTACACCGTTGCTGTCAGTTTATTATTGTCACGTGTTTAGGCCAAGTTGACATTCCTGATCATGCCATACTGGCTTCAGTTCAAATACGTCTATAAAAATGTACTACTTACTTGGGGGTGAGATGCAGAGGCTGTTCCTAATTTGTTCTTTGCTTGCACTAATAGTAATTAAAAATGTATTTGGAATAAAACATTGTTAAAAATAGTTTCTCTCACAGGAAATAGACACATCTGCTGAAAGTGTGCTCAACCACACTCTTGTACATAGGAAGCGAATATTAAAGGTAAGATAAAAGCAATCAGTGCTATTCAGAGATAAGTGCATAGTATTAATTTTAGCTCTTGCATTATCTTTATCCAGAAGATGCTGTGCACTGGACCAATCCCGATGTACTGCATTGAAACCTGTTAACTTTACAAGCTGTTAATAAATGCAAGGGTCGAAAGCCGCTGTCAGTGATTGGGTGAGGCACATGGACGTTTTGGTCAGATGTCTCACATTGCAAATTGTCCCTGTTCCATCAGTGCTTCAACGAGTGGCAATGTTCCTGCTAGCTCCCGTGGGATAACTTTCTTCTGTGATAACTCTCCTAGGGCCAAATACAGCACAAAGGGAAATAAAGCTAACATAAACATGAAGGCAAACTGTCCTCTATGTCACACACTCTGTAGATTTTTTTTTTTTTTAATATGTTCAGCCACAGCCTGCTTTGATTTAACAATGCAAGCATTAGAATTCCAAGAGTTCTGTTATATATATTTTGGGCAAAAGAGATACATTTTTAAATTTAGATATCTAACAAAAAATGGGCATTATCTGTACTTCTCAGATCTCTTGCCTGGAGAGAGTTGTACTTTATTGTTTTAAACCCAGTTCTTGCTGTTCTATCTTTTTTTCTTAATTCAAAGTGCTCCAAGGGTTTTCTTTCCCTCTCCCTTCTCTCTGTAGTTTTTGATGTTCTCTAGAGAATATAGGCGGGCGAATGATATCAGATTTTATCTCTGCATCACCCTGACTCAGCATGATCCCACAGAAGAAAATGGAAAGAATAATTGACACTGGTCAAGGCACTAAAGGCTGAACTTGATCCATAATTAAACAATACTTTCACGTGGCTGAGCAAAGAGCGAGCAGCTATCACTGCTCTCTGATGTTCTTTTAGAAGGCTCATCTCCATTTGAAAGCTTACTTTAGAAGGATTTTTCCCTGCTAGTGTTTTAGCAAAATTTTAGATTATATTCTAGATAGCCACATTATTTTCACTATTTTTTCTTTTCTATATACTTTGCTACTTTTTCATCTGTTGATACCCAATATTATGGCATAAATGTGAGAATATACTGAACTTAAAAAAAAAAAAAAAACCACAAAAAACCTGGCACAAATAATCCAAGAACTGATCATCCTTTGCCTCTCCTACTAGGGAGCAAGGAGAAGGAACTGTCCTTAAGGGTTTGCATGCCTCACTTACTTGGGGCGGTTTGGAAAAGAACGGGCACAGATTGGCGTGCTCTGGCAGAAAAAGTGTTACCTAGAAACAAGATACTTCTTGAGCATCCATGGGACACTGGCAAGGCTGCTTTCGGATGGAGTGCTACAGGGTAGCATATCAGAACAGAACAACAAAAATCAAAGCCAAAACCTGAGAAGTGTACGTGTCTGCTTCTATTATGCATGATCAACACGATATCCTTGACTGCATGAACAGATATCCTACCATCTCTTTGTGTGTAAAATTAGTTTGAACACTATAGCTGTTAGTCCAAAGTTTCATCCTTCCACTTCAGATGCAAGTCTGAAATCACGGGGCTCATGACAGCATCGAAGCCCTCTGACTGCAGGTGCTCTCAGTACCCACCTTAGCAGCGAGGTTCCCAGAAGTGACTCAGAAATGGTGCTTACTGATTTTTTTTACTTCAGCTTCATCTAACCAGGGCCTACCTAACTAAATGAGACCAGGAATAGACTAGAAAAAGTGTCAGCTCCCCCTATGTTAGAAATTAAATGATGGCTTTTTTTAGGGCAACTGGTTGCGAAAAAAGATGCGAGAACACTTCAATGCTGATGCTCTTGTACCAATTCTAGCCTTTTGTGGACAGAAACGTGCTGTGAAATGTCAGCCTCGCACCAGGATTTCCTGCTGGAAGGTCTAGCTTGGACCCAGACCTTCAGCACTTATTGGGGCCCTGAGCTCTTCCCAAACCTTCCCGTTTGTCACGTGTTACCTGTACAGTGTCCACACAGCTCCCTGCCTGCATCCCCCTTCTTGTGGAGCATCTGGCTGCAAGTAGGGGTGTGTAGCAGCCGGGGGAAGATTAAATCACGTAACCAGTCTCGCTCACTCGAGGTTTGTAAAGAGCTCTTCCACTTGGGTGTCTTCTGCCTGCTAATCCCAGTGGCACAGGCCACCTGTCAATTTGTTAACATGTATTATTCAAGAAACCCTATTTCACATCAATGAGAATTTTTGCCCATGTAAATCTAAGTAATCCTTTTTATGTTGTCCATAAATAACCATTTACTAATCACTTACAAAACAGGCCTAGGCTGTGCTATTGCATACAGCTATATATATATACAAGATAACTACTATCTAGCGTGATCTTTGCCATACAAATTTCAGTTATGTTCCCACACACCATATTGATAAAACTGATTGTAGGGAAATGCTGCAATAATTTATTAAAAAGAAATAGAGTAGTAATTCTGTTAGTTATGATTTTTCATTGCAATTATTCCTGAAATGCTTCTGGAAGCAAGTGCCCACTCTCCATTCCAGTGGGGGAAAAATTAAGCAGGAAAAGCTCTGGACTGAAGAAATACTTAAATTTTTGATTATTTCCATAATATTCTGTTCTCCTGGTGTATTAGCATATTGTCATTCCTGCTTTTCTTTTTGTTCTTTGAAAAAAAATCTATTTGCATAATTATGTTAAGTACAATCTCTCTTTAAGGTTGTTCCTGGATGCCATGTATTTAGCATTGCATATTACTAAAGAGGATAAGCTTCAGCTTATTCATGATTTCCTGGACCTGGAAGAAATGGCACTGATGGTATTTGCTGTGCTGTTACTGCTGTGCTTGTGAAAAAAAACAGCCTTTGGGTAAAAACATATTGGATGTTTTAATAATACTGCACAAAATCTGGAATTGTCCTATTTAACTTAAGAAAAATTGTATGGGGTATGAATAAATAAGATTTTATATTCATACATAGAAGGAAAACTGAACAATTTTCCAAACCCAGATTCTGTTGTGTTCTTCATCACAGTTGCAAAACACAGATGTATATCCATACCTAAGCAAAGATCTTGATTCTTTTCATGTTTTCTACAATAGAGAAATTTTGGTTGCTGGGACTCTGTTTCTCTTTCTGGAGAAGAAAGGGAGGAAAGCGGGTATTATAAATACAACTACTCAGAGCTGATCAGAACTTAAGCATGGAAGCAAAAGAGGCAAATGGATAATTACAATGAGACAGCAATGAAAAGACTTACAGGAATCCCATGTCTGTGCACTGAGATAGTATTACTTTGAAGGTCCAGTGAGTATGTTCTGATAATCGTTAATCCATAAGTAGCTTTGGCTATAATCAAAGGTATCTGATACTGTTGTAAATACTTTACCTGTATTGTCAGAGTAATTATTTATTGTGCTAGTCATAAGATATTAAAGCAAAAAAGCTATGAAGATTACAGTCATTGCATGAAGAGCAGGACAAAAAGTGTGAAAACATAGGCACTGAGTTTGAATTTGATGCAAGAGCTAAGTGACAGCACCTTTTCTGGAGAGCTCCTAAATCTGCAGTGCAAAGGTGTAATATGGTTTAACAGAGTAAAATAGAGCCTCGAGAGCAAGCGTGTAAAAAGCTGTGATTAGAAAGAGAAATAACAGGGCAGAAAAGATAATTGACCATAAAGAGTATAGCTTGGGAAAGAGGAAAAAGCAAGATTAAACACTAATGAGGAACCTTTTTTTGGAAGATATTGTCAGAAATAACTGCCACCATTTTGCTTAGGAGAAGAAGCTTATAAATGGCTTGTAAGTGTAAGATAGGAGTTGTGGAAGTGTATGATGTGGATTAAAAATACTCTGTGATTTTGATGAACGTGATACAAACAAGGAATGGTGGGAGGCAGAAAGAGGTAAGGCAGAAGGAAACAGACTCTAGGTCTTTTATTTGCTGGAAGGATGAAGGGATCCTAATTAAATAATCTCCCTTGATTTGCATTGAGCAATAATGACGTTTTCTTCCCCTGGCACTGAAGTATGTTTTACAGTTTCAGCTGCACTCTGTATTTAAATCCTATTATTGCCTACCAGAATAAACAAGAGGTTTAACATGATTATTTGGGATGTTCCACTTATTTAAAGCTGGATTTGTTACTGTAACTGTCAATAGGTTCAGCATTTTCTTAGACTGCAAGACAGACAGTAAGCATCTGTTTGCCTTTCTCTAATACTTAGGGTGCTGTTTGATGAACATTATGTTGGGGTTGGGGAGAAAATTTCTCAGAATATTTTTAAAGGCGTATTTCGAAAGATACTATTCTTGAGAGTTGCAGCTTTTGAAAATTAAGGGATAGCAAACACAAATCAACCTTGTATAGAAGGTTGCTTCTATATTTATAGAAATAAATAAGGCTGTCTAACTCTCGGTACTCATCTTCAAGTATCCTGTTCGTGACTCTTATGCTGAAATATAACCAAATGGACCTCCTTGAAAGCTGAAAAATAGCACTGTAAAATTTTACGTAGTCCCATTCTGAAATGCTTAGTGTGATTGAAAGGCTGTTTCTTCTATTTAAAATGGATGGTACCATTGGAAATTGTCATCTTCGTGGGACTCGAATGCCCCGTTTATCGCGCCCACTGCTGCTAATTAGAGCCCGAAGCAATATCCCTCCCTCTCCACCGATGGAGCAGTGAGCGCGTGACCTGCTGAGGACACGATCAGCTCAACCTTGTGGCAGGCTGCATGGCTTGGTTGCGTTCTGCCACAGCTGCTCTTCTCTCCGCGCGACCGTATTGTCCACTCGGCCACATTTGTCTCTGCGTTTTGGGTTGGCCTGGCTTCGTTCTCCTAACGCAGGCTTTGGACTGACCTAATTCTGACTTTGGGGGTGCTCTGTCCGGTCTGAGCTCCCAGGAGGGCGGGAGGCCGGCCCTGTGCCACTCACCCCATCGCTTGCTCTGGTTTTCTTCAACAGACTTTGCTGCTGCTTGTGTCGAACGTGGTTTTGGGATTTTGAGGATTATCAAGCTCTCTTCCTGATGTTGATGCCCCTGACTTTTCACCGCAGGAAGTCCACACAAACAAACCGTGTTAAACAAATTGAATTCCCTAATATTAATTTTGTAACAGATGGGAATATGGCTTGAATATCTCTCTGTTCACTTAGCGATGGGACTTCAGCACATCTGACTTCACTGAGCCTCTTTCCTTACTGAGCTGCTGGGGATGAGTGACACTGTTCGCCTGGGATCCTGCAGGGCCCAACATATGCTTTTAACTTATGCAGTGGATCATCCCATTAATTTCTGTGTCAAAGCACCATTCCTGTTCTTTGGAATACTCATACAACAGAGAGTCAAATGGAAAAAAAGGAGGGGGGCGAGCTATTTAAAACATGTGATTTGTCCTAGTAATATCAAATTTCTGGAAAGTAATACTTTGAAACTCATTTAGATGCCACAGTCTCCATCGATTTTCTTAACATGTGTATATCGTCAGTGAACTTTTTCACTCGTTAGTACCTGTTAGGGAGTTTAAGGCATGATATCATAATCATTAGAGAGTTACTCATCGCTATTTGAACATTTAAGACTTTTGCAATCCATGATGGAGTAGATTTCTA
Source organism: Rhea pennata (assembly GCF_028389875.1). Classification (NCBI taxonomy): domain Eukaryota; kingdom Metazoa; phylum Chordata; class Aves; order Rheiformes; family Rheidae; genus Rhea; species Rhea pennata. The sequence continues at coordinate 36,640,051 of NC_084702.1, forward strand.
TCTAAGGTAGGAGGACCCTATCGATACTTTTCCATATTTGTAAATTTTGAAGTAAACGTAAATTAAGCTTGTTCCTTGTTAACATACAAAGGTGGTATCATAGCTATTTGGTTTTCAGCAGAAATTTTGTGCAGTGTGGAAGGAGGAAGGAGACAATCATTAAATTTTTGCTAGAGGGTTTAAGCTGGCTACTGTTGGTAATTTTCCCAAACTCTTTCAAGCCTGAAATCATCAAATGGCATGTGGTACAGTCTGCTGCAAATTTTGGTTGTCTTTTGAGATTTGAACTCAAGAGAGTATATAGCCTGGGATCATGCCTCTTTTTAACTTTTTATTCTTATAAATCAAACAAGTAAGGTAAGAAATGTGTGTGAAGATCTTCTCATCTGCAGCATAACAAAGTTGTGCCATAAAATGATCACATTAAATTTAGCGTTGAATGTAACTGAGCTCCAAGATTGTTTTAGATTTTATTAGCAACATCGCGGATTTTCTTACATGAGATGCCAGTAGAGATGGACTCTACCGAGTCCTGATTCCTTCTAGGATCTCAGTGCCTCTGTGTTTAAAACTGCAGGTCATGATCAATATTTAAAGGACTGTCTATAAAACGCACGGTGATGCCATGGGGTGATCCCATGCCCCAGCGCTTTTGTCACTCGGTTTTTGCATCAGCAACACTGTCACTCATCCTAGCAGTAGCCTAGGCAGGATGCTGCACTAATATGTTCATGCTGTTTATAGTAGTTTTTATTTAAAATGATTTTATTTTTGTCCTGTGTTTTGCTGTATTACTGATCTTCCAGTACCAATCCTGCCCTGAATTTTATTCAAGCAGCACTAGGTCTTCGTTTTGCTTTTCTGTCATCTCTGCTCATGTGGCCTCATTCCCTTTTATCTTGTTGTTGTTATGTTTTATAAAATAGCACAAACGTCCTCTGCCTTTTTTACAGAAGAGGATTTTCTTTGGGAAGATAGATGCTTGGCACTCTAAATTGGCTACAGCAATTTACATTTAAAATTGGCAAAAGTGGGCGAGCTATGAATTGTCTCTCCTTAGTGAATAACACCTATGATCGTCAATATACCACATAAATTCAGACATCTGTTCTGTTAAACTTTTGATTGCTTGAAAATTGTCCTAACCCACAAAAACCCCTGTGACTAGAGTATTTGGATATCTTTAGTGCTACAGTTGTCAGCTCTAGTTAGATGTAATAGAGACTGACTGTAACGTGCTTCAGAGAACCTTAATTGAGGAAGTCAGTGCTGTCTTGAAAAATAGAAATTGTAAGTGTCTCTGCTATGATATGATGGTAGGCATAATTGAAGTTCATCTGATAATTTTATATTCTGTGCTAGATCCTATTTTGCAAAACTGCATATATAAAATATCTAAATTGTTTATTTTTCTTCCAGTGTCTTGGGAAAAAAAGCCTTTTGAATCTTTTAAAGTTATCACCTTGGAAAACTGTAAAAGATTTAGACAAGGATTTTCAAAATTGACTTTAGCAGCCACTTTTCCATCTCTTCCAGTTGGGACTGATTTTCAGCCCGTAGGCATATGGATATCAGGATATCCTGAACAACAGTGTTCTTTTGTGAACAGATTTTAAGCTTCCTCAAAATTATATTTGCTTTCATCCTTAAGCCATGACTTCTACCTCTGAATTCCACTTTTTTCAGAGCATCGTGTTCTGATTTGTCCCAGACATGATTCATAAATCTTGGTCTAAGTCTGACCGTGATACTTATCTGACCTGACTTCTGGTTTTGCATTGTCTGCTGTTTCCGCTCAGTCAATGATACCACTTTTCCATTCTTGAAAAAATAGTCTTTCCTGGCATGGATTAACTTCGTTAAATGCTTAGGAGATCTTACAGCGATTGTTTCTGTTTTTCTTATGTAATTTTTATATGCTAAAGAAATAGATTTTTACTTAATCAATGTCCAGGAATATTGTTATTCACCATCTGCAATATTTCAGAAAAATGAGGAGGGCGTAACGGGGGCTTAAATTTACTTGACACGAGGAATGTTTCTGAAGACTCAAATTAGCCGGCCCTTAAAATTTACCGTGTTATCATCCTGTGCTCTTTCTTCTCCGCTCCAGCCTTTGAGGAGTGTTATATGATACAAGCACATCCCAAGTTGCTCCCTCTGGCATATGGGAAGGTAGCAGCTAGATTTATCCAGACTTGCAGGTATTTTTCAGCTTCACTGATTTTCTTCTCAGCCACTGGAAGATTTCTCCCCTTAAAGCAAGCGGTGATACTTCTTACACTTACTCACTTACTGTGATACTTCTCCGATTTCGGTTTTTATTTCACCTCCTTTGGCCAAATGCTCTCTGTACAGAAACCTCACACATGCAAATAATTTATAGCCTGTTTCCCTTTCACAAAGCAGTTTGAGAAGTCAGACTCAGTGACCGCTTAATTTAATGATTTTTATACAAAACAGTAATACTTCTTTTTTATTTTTAATTTCAGTAGCCATTATCTCCTTTTGGAATAAATTAGAAGGAAATATTATTAAATTAAACCAAAGCTGCTGCAAATGTAGACAATGATGCTGCTAATCTTAATCGCTGATGCAAAACTGAGCCTCTGTAGGAGGCTCACCAGCAACATATTTTGTGTCTGTTGGCCCATACATATGTGTCTGTGTTCACATGTATAAATGTGTGCAGTGCAAGATGCAACAAGGAGGTAAGTGTAAGTTCATTTGAGTGAGTATGCGGTATTATAGTCCTATTTTAGTTTAAGTAGATGTAGTCCATTTGAATGTAATCATATGAATCTGACCCTTTGTATTTTCTGATGGGAAATTCAAGAAACTGTTTCATTCTTGCTTTTTTGGTCAGATAGTGATCATTATGAGGAGGATGTATTTTAAAAACCTGACAGCTAGCATGTTTTTATTTGGAATGTGCACTAATACTCTTAAAAGGAGATTTCAGCAAAATAGAAACAAATGGCTAAGATTTTGCTCTGTTAAAATTTGGGTTTTGCAGCTTGCCTAGTGGAATGTCACTGTTCCAACACTATGGTATTTTTTGAGAGTTCTGTTAGGATCTGTGAACACATGACTTTAAATCTATTTTTGTTTCAAAATATGTTATATATCTGAGGTTGAAATATTCCTACACAATGAAGTAAAAAAATCTGTCAGCACTTTTTAGCTTCTAATGAAGTGATTCACTAATACAAAATTACTATTCAGATTTAGTGTTAGTCGTTTGATCTTGGGGTTTGCCTTAAGACTGAGAGACTTGATGCTTTAAACCTTAACCAAGAATTCTCAACAATCTCTGTGTTTGCACGACCATGCTTTTTACTTCTAAGGGTGGATATTTCCAATCTAATACACATGAACATACACTTTATTTTATTGTTTCAGATTTTTTTGAAGCTTCTTCACATCTGGGTCTATAGGATAGTCCTATGCTATTTCCCTGTAATATCTTCTTTGAGATCTGAAAGCAGTTTTTTTATTAAAAGATATACCAAGTATAGATTTATCTGGCCTTTCCTCTGCAAACCCTGAAAGAATATGCGTGGGCACTAATAAGTGTTTCATTGGGACCTGAAGATTAAAATGATGAAATTCAACATTCAGATCCCATTGCTTTCTATTTGACCGACTTAAGTCTTGACAGAATTTATGATTATCTCTGTTATATGTTTAAAACCTCGTTATAGGCTAGTGATGTTTGGTACCCCAAGTCACCTAAACTCTTATTCTTTTGAAAATTAAGAAATAAAGAACAGAATGTAGCTATAATAAGATGAATGATACAAAGTGATGTTATAAGGTAACATCTTTGAATGTCAAAATGAACAGCTTCAAGAACCAAACTGATTCTTGCTTAATGTTTTCATGTCAATTAAATATGAAGTAGAACTATAAAAATTCTCACTTCAATAATCTGCAAAGTAACAGTACTTTCAAAGGAATTTGGACATCTCCATCTGCTTCTCCAAAGGATTAAATAGCACACAGCAGAGGCATACCTCTCCTAAGTAAGACTCTGGCATGTTTAAAATATACGCTACATAAATATTAGAAAAGAACTGAAACAAAGACCTTCAACATGAGTATTCCCAAAGGTATAAAAATAGCATCTTTGGGTTTGAACCTGATGTCAGACTTGTCAGTCTAGCGGAGATAAACCCAAACCTTGACCTTTAGGGAAATTGGGTCCAGAGGTGACTTTTTTTTTTTTTTTTCATTCAGCACCATCAATAAACATGCCACATTAATAAATTCTATTCTCTGCAAAGGGAGTCTTAATTTTTAGACCCTATGCATTGTGTTGTTCCTTCTGTGTAGCTATCTGTTTATTTCATAAATATAAAACAAAATCTTGAGGGTGGTCCTCATCTTATTAAATATTAGAATGAAGTAATTTTTAGGACAGCTTTGTGATTACCTTACCATATCTCTGTAAAATATGTGCTAAGTAGAAAAGTCACCAATCTCTTGCCTGCACTTTAATAGCTCTGTTTCTTTCTCTGCTCATTATTTCACATTTATCCTCACTTAGAAAACACCTTTTATTCTTTTTCTATTTGCATAGCTGCAGCATCATAATGTTGTTCATGTGAGAAATTATCTCTCCTGCTCATACTTTTCCCTCAATCTTCATTTCCTTTTAAGCCTGTTTGGCTGTTTTTTAAGCCTGTTTGCTGGCTGTGTGTAATGTCTTTGTGTGTCTTTGCACTTTCAAGCTTAATCTGATGTAGGAAGTCCTGTTAGCAAAATTAACATGTGCAAAGCTATTCTCCTGATATTTCTGACCTACATGAAACTGGAAAGTATTGGAAAAAATCCAAGAGAGTCTGTAGTTGACTCCTAGGCTCAAAAAGGCTAGATTAACATTTGAAACAAGTTTTAAATCATGTGAACATCACTTAACACAAAAGTAGATGAAATATAGTACTTTTCCCTCTTAAAGGTTCTTATGAATATTTTCTTTGGCTTTGTTTCATGTGGAATTGTAGTAGCATTTGTTTGTTATGGGGGGATGGTTAATCAGACCTGTGTTCATTAGTATTTTTACAGGAATCCATTTAATATACTTATCTTTCATTTGGTTTTGTCCATGAAAGATGTTTAAGCTTAAAAAATTGCTGGAATGAATTTTAAAGGAAATACTAGCACATATAAATAAATAATACTGAAAAATAGTTTTGTTTTCAAAACTTTGAGTATGCAAAGTACAAATACAATTTTACGAGTCATAGTCAGTCAGAAATTGGAAATCATTCACGCAAATTGTATGTCCAAACACAAATAATCAAACCCACTCTTTTTGCTGTTTTGCTAACTTTGTATATCAAACACATAGCATATCTTGTGAACCATTTACAAGGCAATGATTACTTACAAAAATTACCCTACGAATAACTTAGGGGAGCAGATAACTTGAGTTATAAGCTATTTTTGCAAATGTTTCAGCTGAAAAGAGACAAAACTTTTTGGACTTTGTCAAAAAATATTTGCCTGTTTTCAATGAATGTAAAGCAATAACGTCTTTTGCCCTGTTTTGCATTAAAATATTAAGATGCATTTTGATACAGGATCATAAATCATCCAAAACTCATCTGAAAGCCTGTGTAGGCTTATGAACTTTAAAAATCTTTTTAATGAAACTGGCTGAATTCCAAATTTACAACCACACACCAATCTAGGTTTCTTGTTATTTTAGTTTACACAGTAATTGCATTCATCTTCTCTCAGATATCAAACACGCTATGTTGTATCATGCCCTTCAATCTGCCCCGTTTAGAAGCAAGAGAAAAATTCAGTGTCTCCTCTGAAGAAGACTCCCCAACCCTTTTGAAATAAAGGGAGATCCAGGAGAAAATTTTTGTACAGCAAAAACATTTCCAGCAACTGAGTCTGCCTATGATAGGACGTGAATATGTTGACACAGTTCAGCCTTGTCATGCTTTGTATTTGATCTGAACAGCACTCATTTGAAATGGTACATTACGTTGTTACATAAAAAGCAAGAACTCCCTAATTATAATTACCCACATTATAGTCAGGAAAAGTACAGCAGCAGATGTATATAGTATCTTTTGTTGCCTTGGTTTTAAATGACAAAAGAAAAGAGCTATAAATGCTTCAAATAAATGTTCAGACCCTTAAACATAAATAATTTCTTAAAGCACACGCTTTTTCTTGAGCTGCAGCGTTTAGACCTAATGACATTTGTGGCAGGAGCACAGATGATATGTATGGGTTGAGGGGTTCTTTTTGTTGTTTTTTTCCAAGGGGATATTATTCCTGTGTGACTAGTAAGCATGAGAAATGGAAATAAAATCCACAGAAAGCGTTTCGGTTTCATTTACAATGTCACACAGTTGCTTCTATTATGCCAGCTGACTTGCAGAAAGAAAGTCCTCTTTGTTAATGAGACCAGCACAACTCATCCCATTATAGTGGCCCCAACCTAATAAATCAGATATTCATATATTTTTCCTGCACGCTTTTCCAAATGGTATTTTGTTCTCATGGCTATAAACGCTAGTGCGGAATAGGCGTCGGAGCCGGATGCTTTAGGAAATGAGAATGCCTGGAAAGGCCCGTCTCCAGTTCCTCGCAGCACAGAGGGCTGGCCAGAAATGTCCCCGAGGTGGGGAAGATGTGAGGTCCCGTCTCCTGCCCGTGCTTGCGTATAGCGCTCATTAGTGCCATCAGGCCTGAAAGTCTGTTTTGCAAGGCCGGTAATAGGTTCCCTAAGGATATTGTGATGGTATCTGCTTTGGTAGCAACAAAAGTGTGCGCTTACGAAGCGTGTGCATACTGAGGCGTTTGAACAGCTCTCTGTTCAAAGAAGACCTAAGCATCCAATTGATAATAATACTTACAGAGCCTTCTTCTGCCAAGGATCTGTACAAGCAGCGATGCCTTTATTATTAAAATGCTTCCTCCGGAAATTTTGCTAGGGTTCACTCATGTATCTCTAAACATGGGAAAAATAGAGAATAGTTGCTAGGGTTGGTGGAGAGACAGTATTGTAAAACTAATTTAAAAATTGTCAGAATTTGGCCATTAACCATTGTCTTACCAAAGAGAAAGGAGATGCAGACTGACGTTATGTTTTTTTCCGGGCAGTAGGGTGAGTTAAAAGTTATCGTAAGCTCCTGGGCTTCCATAACATGCTCGGTGCATGAGATCGAACTGCCTTCTCTGATCAGAGCATACTTAATGAAGAAAAATTGGTCAGTATGAGACCTCTGACTTAATGCATGTGAAGGTTTGCTTGATGCTATCTTCCCAATTTGTGCATGCAAACCAGTTTTTTTTCCCTAATGTGGATAAGGGGTACAAACATTTCAGGCATGCACTTTAACAGGCTGCTTTGGAAAAGGTAAAAACGCCACAAAAACTGTATTATACAGACTGCAAGTGTGTATCCCGAGAAAAATATGAAAAGGGCTACACAGGAGCCCTGATACTGGATGGGGAGAACGAGAGCATCACAAGTGGCGTCAGCAGAGGACAAGGCTGGGCATGGCTGGAAGCAGCTCGGCCAACCTTCCTGAAGCAAGGAGGGAGGATGGAGCTGGAAAGGGAACGCTTTGGGGTGAAACAGTGGCTTTACCAAAGCCAGCGACAAAACCTGAGTGAAAGGGGACCCAGGTAGCTCAGCATTTCTTGGAACCTGCATGAGGAAGAGATTTACAGTGGGGTTTTGAAGGGTCATTTGGCTTGGCTCTGCTTGGTCAACCAGTAGGAAATTACACTACTTTGTGGTTATTTCTGCTGTAAATTACCCAGCTACTCTTGGCACTGAGTGTGCTGAGGAAAGCAGCTTCCCCTTGCTCCCAGCGACTGAACCCATCACGTTCGCTCTCCACTTGCTCATGGAAAGGAGGAATGAATAGCCAACATCCTTGGTTAGCAAAAGAAAGCACGGTGGAGAGGGAGGTAAGCTGCGAAATACTTGCAGTGGGCAGATTTGTTGGGTTTTTTTTGGTTTGTTATTGTTGTTGGTGGTGGGCTTTTTTAGAGCTTTTTTGCATATTGCATGTAGCCCGGCCCCTTTCAGTGTTCAGTCTCTGAAAAGATACCTGCCAAGGCTCTCTTATTACAGTGGAAATAATGACATTACTTAAACACAGCCATATTCCCCGCTGCTTGTTTGTGGCAGCCCAGGGTGCCCTTTTACTGAGTTTCTTTTGCTCGCCAGAACCCAGTCCTGCTGCCATAAAGTATTTGACAGTTTTACCCCCGACTTGTTGTTGAAACTGGATTGGATCCTAAGAAATGGTTGGTTTTGCCTACCTACAAATAACTGCCTCCTGTTGAGAGGTTTCTACTCATAACCTGGCTCTGCACAGATAAATACAAGAACAAAGTGAAGAATTAATTTCTATGTAAAATAGAAGGGGAGATACTGTTAATAATAGTTTGTACGTGAACCTTCACAAGATACCACTGTGCAGGTAATGTGAAGCAAGTATGGCATTAAATATGCTAAAGTTCAATTGGATGGCAAAGACCTATAATAAGCCCCCAGATATATCCAGCATGAACTAAATGTTTCCAGGAGCCTGGATATTACCTACAAAGGCATTTTTTCCTAAAGTATATACACTGTTTACATTTCATGAACAAGATTGATTGAGCAGTATGAGCCATATTATTTCAGATGCCCGAAGTCAAAGGTGCAAACTTTGGAACTGGTCACAAAGGCAGATAAAAGTAAGATTCAGAAGAACACAGAGGAATTGTATTTCCTCTGTAGAGACTCCCTTGTTGAATCATGCAGAAACTATTGATTATATTTCAAAGGTTTTTTTTTTTTTTTATACATGCCAGTGACTTCATCTGTCTAGAGCTGTCTAAACTTCAAACAGATTTGGGAAATACAGCAGATAAAAGGAATGTATGAGAAATAAATTATGTCACTAAAACGGCAAAAGTCTTCCCCCCTAGAAAAGGGTCTTTTTATAGCAAAAATAACCTTTTCCCTGCTTATTGATAATCAAGAAGTTTACATATGGGCTGTGTTTATCTTAATAGATAATTTTAAATGAGAGTTGTAATATAATCGTTTTTATATTCTACGTAAGGATCTGTCACTTCTTGCAGATTATTGTGAAAAAATGCCTTTCTAATTTGAATGCATTATTAGTGCTTGCTAATTTGGAGTTCTCTGCTCTGAATATGTGCACGTCTGCGAAACGCTGATATGCACCTCCCATATTCTCTCTGATTACATCCACGGAAAGACATGAAGAGCCATACAGAATCAAAGCCGTACTGTACGGTGTTCCTTGCTTGTGTTTGAAGACGACTCCAACAGCGTGTTACACTAAGCCAATAGCTTTAAGGTAAGCAGGATACGTTGGGCAGCTCTATACACGAGTCCCTGCCCAAACTGGGCAAAAGAGTGCTGTGAAAGCACCTTGCCAGGTGGCAGCCCTTCTCGCCGAGCCCCCGGGAGCGAGGTGAGCTGTGAGCAGCCTCAGCTGCCTTTTGTGTGCGGGCTGGACCCGGCGGCGCGCTCCGATGCCTCTGCTCGAACCTCGTTCAAGGCTGCGTCTTGAATCGTCGCGGGGGCTGTTCCTGAAACAGCTTCATACCATTATTTGCAGAAACAATAATCAGTTTGAATAGATAAATTTTAAGAGAACTGTGATCTCCTAAGCTGATTCTTGATTCAGAGAGACGGTATTTGTCAAAGCATTTATTTGTGTTAGCTCATTTTGGCTAAAGATTCCCAAGATATTAATGGCAGAACTAGGAATGAAAGCGATGTAAGAACTTAAAAAAAGACCGTAATGGTCGAAGGCCTGTCTAATCCTTTGTTTCATCTCCAGCAACGATCAGAAACAGATGCTTAAGGAAATAGTGTAAGAATAGGGCAAACATATCTAATACATACAACTTTCCCATTTATTGCTATATTTCTAAGCAGATAGATCTTAAACCATACCAGCCTATTCTGATCCTAACTCCATCGCCTTCTGGAAATACTGGAAGTGCTCAGACTGTAGTCTATTACTACTAATTACTACTAATAAAGTAAAAAAAAAAAAAGTATTTGGTTAATTAAAGAATGAGATGAGAACAGTAAAAAGACCACAGGATTTAAATGCAATATAATGGAATTTATTTCTGAGTGGGGAGGAATTTCTTTAAAAAAATCTGGTAATCTGAAGAAGACTTCATCTCACAGCACCATGTGGGAATAATGAGTTTCATCAGTTTTCCATAAGGCAGAATATCTGTAAACTATGCCAACCTAGCTTGATTTTTTTAATGTTACTAAACATCTATTTTCAAGGTGATTAGTATTAGGGAATTACTTCATCAGTGTTATCGCGGAGTGCCTGGTCAGATGGAGGAGGTGGCGGGGGAGAGGAACCGGGCGGCAAGGAACGCAAAGGGAAAAGAGCTGCTGCTCTGCACAGTTACAGGCTCTCTGGGGACTGTTTGTCTGCTAAACGTTCCCTAAATTCCCGACTCTATCCTTTAAAAGCTCTAACATAAGAAGAGGCTCATAAAAAGAACAACAGCGACAGCGTGCTGGGGCTGTGCTGACTCGATGCGTCTGGGCTGGTAGCTCTCCTGTTTATTTGACATGGTTGACTTACGACGTCTTGGTCGTGGCTTGTTTGTCCAGCCTGGCTCTTCCTCCTGGCAGATTTGCTTTCAAGTGCCAGCCACCTCTGCAATGCTACCTTTAGATCTGCTTTTAGGGAAGCAGGTGGGGAGGGAAGCTGACAGGTAAAATTGCAGTGTTGTCAAAAAGCCAGGCACTTGCGTGCTCTGCGAGAGGTACTGCTTCAAATGCCTTTTCACAGGCAGGTTTAAAATGTAATGTTTGTCCTTAGCCTTTGTTGGCATAGTTCAGCTCTTTTTCTGCCAAAAAAAAAGAAAAAAAGAAAAACCAGTGGCAGTCTCACCTTCAGGTCCCCTTATATGTGATCTGCTGTGCTACCAACTGGATCCAAATGAGTAGATTTTGTGAACGTTTGTTTGGCCAGCAAACCTATTAGCTATTATTGAACAACATGTGGGGAAATGTTAGGGGATGAAAAATTCCCATTATCCATCCACGGAAGGAAGGGAGGAATCTTTTGGTGTCTTTGTAGCATCATCCTAACATCAGTAATGAGTCCAAGGTGATTTGGCATCACAGAGCTCTAGAGATGCATGCTCCATCTTCGTGAAACATGAGAGAGTGATACTACATGACACAGACTTGCCTCACATCCCAAAATTGCTAGGAGAGCTTTGGCAATGAAAGTTGTTTGGTGACAACTTACCTGACCTGTGGCCAAATAGCAAGACGTGAGTAGGAACTCAGAAAAGGTAAGCCTGACTTATGTAAGCCCTGCTCCAAGACAACTGACTGTCCCTGTTCTGTCCAGCAGGTCCAGATGTGGTCCTGGACAGCTTGGGATTGTACGTGTGGCTTCATATGTCAGTTGTTTAATTTAACATTGCTTTGTAAACCCTTTAAAAAGTGGACCTCCAGCCTTCAATCTGTTCCAGATAACATTTTTTATTTCCGTTCTTTTTTCTTTTCTTTTTTTTTTTTTTTTTTCCTGGCTCTTCTTGTCCTCGAGGTTGCAGGCAGCTTGCCTTCTTTCCTAAATGAGAACCTACCCCTCTGCATTATGTGGGAGTAGCGTAGGATGTAAGAAGTGGTGACCCTTTATAATGGATTTTCTTCCATTTGCTTCACTGAATCTTCAAGGACTGTATTTTGATTCTTCCTTCATGTTTTTTCCTCAGAGGTTGGCATGTTAGAGTTATGAAACTAGAAGAGCTCTAGTCAGATCAAAAGAGGTGGCAAATAAGTGCATTAAGTGCATAAAATCCTCCCTTTCAACAAATATATGTCTTATATGAGCACAGCACCAGTGCATTCTATCACAAAATCAACATAATTTACCCAACTTTATGTAAGTTCTCTCTACCCTGCTTTTACCTCTCCCCTCATAGCATAAAATAAAATAAAATGATCCTTTGTGCATTTCTCAATAAATGCACTTTTGATATCCTTCTTATCAAATCAACCTGACACACTTCCCTTTCAAGCCTGACATGCCATTAAATTGATGTGTAAAGATTTTTAAAAGCCCCACAAACCATCTTAATTTATACATTTCTTAATGGTATAAAGTATAAATGGCTTTCAAAAATTTGAGATGGTCTAATCATGTGTTTTAAAATCCATGTCTTTAAGGGGCGAAGAATGCAGCTTATTTTAATCTGTCATAGTGACTATCTCACTCATTAGTTGCTATGCATCTTGTTAAAAATATGTAGCCACTGTAACCATGAAAATTCAACATTCGTCCTCCTGCTTGAGGACATGTTTATTCTGAAACAAGAAATACGCTGTAGTTTCTTATGCAATATTTACATGGAAGCACTTAACAGCTATCGTGAAATTTGCAGCCCACGTAATGATGCCCACTGTTACATCTGCACCTTGTGCATTTCTTGGTTTGTTTCTAGGAATGCCTGCTTGTGCATTCAAAAAGTTGCTTTTAGTATTCCCTAAACAAATCCAATGTTAACTAGTGTAATAAATCAGTTTTAAAAATCCATAGATTTGCTTTTGTGGGAAGAGAACAGAAGTTAGGAAACTTGATCAGCAACTCACCTTTGCCGCTCTTTCCTATTGGAGCCATCGCCTGAAAAGACGAGGTGGCTTTGGCCTGCCTCTGAAAGCCTTTGGGCTTGTGTCCTGCCTTGCCAGGTACTGGAAGTGTCAGACATCAGGATTTCCAGTGGATACTACTGAGCCGTATCACCGTAGCACTGACTTGAGAACAAGCTGTAAGACAGTGTCAGGATGAGGGCTACAAGAAACTTAGTTGGGCAGGAGGTACTGCTCCTCCTGGTGTCATGGAAAACATCAGAGTCTGTCCATGAAGTGAAATCAGCTCTGTCCAGAGCTGCATCCAGAAACTAATAAGAGGTTGAAACTGGTTTTGAGATCTTGGCATAGTATAACAACTAACACAGTCCATTTACTGAGGTGCCCCTTTTCGTTTTGGCAACTCCCAAATCTCTCCCAGTAGGTGTGCTGCAGAAAACATACCTAGAAGCTGCAAAACTTTGAGTGCCTAAAAAATTAGAGTAGCCTCAGCAAATTGAAAGCAATTCTTTTATCAGTATTACACCAGGAAATGCTCCAAAACACAAATTGTATTTGCAATGCACCGGGGTGTGCAAGGGATAGAAATCTCCCAGGATTTTGCCTTGGGATCTTTCCTAGTATTTACCAGAGGGAAGTCTCACCAGTCTTCTATGTACTGCTGGGATATATTCACAGACTTGCCCAAGTGGGTAAAAGACATAATGGTCATAAAATGTCTGGGAATATAATACATATCTTCTTCTCTTCAATCATAGTGACAAAATGTATATTCCATCAGGGATAATCAATATTACCGATGCTGACAACTGTTACAAAATATTCTTTTTGTTCACCTCTGTTTCTTTTTCCAGAATGTAGAAGAAATACTTTGATTAGTTTCTTGGTTAGCTACTTATTTGTCCGTGCTTATGTGCATTTAAGTGAGTGGATGCGTTAAGGGTACATTGAGATAAAGCTAATGTAGAGAAGTTCGTTTTATTTTTGATTGTCTAGTTCATTATTTTTTTCTCTTTCAAAGGTAAGTGCCACAGCAAACAGCCAGCGTGGGTGACCGTTCTGCCTACAGCACTATGTCCACCCTGGCAGAAATTTTCATCTGGTAGACAGTAAACTGGGGAGAAGCTGTTGTCCCAGCTGTTGTTTCCCCTTTCAAAAGTCAAGAGCAAGCTTCAAACGATGGGCGGATGGGCTGACTGCTACCCGGCCTTTGAGAAAGTCATGGGATAAATACAGATGGAGGAGGAGTTTCTCCAAAACCTTTTAGTAAGTGCTATCAGCTTTGGCTTACAGTTTCATGAGAGAGAGACCCTGAGCTTCTAGACTTATTAACTGAGTAGGGTTGCAGGCAACCAAAGAGATTTTTTCAACACTGCTTTATTTAGGTCCATGCCTCTTAACAGAGCCATTTTTCAGCCCCAATTTCCTTGAATTAGTACTAGAACAAATCTGGTTTTATTCTGGTGAAACAGTGGGTTATGTTCTTGGTTATGACGCTGGAGGCGTAATTCAAGAAAAGACCCCCCAAAATGTACACCTTTTTCTGTTGCTCACCTGAAAAAGCATTTAGGTACGCCCAAAATGCCTTTTCCTAACTAAGTCAGTCTAACAACTAAAACACCCGAAATCTCTATCTGCAAACATCACCTGCCAGGTCTTGTTCTGCCTGTCGCTCCCCAATTCTCCTTCCCTCATCGCAGGCAGTTTCTTCCTTGCAGTAGCCAGGTGCTAACCCAAGAGTACGACAGTGCACGTTGTGGCCTCTAGAGGAGGACAATACGGTGAGTCCTCTTTGCTCTGGTTGTACCTGAGGTATCTGAGGTTGGTAACGCAACCGCATCATCAAAATGTATGTTGAGAACAGCCCCCCCCCCTTTTTTTTTCTAACTTGAACTGCCGAAGGCTGTGCGTTCGTTGGGCCCAGGGAAAGCGCATTACGCTGTGGTGTGTCGGTTTTTCACAACGGAGCCGCTTCAGCAAGTTGACTGGCCTCCTCTTACATTTGATGCCTCTCTCCTTGCACCGTGATCTGCATATTGATGTTTTGGGGGGCTTTGCGAAAGGGAAAACATTTTACTTTGTAGGAAATACTACCTATGCAACGTTTCTGCTAGTCTCACGACGTATGATGTATAGTTGTCTGTTTTTATGGAGATCACAAAGAGCACGTTTAGTAGTAAAGCTGGCTGAGCTGGCATTTGGATTTTCTTGCCTTCTACTGTTTTTTTTTTCTTTTCTTTTTTTTTTTTTTTTTTTTTTTTGGACAATTTGAGGTTTGGGCCATCGCCGCCGGTCGCAGACAGCAGAGCCCGGTACTCGCCACGATGGGATGCGAGGTCCACCTGGATTTTCTCTGCAGTGCCCGGCTCCGTTCGCGGCTCCTCACGGAGCCGCGGCAACCAGCCGTGAGGGCTGCGAGCGCGTGGGTCCCCGCGAGCGGCCGCTGCAGCCGCCGCCGGCTCCGGGAGGGCGGGACGCGGTCCCCGGGCCGGCTGCGGCTGAGGGGTGACGTCTTCGGCATGAAGAGTCCGCTACGACTTCGCTGCCTGGAGGGAATTAACGACACCCGGCGACGCTGGTAGCTGGGGCTGGTGGAGACCAGGGGACGGTGGCGTTTGGTCCTCTGGTTATAGCCCCATGAGAAGGGCTCCTGAGGTCTCTCTGAGTCTGGGGCACAGCTTTGCTCGGGACAGAAAAGCACGTGTAAGTAAAAAAAAAAAAAAAAAAAATAACGAAGAAGATCCCCACCCAGTGAAGGGCTTTCCTCTGGGGAGGCCTCGGGCCGTCGTGTGCTATACGCGTGTCTGCAGCCGATTCGAGGCGTTTGCTCTGCTGCTTCTTGCCGAGTTTGTCGGATTTCTAACGCGAAGTGTAAACCTGTTCCTGCCTGACTCCCGCAGCTGGTTTTGATCGGGCTCCCATAAAAAGGACGTTTCAATTAGCGCTGATCCAAGCACCTCCCGGCGATGCGTTGTGCTGGCAGTCTCTGCCCGCGCGGGGCCAGGGCTGCGAGCTGTCCCCGTGAGCGCCACGCGGGTCACCCGCCGCCAAAACCGGGGCGGGGGGGGGGGGTGGGGTTAGCCGGCCGGGTTGAATTAGCGGTGGGAACGCATTAATTTCTGCTACGTAAATGTTATCGCGGCCCCCTGGGCGAGCGCTCAGGTCGCGGCCAGCCGTAAATCCCGTGCCGAAGGGCCGGGCCGGGTCGGGGGCGAGAGCGGGGCCTGCCCGGGGCCTAGCTGAGCCCGGGGCCGCTCGTCGCGCCTGCGGCCCTAAGGGCAGACCTGGGTACCCCGAGCGCGCCTGCAACCCGGCCCCGCGGGGCTGCTTCCCTCTGCGGGAGGCGGGAATTAGACTCGCTTTTGGCCATGTTGTTTCAGAAAGAGGGAAAAAGCAGAAGTAAGTGTTTTCTGGCTGCAAATTGCGGCGAGCGAGGCCAGGCGCCAAGGAAGAATTATGCACAAACGATAGCGTTTAAACTTGTTTTTATGTGTTTGGACGCGTCACTGCCAAAAATCCGACAGCGGCTCGTGGTCCGAGCTTTCTCGCCAGGAAGCCGCTGGCTGCACCCAGCAGCGGCTCTGTAAATTAGGAAATAACCGGGGGTCCCCGGGGCAATTGCGCACGAAGGCCCGTGCGTTCCCCCGTCGTCCGCCACCGCTCGGCTCCGGCTTAATCAGCCGGGGCAAATGACGTTTTTCATTAGGCTGACTATTTCCAACGCAAGAATGTTGCTATGGTGTAAAATATTCATAAAACCCTGCTAAAATAGTTAAGAGGATATGAAGTAGATGAAGCCTGGAAAGCATAAATATTTTATATCGTAATAGCTCTTCACGGGGCTTTTTTGTTTGTTTTTTTTTTTCATGAACTTTATGCTGTTACCACAATTTTGGATTTTGAATGGAGAAGCTATTGTTGTTTTAAGTGTGTCCTGTTATAAATGTACACGTTTTGTCTTCTTCATAGGATTTGGTTTTGTTTACCTCACCCAAAGGAAAAAAAAAAAAAAAAAAGCTGGTCTGATGCAGCCAGTCCTGCTTGTGTGAGTAATCTCCATTTATCCTGCTCCTGAAACACTCCTGTGTTGCCTGTTTTTACTGCAGGATCCAGTTTACCATTGCAAGGATTGCAAGATGGCTCTTAAAACTGCCAGGGTGTAATTTTTCTACATAAATAGCTTTTTCTAGAAAACAAATAAATGATCATCTGAAGTGAGGTTGATTTTCAGCAATAATGAATCCATATGTTTCCCATTAAACCTGTCTTCAGAAAACTCAAGACAGAAAGGAAAACTGTTAGGAGGGACCAAAAAAACAAGAAAAAAAAGGGAAAAGAAAAGGAACTTATGTAAGTCGCACACAATTTTTTTTATCGCGGAGGTGTCTCCGTTCGCCTTGTGAAACCAGAAGGGTGGCGGGCAGCGCCGGGCGGCACTGACCGCGTGTTTCCGACAGTGACTGCTTAATCAATAAAAGCAGTAGACGGGGTATTTACGGCGTTCCATTAATTAGGCTAAGGAAGTAGGGATATTTATGACAATTATTTGGAAAGCTGTGTAAAAAGATAGCCAGGCTAACAAACCTCCGTAATCCACTTATACCTCCCAGATGCCAAAGGGCTGAACAAGCCTATTAACAAGCTGTATGCCTGTCTGTTCGGAGGAGCTGTTAAATCATGAATCTCTGCTCAGCACCTGAGGCAGTCAGTTAATAAAGATCTTTTGTAGCAGATTTCTGTTCTATTAAGAGTGGACATAAAGCAGAATAATTTAAAATGTGTCAATAACTCAAGGCAAAAATGCTTAATGCAAGACGCATCATCTTCATAAAATGTGGTCCGATATACCCGGTGGTAATTGTTAGCTGGGATGTTACTCGTGGACCTCTGAAGTCATTTTTTGGATAGGTAATGTGTTTTGTTTTGTTTTTTCTTCTTGTTGTCGTCTTTTTTTTCCCTTTTTTTTTTTTTTTTGCAAAAAATATCCTGCCGAGGTTTATTATTGTAATATCTGTTTGGAAGCCAGATTCCAGCTTTAAAAACAGAAATTAACTTATTTTCCATCAACATTTCCTAGGAGAGAGTCTGAAAACTCGGCTGCCCTTTCAGGTGGATGCATCTATGAAGTAAAGCCATTTCCACGTTTTGTTACCAGGAAGGCACGTGCCACCCTTTGCATTGCCTCCCGCAGTCCTCTGCGCAGCGCTATGTGCCGCGAATTTTCCGTGGCGAGCTGGCATGTTTGCACCCGCAGCCACGCGCGGTGGCGGCCAGCCCTGCACGGTGTATTTTCAAAGGGATAGCGTTATTTATAAAATTAATTTTACTGCTGGGGAGTGCAGCATGGGGTGTGCGTTTGCCCTGCTGCTCCCTTGGATCGCTCTTCAATCAGGAAAGAAAGGCCAAGGTATGACTTAAAAAAGAGCGAAGAAAGCTGGAGGCCTGTGCTATTAGTTATAGTCGGATTGTCTAGAGACCCAGCAGAGGCTTTAATTAAATTCACTATATTTAATAATTTTTGGCGGTTTTGATTGATTTGTTATGTGTTGCATCTGGTCTTGATTTACTACATTGCATTTATACTACTGTTTTGTTTCTGTCGCTTGTGTGCTGCGTATTAGTCATGAGTTTTTGTGGTTTGCAATTTTCAAGTTACATTGTGCAAAACTTTCACGCTACAACTTGAAACCAGGTGTTTCAATATGAAAGCAAATCACTCCAAGGTTTACACAAACCACTGGGTTAGCAACCTGCAGAGTTTGTCAAAATATATTCGATTAGATTAGAGTTTGGTTTCTAAAGATGATGGTGTTTGCAGTGGATTTTTAGATGGGAATGTTTTAAATTTGCAAAATATTTATATATCTTATATTTGTGTGTCTTATCAGTTAAGTGTGCTTATTGTTTTCCATGTACTTGCCCTGACTCCTATGTTAACATATTTAACACAAAACCAAGTCAAAGTAACCCCCAAATCCTGACAATCCTAACTCTTGGACCAATTCATTTTGATGGTATGTTTTAGACTTTAAAGGGGCTTTAAAATGAATGCTGATACATAGGAAAGCAATTCCCTTGGACCACCACTAAATTTAACAGGATGTTTACTATGAAACACAGAGTGGTTATGATGTAAAATATCTCCAATCTTAAGTGTCAGGAGTTGTGCAGCTGCTTGAGAAATCAATGTACTTGTTTAGCTCAAAATGCTAGTAAATTATTATAGAGACCACTTAATAGAAAAATCATCTCAGCCGCGGAAGCACTGAAGAGAGTATTCTGAGCCTTAATAAATTACAGTATATTCATTGTGTCAAGCACACTCACAAGGTCACTGAGGGCAAAGGAGGCATTGCAAATATTTTTAATGTGCTCATCACATCACAGGATTGAAAATGTTCCCTGATTCCTCTGCAAGGGGATAGCTGATAGCTGCAGATTCAAAGGAACATTTTAATGCTTTAATTATCACGCATTTTTTCCAGTGGTAATAATGTGGAATGGAAATTTCCCCTTTTTGCAGATATGTTAGTATGTTTGTATTTTTGGAGGATACTAGTGCATTTCAAGGACACTCACCATGCTTTTCACTATGAGCATTCATGCAGCTGGCTTGAATTTGATCTTGTTTGCACCAACCTAATAATAATGGCTTCTCAATTATACTGATTTCTGTGGGATTTCCATTGATTTGTGCTGGCATCAGAATCAGGTTCTTGTTGGTAAAAGAGGACTTCCTATTTGCTTGTTTTCTAACATAGCTTTTTTATTATCCTCTGTATTTCTTGCTTCTTTGGCTTTTTGGTCTTCTTATTCATTAATCTCAGCTTTGTTCCTTTCTGTTTCCTTTAAAACAAATGTTTTTGGAGCCTGTACTTTTGTTTTGCCTGTGCTGCACTTCTATAAAATAAAACCTTCAGTGGTCATACTGCCACAAGGTGTTCCTGCTGGCCAACTCTCCATTCCAGCTGCTGCCCCTGATGAGCATCCTCGTTCCCTCCCCAGTTGGGCTGGATGACTATTTGTGTGACTGTGAATGGACAACTGACTTGATTTTTTTTTTCCTAATACATATTTTGGCAGTCTATTTTTAATCCAGATCTGTTCTCCAATACCGTTTGTGTCATGGCATAGCTGAAGAGAAGTGTACAGGAGCATGGGAATAGAGAGAGCTCAAAGTGTTTGTGGAGGCTACTTAGAGAAACCTTCCCTAGTTTCCACTAATGTTATCTAACAAGCAATCTATGAGTGGCTAATCCCTGATGTCAAGTAAGGAAAAAGAAAAATCTAGTCAAGACGAAACTTGGTATCAGGTAAATCTTAGGCAGCGGTCTCCAAAGGGTAATGTGATTTTAGGCTTAGCTGTTAGGAGCCCAGGAAGATCAGGTGGGTCTAAAACAGGGGTCATTTTATAGGTATGTGTATGACCTTGCTGGTTAGGAGCAAGATAATAGAAAGATTAAATCTCTGCTTCTGGAGAGCAAGGTGCTGACATTGTTAAAGAGGAGATGGTTCGTCTCTGACTCAATTTCTTGCTACTGATATGTGGAGAGTTGGGATATTTGCCAGTGTATGGGGGAAGAGAAGAGAGAATTCAGTGATAATTTTTTGCCAGTGTCTGGATGCCTTCAATTCCATAGATCCCAAATGTTGCATCTTAAGCCTACGTATGATAGAGATGACAACATATTCCATTATTTATTAGCTACTGTGTCCACTGTTTCAAGTAGCTTGGGAACATGCTCTGTATTATATATTAGCAGAAACAAAACAGACACCAAGGTAAGAGACTGGAAACACCATGGAGGTGAGGATGGCTGCATCTTCAGGCTGTATCTTCATTTTTTATAATCTGGAGGTCACCAGTTACTTTTTTTTTCTTTTCTTTTCTTTGTTTTTTCCCTTTCATAAAATCAAATTTAAGCCTACCAGTGGAATTAGAACTGATGGCATCAGCTCTGGAAGACTGAGAAGCTGTTGGTGTGATGGCTTAAATCTTTGAAACCTAATTTATGGGTAACCAATTGAAGATATGGTGAAGTGCATAACTGACTCTTCTCTTTAGGTTATGGAGGATACATCTTTATAGTTTAACTTATAACAAAAAATCTTCAGGTATCTCAGATAGTCCATTCTTCAGTTATGAAATAAATCAGTAAATAATAGTTATTAATAGTAAATAGTAAATAATATTTCAATTCTCATTGAAATTATATTTTTCTAAATGTCCTTTTTGATGAGTGAATGAGACCATTAGAAGATACAGACTATGCCTAGAAAGGGAGGTAGGAAGAGTAGTGAAGAACTGGGAAGAAAAGGAAGTCCTGGGAAGAAAGCAGTCAGCACTGAGATATCTAGTTGTGTTACTGCTTTCAAAATCAGCTGTAATTCAGATGCTGAATATCAGTTCAAAATTCAATTTGTAACTGTGAGAAGAAAGGACACTATAATACAGTTTGCAACTTTTCTTATTTACTTCCCCTCAAAAGCTTTCCATTTTTGAAAATATGCCGATCCAGATGTGTACTCTGTTGACCTAACCGAATGCTTTTTATGAATTCTTAGATAAAAGCTGGAAAAAAAAGGAGACTCAAATTAAGTTACAGCTAAATCCCTGTAATACAGCCTGGAAAACATGAGTAACATTTTTTAACTATGTGAAATTTGATTAATCTAAATAATTTTACAATGGTTCTGTGAAGCAGGCTGCAGCCTCTCACTGTCCCTCTGTTTTCAGAGGGATGCAAACCATCACGTATTCAAAATATGTGCTCCTTAGTCCTTATTCAACTCCACATTCATATACACTAAAGGTTTTTCTATAGGAAAATTTTGCTGCATATATGATTACTTATTCTTATATGCAAATGCAGGACTTTTAAAGGACAGCTGGGTAGCTGGGTATCCTGCATTTTGTCCCAATCATTCGCTGCATATCATTTGATGATTTGTGCTTCAGAAATGCTAAATTGTGACTCTCCATATCATGAATCGCACTATTGTCTGGGAGATAGCTGCTTGAGACATTTTGCAAACATTTAGAACTTGACTACTTGTAATCTTAAATGCCATGAATAAAATAAAAGGAAATCAAAAGAGATTTTCCCTGCTAGTGACTCATGATTCTCCACTGTATTTTCTTGCTTTACTTTAAACCTCTGGGTTGTCTTGATATACTGTCAGGTATCACTTTTCTCTGAATTTTCTGAGAATATTTAAGTAGATTGTGGGGAAATAACAATTATGATTCTTTTTGTTTAACTGTTAGGCTGTTGGAGCTCCTTATATATTGATGTTGACTTCCACACACCCCCTGCCCTGTGCATAAATACCAGGCGTTATGGTTAGGTGTGCCAAAATAACTAAGTATTCAAACTCTATGAAAAGATAGGCAGCATGTATTTTTCTTCACATGAGATTCATCTCTTTCTTCAAGAGATTTTACACAGGTACCTACTAATTACAAGTTTATTTCAATTATATTGACTCAAGCTAAATGATTAGATGATATCCTCTGTAAATCAAACGTACATTATTTGTTGATATATCAACAAACATAGAGAAAATAGGTTTCTGTGTCATCTTTCAACTATCACAGCATTAGTGTTAAAATTGACAAATGACTTCTACTGCAACATGAGTTTGAGGGTCGTGTGTGGTAGGACATACGATTTTTCCCAGGGTTTTGATCCTACGAACCATGGTATTTAGTTTGCAAAATGTTTGCCTGGCTTTTTCAGTTCAACTGTTTCCTAGGTTAAATTTTATTTTGCAGATAAGTAGGGTTATTTTGTGGTATATAAGTCTGTTTTCTGGGATTTCCAAATGATTCTTCTAAAACATTCTAAAATTTCTAACTGTCAAATGTTTGATTTCCATTTATTAAATTTCTAAAATACAGCTTCCTTACTATGAAATCACAGATCTAGTATCTAGGATAGATCAAATTTTTGTGAGCAGGATCTAATACAAACAGAACTTTCTCCAGGTTTCTGGGGGATTTACCTTCACTGGCCTTCACAGTTCAGACCTGTATCTTCTGTTTTCAACATCACTTTAAGATACATATAATGTGTTTATATTTTAAAGCACCACCAAACCTTTCACAATTGTTACAACATTGCAAACTTATTTTTATTGTGCCTGGATGATTTGATGCTAATGAGCTTGTTTAAAATAAAACAAAAGGCAAACAAGGTGTTTCCTGGGAATAGACTAAGTTTAGAGTTACTGGAAATGAACTCAATTTACACTGGTAGATAATAATCAGTTTATTTTCACCTGACACCTTCAGATGTTGGAATTTGATATGGTAAATTTGCTGAAGTTTTAACTAAAGAGGAAATACGACATTTGGTCAGCAAAGATTTGGAGAGAACTAGATGTTTTCATCTCATTACACCTCTTAAAATAGCTGGGTTTGCCAGCTGTGTTCAAATTGTATCCATACTGTATGTTCTTTGTGTTTAATCTGTATGTATGCTTAAGGGGACACATAAATCGGCAAACTGATTAGCCTGTTAACCTAATCTGAAGCCCTGTGGAGTCAACTCATGCACTGTCTGAAGTATACACCTAAAGTGTTGAGTTACTAGATCTTCTTATGCAATCTTGTATTGGTGGAAGGTGGGCTTGGTGCTTCTAGCATGAGAAACGACTCATGTGGATGGTGCATATTCACCTTCCTGCAGTTTTATCTGAATAATTATGGACGCTTGTGCTTTTTAGCTGAAAAAAATTGCAAAATTGATCATAAGTCAGGTCCTGGCTACTGACACTCCTTCTCCACCCCTTCTCCTCTTTCCTCCTTTGCTCGATGTGAAGGAACAAGGTTGGGGAGCGTAGAATCCCCAAACTGCCCTGTTCGTGGCATGGTAACTCGTTGCTCTTCTGCGCGTTTGTGATAGCGAGGACTTGCCTCTCCCCGGTATTCTGCCGGGGACTGAGGAACCACCATGTTACTGCCATTGCATAATTCTTTTTAATTGTTGTGTTGTAAACTGTCAGTTATACAAGAGTTCTGAGGGGCTATTTGTTAAGAAAAAGACAAACCCTAATGTTTAACTGTAAGCTTCTGCAAAATGCTAGAATTGCACCCCAATGCCTTTTTTGTGCTTTTGCAGCACAGATGTAACTATGGTGACAGTTCTTTCTTAGTAATATTAGTGTAGTGCTCCCTAAACTCCGAGCAGCGTGTTAAATCAGATCCGATTAGATCGGGCTCCCTTGATAGAGTAGAAGATTGCTTAAACCTTTCTAATTTGTGACCTATGATTGTGCTCGGTTAAATGTGATATTAAGGTCAAGGTCTAACGTAAAGTCACAGAGTACACCACAAATTCATTACTACATTTTAATCTGTGGAGTGACACGTCTGAGAACACGCTTCTTTGCCCTTGATCTTCTGTTGTAAAGGAAATCCCTCTGTTCGTACTAGGGTATGCACGCCTCTGGAGAGTAGCTTGCAAGGGTTGGTAAGGCTGGAGAAGGTCACAGTAAGGAGACATCGGTATAAGCATGGTATCATTAATATTCTCCTTCCCAATGAGCGTTGACACGATCCGTAAATAAAGGCCACGTTTAGCAAGGTCTTGTGATACCTTTCAGAGCAGAGGACACGTCAGGGGCATTTATAAACACCATTGCAGCTCTGGTGTCTAGCTTGGCTGCAATCAAGGGGGCCAAGCAGGCCACCTAAATTTCCTCTGCAGCCGATGGAGATGGGTGCTGACGTGGCAGCGGCTCACCACCGTATTTAGGTGCTGAGAGGGCAACGCAAATACTTTCTTGTTCTGAAATACGATGTATGTGAACAACTGAGAACGGGCATCAAAATGCAAGCCAAAAGCTGAAGTAAAGAAGAAAGTACTAATTTATAATAACAATCAGAAATGATTTTATGATAAGAGGCCTATTCCCAACTAAGACAAATTCTTTTTACGCACTCGGCATTTATTTGGGTCATTCTGCACGTGAGCTTTTTTTTCAGAAGGGAAAAATAGGAGAGTTTATTGCTTTGTTTGCTGTAGCTATTCAGCTGGTACAAATGTTATATATTCGGTCGTATCTTGTTCTTTAGCACTGTCAGCTGCCTGTCAATCTTCATATTTGCAAAAAAGAAAAAACACCAGCCACCCCACTGTGCTGAATGTGACAGCATTGTAATGTCGGAGGACCAGGAGACAGGTGATGGTTTATGATAGAAATAAATCTTTTATGAGAGCAAACTTGGGAGAATTGCTTGCTTTTGTAAGGGTATATCTCTGCACAGCTATCACTGCCAGTCTTCTCAAATGCCTCGGTTCAATAAGGCAAGATTTTTATTGTGTCTAATCATGTATTGAATCATTGGAGAAAAAGAGAAGGTTCCTGCTATATATATATGTATATTTATATGTATATGTGTTTGTATATATATATATGTGTGCGCGTGTGTTTGTATATATATACGCATATATAAAATATGCGTATGAACATACACGTGCACACATACATATATATTTGAAGAGAATTACATTCATTAAATGGCCTTTAAATTGACTCCCCCATTTTGTGATACAATTCTGATTGCTCCACAGCACGCAAGAATGCTTTGGCTTATGGCGTTCTGAAATGAGACAAAATGCTTTTTGGAAAAAGACCTTAATTTAAATGAGAGGACGTGAAGTTTAACTGTATCTTTTTGAAAAACAGAGGCATGCTGCGTCTTTCATATCTCGAGAATATTTCCAGTATGCTGCCTGTAACTCGCTTATAGAATCATGAAACTCAAGATTCTTTGGGGGGGAAGGAGGCTGGGAAATATATATATATATATATATATATATATGTGTGTGTGTGTATATATATATATATATATATATATGTATATATGGACAGAGAGAGAGAGTCACAGAATCACAGAGGCAGCTGGGGTTGGCAGGGACCTCTGGAGATCATCTGGTCCAGCTCTCTGCTCAAGCAGGGTCAGGTAGCATAGGCTGCCCAGGACCATGTCCAACGTGGTTTTGAATATCTCCAAGAATAGAGACTCCACAACCTCTCTGGGCAGCCTGTGTCAGTGTTCAAACACCCTCACAGAGAAAAAGTGTTTTCTTGGGTTCAAGAATTTTCTCTATTTTGGTTGGTGCCCGTTGCCTCTTGTGTCACGAAACAGGAAAAAATTCTTCTGATTTCGTGTTTAGCTCTTCCAAATTTTTATGCCAATTCGTGCTAACCTTTCCCCTTTTTATATTAATGCTATTTTTCCTATTTAATGTTATAGTTTCTTACGTGACTAGCAAATTACTGCATGGAGCAGTTATGCCTTTACCATGAATCCTTAGCAAGGATCACTACAGAGTCAGGCAACCCAAGGGGCAGACAGAAGCTAACAATGTTTTTCTATTTTGAGCTAATCTTACTGATAGGCAAATTATTTTCCTTGCTAGTTGCTAGGTGAAACCACACTGGGGTATGCACGCAGGCTGCAGGTCCTAGGCACAAGGCTATGAAGAGAAGTAAAGCAGAGAATAGAGCTGTACGTTATTTTTTACTGAATAAAAGATCCCATTTCATTTGTTGTGCCAAGATCTATGCCAAGCATCCTGCGTCCATGCCTGGCAGTGCATGAGTTGGCAAGGTAGCAGGTCCAGGTGCTTCAGCAGACTGACGGAGGTTGCTGTCCTGCATATGAGACAAATTTCCTTCTGATGGCATCAGCTGGGAGCTCAGGAAAATAAGGAATATACCTACATGCAGGCCCGTGGGAAGGATCCCAGTCTGCTCACGTGGCATCAGACTTGTTCAGTTACTTGCATCCACCAGTCCAGGAAAGTAAAACATACTATTCCACATATTATTTTGCCAAATAATCCCCATTAGTGAATTTGTTAAGCTCTGTAGGTTTTAGCTCTGTTTTTTTTGCAAAGTGGTTCAGTCACTCTGCCTGTCCATTGCATAGTCTTGTGGAGGTCATGGTGAGCGTACCCCCAAACTCTGGTTATTTGTGCAAGCACATATTTTCAGAGACCTCTTTCTGTCTCATTTTTTCCATGAAAAGTGTGATTTTTACTAACAGCAAACTCAGGTGAAGAAGGGTGGGAAGGGGAATTCTCAACCCGAACAAATTCCCTCTTTCAATCCTCCTTTTTTTTTCTAATGCTCTGTTTATTTGTGTGCTTTGTATGTGTGCATTTTTTTTTTTTTTTAATTTTCTGAATCCCATCTGGTGAGTAGCACATAGTGTCTCTTCCCCAAACTCCCACTCTGGGAAAGCTGTGTGGTGCCAAAGCGTGGGGTGTGTTGATGCGAAGGCCAGAGCTAGCCTACTCCATCATCACTTCATCTCCTGCCAAGCGCTGCTCTCCCGAGCGCAGGCACAGTGGACAAACATCAGAGTTAACAGGCATAGTTCAGATTAACAGTCAAAGGTTTGGAGGATTATCCAAATAATTCAGATACTTATCCAAGTACTGAAAACGTGTGAGGATACCCACCCTGGTGCCCACAAACCTATTTCTATAGCTCTGCATAATCTCCCTATGGCCTTCAAGTTTCCCCTTCCCATAATCTTCCTTCCTTGCGCCCTTTCAGCAGAGCTTCTTCCTCCTTTTCATTTCTCATCTGGGCTATCTCTGGTCTTCTCTCATCTCTGTCTTGACATGTTTCTTCTGAAATTCTCTTCCACAGAAAAAATTTCTGCTTGCTGAACAGTTTTATTGGGGTAGAGATGACTAGCTGGGCTTCAAGTTCTCATGACTTTGGAGTATCTTTTTGTGTTTTACAGGCTGTATTTATTCAATATATAAGCACATATATACGTTCTCTGTGTCAGCAAAGCTAGGCTAGCTTGTGCAGCCGGTATATTCCTCTTGCATTAAATGCTGTTGCAAGCTGTTGTTTTATTTAAGCAAGCTTGAGAATTTGCCACAAGATCCCATAAAAAGAATGGCTGAAGCCCAGATTTCTTTTTTTCTAGGTTAATGACTTGGCTGCATTGAGAGCAGCTTTTTTCCGAACATAAGCACTGTCTGACCCATTGAATAGGCAGGAGGTTTGCCACTCGTGGAGGTTTCAATAGAATAATCTGAGCCATATTAAAGGATGTTTAGAAAAAGCCTGGATATCATGAAATTGAAGTCTGTGTAGCTGTTATTTCTCCAGATCGAAAGTGAAATCTGTCTACATGTTCGATTCTTTGTTTAAGTTGCTTCAGACTGAGCTACAGAAGAGGCTAAATTAGGAAAAGAGGATTAAATCAGTGTTTATTCACAGACTTATTGGTGGAAATAGTATATATTACTTCCTCTGTTTTAATAAGTAGAGAGAATTACTCTGAATTTCTCTGCAGTTAAGAGCACTTTTAAAAGGATGGTGAGCTTATAATTGATTTTATAAGTGTTTATTTGTCCACATATCTAAGTTTTCTAAAACAGTGATATATGCAGATCAGTTCTCTACTTCATCCCCTTTTCTTTGTTATAATACAAATAAAAAAGAGATTAAGAACCAGAATCCAAAAACCCAAATGTCCCTCTGGCTCATTGTACTTCCACAAAGAAAGCAATAACTGAAAGTACTCACTGCAGAACTATAGGGTTTTTATTTACTAATTTTTATTTCATGAGAGGAAAGAAATCTGTGAGGAAGTCTGATAATGGTAAACTCCAGAGGCTCTATTAATTTAGAGACTGCAAGACTTTGACAGGAGCTTTTCTCTTGTTAGTGAACTTGTGGCAAGAATGGTATTCAAGGACTAGGTAATTGAAATAAGCTTCTTCCTGGAGGGCGATTCATAGTACAATCTCAAAAAGTTTTATACAGACCAGAAAAGCAATTACAAAACATATAATGTCACTAAGAAATAGAGATTCTTTGAATATAGATGTTTGTCAAACTCCGTAAAAATTCTTATGAAAACTCTTGTATACATGTAATATGTATAATATAGTGTTTTGGGGTTTTTCTTTTTTTTAAGTTAGAGTTTATATTTAGAAAGGGCCTTTTTGCATGGGAATATGGTGGCAGAAATGGCTTTTTCATCTTTTCTCTGTCCCTTATTTCTTCCCCACTCCCTCATTCAGATGCCCTCATGCATCTGTTGCCCCTGCCCAAAGGTTTGCCCCTGTTCCCAGAGACTATTTTCAGTAGTCAGGAACACTGGAGAGCAAGGGCAGTCTGTCCAAATGACCTTTCCTTTAATTGTGCTCCCTGCTCATTCAGATTGACAAGAGTCTACTCTCCCTAAAAACAGGTCAGTGCTAATCCTTTCTGTCCTTTAAATCTGCTGAATACATTAGGGTGTAAATTATTGTAATCTTGGGGCAGCTGAGATTTACCTACTAAAAATCTGTCACGGATTATTTGCTTTTTGTTTTCTCACAAAATAAGAAACATCGATGAAAATCAATATAGTCTACAGACAGAAGATGGAGAACCTTGCCAGGGAATTGATCTAGTGTTTCATATGTGAAGTGTAAAATGAAAGATTGTGGGGAACGGGTGGATGTTCTGGGTAAGTAAGTAGATGCATTCATTTGGAAAAGTGAATAAATATTACCTTAGTTAGCGACACATGAAAAAACAGAAGGGAGAAGGGAGGCATGAAAAGGAAAACAGTTAAGTGATGAGGTGATCCATGTGGTTTGTTGTTCCATAGCCTATACCTATTTTCTAATTAATCTGTGTTTACATTCTTAGGAAACTCTATTGGAAACTAAAGATTTAAGAGTCTCCCCAAAGAAAAATATTTTGGTGAATGATTTGACAAAAGGAGACAGCTGAGACGTGCTGAATTGCCAGGTTGAGGGAGGAATTCGAGGCTGAGCAGACTGGGTGATGTACTAAGGGAACTAAGGGAAAGACACAAAAGCAGAACAGAAAAGTGATAAGTTGTGCAAATCAAGGGATCTCCATACTGAAAGCAAAATTAAAAAACATAAATTGAACATAGAGTGTCATAAAAGTCAATAAAGAGATGTGCAGATGGTATAGACATGGTCAGAATGATAAAAGAAACCACCCCTGCCATATTTTGCTTACACTAGCACCATCCTTGGGGGTATAGAGAAGGTTACAGTGAGAGAAAAAGGATAGAGAGGATGGGGTAATTTTAAAATAAATTGTAAGAGAATAATAACCATACTCAAGAGTTTTCACACTATTGGTGAAACAAAAAATTAAAAGCAAAGTGAGGAGAGACAGCACCAGAGGGAAAGAAGGGCTGAATGAGAAACAACATTCATTTTTAGATGTTTTGGAAGTTTAGATGTTTCGGAAGACGTGGATTTGAAGAGAGGGTTCTGTGTTCAAATAGAGGGTTGCAGGTGGAGAGAGAGAGCTCTGAATTATTGGAACAAAAATGATAGCATAGGCCATTGTCATCTTCTACAACTATTAATGTCACGAGTCATCTTCCCTGGGCTTCATTAGGCTTCGAATCAGATCCCCTGAGATGAGAACAGAGAGAACTGGACAAGAGCCTGAGGGTGGCGAGGAGAATGGCCGCTATCCTCTACCGGGCAAGACGAAGAGCATGAAGGCAGCAGTATTGGTGGATTGCTCGTTGTCGTGGGACTTGAAATCAGCGCGCATGAGAGGAAAGAGAGGTATGGATTTGGAGCTGTGGGTAGATTGGAGGACATGGAACAACCTACATGGAGGACATCAAGGGAGGCAATGCCACCATTAACAAAAAATACTACACTAACTCCTTAGTAGAAGGATAGACGATATTGGAAAAAAGTTATGTTTCCCATAACACATCTTACTTCCCATAACACGTCAACCATTCTAACAGCTGCTAAAATGTAAAAGAAGCAGCTTTTTGAACTATTTTTCCTGCTTTTCACAGATGTCTCAAGGTTTGAAGACGGACTGATCGGGGGTTGGATGGTCCGCCTTTTCCATTTTTTTCTCAACTTCAGACACTGAACTTCCCTCAGGTTTGTTTCCTTTTCTGTATATAGATTGCCTTTTTATCAGATTTCAAATGCTCTAACTTAAATATTTAGTTATCACTTGTCACAATGGGCATTTTCACACACTCCAAACTGCCTGGGCAGATGAAAGCCAAGAGTGGATACAGAGTGTTGGAATAGTACTTCACACTTCATCTACCTTTAAAATGTTGTTTCCTTCACAGAAAAAAAAAATGCTTTTCCATTTATCCCTCAAAAGCCCACACGCTAAAGAGCCAGGCTATCTACATCACAAAGCGGAACAAACTTATTAAAATTCATGATAAGGTGCATTAGCTACAAAGGGAACTGTAATGACCAAGATTCACTAGTCCCCTAGAAGCCTGACTGCTTTTGGTACCTACATCTTCAGATATGTTACATATCAAAAGCTGGATTCAAATGTCCATGAAACAAACAAGAAATTTGTTGAAGTGCTTTTATAGATGTGAAAGCAATGAATGCTTGATCACACATGAGAATTATGCAAAATATCATTATTTATCATATATTAACTAGTCAGGAAAGCAAATAGGGCTGCGAGTCTTTTCTCTGAGGACCAAATATGCTCTCATTGCAGGAGGTGCCTAAGTGAGGTTCTGGTTCTACAAGCAGATGCAGACAGTCACTGGGGAAACTTCCTCTGTAGCTTATTATTAAACAGCTACAGTGCTCTGACTAAAATGATCAATTTTCCTGCTAACCATGCTAATACCATGTATTGAGGAAAGAAGAAAATATTTGCAAACTAAGCAAAAATCTTAAAGCAAAACATACATATGGAATGATCTGTAAATGAGCGTTTGCAAAATAATAGTATTCGCTTCTCTTTGTAAATGGAATATTAAAGATTGAGAGAGAGCCGTATATAAGGTGGCATATGGTTGTGCAAACTTTAAGGTGAAGAGCTTTGTCATAAAATTTGTATGATCTCTTGCTAAATTAACAAATAAAGAGTAGATTAAAGACTGCAGCTGGGAAACAATTTCATTCTCACTCGTGAGGATAAAGTGGGAAGTGTTTTGGGGTTAATTTGTTATTCACAGCTTAGCTACTTTTGTAGCTACGCAGTTTTTCTTCATACTCTTCAAGCTGATGCTAACGTCTTAGAGTCAGCTGCTGAAGCTGGATTTATTTGTGTATTGACAAACAGGCAGGTAGTTGAGACTGATTAGGAGAAGCAATATAGTGGTGGGGTATATGCTGTAAAGTTATCATCAGAAATCAAAGCAATCCAGTAACATTTACGTAAACCACGGAAACATTTTCACGTGTGAATGTAGCTACAAAACCTTTCTCTCTGCCTTCTTTAGCAGTATACTTCCTAGCTGAGAACTGCAGCGTACCTTTGAGTGTCTTCAATCCTTTACGACCTAATGCTACCTAGAGCTGTGGTAGAGAGCTGGGTGCGTGTCTCCCCAGGTGGGAAGACCTGCTGGGTTTTCAGTAGCGGACATCCGGGTGCCTGCAGTTCTGCACTACAGCTGGAGAGTTCACGTGGAGAAATGACGTTGCACACCGTCTATGTGGAAGTTTAAATGAGAGATAAAGCTTTTCACACTAAGGAGGAATAAAAATGCATGTGTATTTCCTGGTTTGCATTTATTCTGAAATGAACGAATCAGAGCAATCTTAGTATAATCATTAAAATAGCTATGACTATAATCAGCTGCCTGTATCGACCAGGAGAAACTCTACTTTTCACAAATGTCTTACAGAGTTTGTCAGAGTACTCTGGTGATGAAACACCAATTATGATGTTTTTAGCTAGATCCAGAACCGTGTATTTCACCACATTTGTGCTTCATCAGTTGCCAGGTTTCCTCTACAGGGTACTGCTTCAATCTAGGTTTCTTGATCTATATATACCCAAGAATAATATGGGACTTAGTGTTTAAAGAAAGTTTGCATCCCTATTAATTTGATTGGAGTCAATAGTTCTACTGTTCCTAAACTCTTTTCTTCTCACACCCTCTTGCTTTTGAATTCCTTTCAAAAAAAAAAAAAAATAGACACATAAGGTCTGATATAGTTGTACTTTTTTAAAGTTAACAGAACTGTTAGATGGTTTTGATGCTAGATCCTCTTTCAACGCTTTGAGTATCGGTTGATATCCACTGTCAGCAGAAGGCACATCGCTGCTAAGTCCTGATTCAAATGATCTCATTTTGCAGTCACAGCGGCTGGGAAATCATGAGACTTTGCATGAACAAAGGGACCTGAGATGTCACTTTCTTGTTACTTAAGAGACCCAAATTGAGATTTCCTGAGTCATCTACCGCTGGGAGCTGGATCGTCTGAACTCTTCATCCACACTGTACAGTTGACTATAAATAACATTTATAAACTTAAAAAAAAATAATCTGGCCTTGTTCCTCACTAAGATATAATAAAGCTTTCAGGACTTCATGAGAAAGAAAAAGGACCCCTCAGGTACCTTGTCAGGCTCCTCCTCAGAAAAAAACAAAACAAAACAAAACCCCCCATCTCTTTGTGATCCCCAGATTAGTAACTAAACAGATTCCCAGTGCTGATCAAACTACATCTCAGAACAGCAAGGGAGGAACCCTAGATAACGGGTGACTGCATGCCCTGAGGATTTCTTATACAGGAAGGAAAAGGATGCAAGAAATTATGACTCTGCTCTTCCTGCAGCTACCATTACCTCATCAGTGGCAACAGACAGAAGCAAAGAAATTATGCCACCATCACTTGTATTCTCTCAGGGGAATGCCCTGAGAGGTCAAGCTTCTTCCTTCTTTCTTAGGACCCAAGTAGTTTTATTTTCCTTGTCTCTTTATTCAAATATTATTCATACCTCAGGGTAGGAGGGACATTCATCTAGGTGACTTTCATAGTCATTTGCCTGGCATATACCTTACATTGTTCTGTGCGATCATGTAACTGAAGACTATTATAATCCATGCACACAGGAGGATGGAGTTACGGTTGTGCATTCATCCTTAACTTTGGCATTTCTTGACATTTGAGTGCTTAACCGTGTAACTTAACGTTTCATGAACACAGTTTCTTTTTGCATTTAATTTATTAAGGTTTTTTTTACGGGAAAAAAATGGATGTGAGAGAAGAAAAAATTGGGAACAACTCACAAGGGATAAATAGACATCAAAGTTTTACAGTTTGCAAATAATGTGATTATAGATTCTTAATTCCATTATCAAGACAAGTATCTGGGCAGTCTGTGAATTCAGCAATCCTCGAACAAGGTTATCAGAACAAAACAATCTAGGACCTCTTTAACAAAGAAAATATTCTCTTTCATCTTCACTTTGCAACTTATTTATTAAAAGATCATCAATGTTTAAAGTACCTGTTTAATCACCACAAATCTATTTGTCACCAGATAAATTCACATTAATACCATCTCAGTTAAGCAACAGTCACTACTATTCACTAAATCAGATTAAACCAGTTTCCTGGGAGATACTTTGTCCCATATAGCATGTTCAGATGCAATATTTAATGCCTTTCATTCCTAACTTGACTAATAGACAAAGTATCATAGATTTACTATTGCTTCTGTAGAAGACACCAATCCACTGCCTCACAGTTGTAATGGAAAGAGCAAATGTTGTGCAGCAAATGCAGGTAAATTGTTGTTCTTGCACCATCTGTTCCCTAAACTTTGCATACAGCATCAGAGGATAGGTTTAAAGTTCTGTTGTGGAATATATTGTGTAAAAAATCACAATAAACTGAATAAAACAGTCTTCATTGCACACGGAGAATGAAAGCGCATGTCGATTCAGCGCTCAGTAGGATGTGAGCTCCCAATAAAGAATAAAAATTTCAAGTGTCATTTCACCGAGTCATCCTCCTGAATACCTTCTATGTCTGTAAAGAAAGGGTACGGTCCAGATAGTGTTTTCCAGCCCACCCATTGCTTCTGCTTTTCTTTTGCTTCCACAGCCTTAGTCAGTGCTGTACACCCTGGGCTCTGAGGAAGGAAACAAAACCTGGGCCAGAAGGAGAGAACTTTGTCCTCCCTGTGCAGCTTGCTTTGCCCCTCCAAGCTCAAGGTAACAAATATCTATTTAATCTTTTACATGCTTCCAAGGAGTAACATTCAGGAAGGCTTTCATAAATAATACCTCCCTGATGAGTAATTATAAATGCTATTATACAAATGTGGGGGGAACTAAATCTTTTTCCAAGGTTATACAGACAGTATGCTTCTTTACTCTGGGTCCGTTGCTCCAGATCTGAGGGATGTCTTATGTGCTGTAAAGAAAACTGTAATGACAGGTGAACTCATGCAACAGACACTCTACAAGAAAAGGGTAGTTATCTAGTTCTGTACATATGTAACTTTAGAACAGCTATAGGAAAGAGCTAATTACTGGAGAAGGGAAGCTGTGTACTTCACATACATCTTTGACTGTAGAGGAATTCACCGCAGAAGATCTGTAAGCAGTCATGACCGTAGAAGTAGGTTTGGGTTTCTTTCATATTTTCTTAGCCACAGACTCCTCATCTATAGATTTAATTATTTTTTCCCTCAGGATTTTTTTTAACGAGGAAAATGCATTTAATTTACATAAATCTAAAATGGCTAAAAGGATTTTTTTTTCCTTGAACTGTTTCAAGATAATGAACTGTTTGGGGATGAGACTGAACATGGAATTTTGCCACCTTAGAAATGACTGGTCTGGGATGTTCTGAGTATGTGAGTTTTACAGCTTTAACCACTGTAGCTACAACCGCTTTGCTATGTGTTTAGGCCTATATTTCAAAGCGCTTGATGTTTTATACAGTAAGTCCCAATGGTATCATCTAGCTAACATTTGGCCTGTGTTGTGTATTTATGTTCATTAGGTGATCAGTCCAAGACTAACTGACCTGTTGCTTCTGGCCTTGACTTTGAGCGTCACACATTTCATGACTTCTCTCAGTGCCCAGGGTGCCTGTAGCAAGTCTCTGTCTGCAAACACCAGCCAGCCTTCTTTCCTCTAGCTTACAGCACTTTTCAATGAGTGCTAAAGAATTGCTTTTGGAGCCGGAGAAAGCTGTCAGATCCCCTGTGAGATTAAATGAACACATTTGCCAGAACAGAAAGGAAAAAAAAAAAAAGAAAAAAGAAAATTTGCTTGTTCAGGGCATGCATTTTTTGTCGTGCTGCTGTCAGAAAAGAGGCTATGCAGGTGCTAGCAGTGGAAATGGACTCAAGATTAAGAAACTACATTTTGTGCTTGGTAAATTGTAAGTGTAGAGCAGCCTGGTTGAATTTTGATCTGTCTCTTTTTCAGGGCACTTAAACCCCCCTATGCAAAATCCCCTCAACCTTCATGAACAGACAAGAAATGAAATACGAAGACATTTTCTTAGTGAGTTGTGAAAGGTGGGTGACAGCTTAAATCCTTAAACAACCCCTTTGGGGGGGAGGGGAGGGGGTTAGACCAACCTTTTTCTTCCTCTAGAGTTTGGCTATCTCCTGAAGATATTCAGAGATATTCCTTCCATTCTGATGATGTTTATCATACCTATCATTGGCTCATTTGTCCAGGATTGGCGTGCACAACGTAATAATAATACTAGCAGAAAACATTACAGATACTAGTCCGGATGTGAGAGTCTTTCCCCCAGGTGCAGTTCTGCTACCTTTCTAAAAGCCTGCCTGTGGATTCATTGAACAACTGTAAATGTGTTGAACTAAACTAAAGAAGGATATCATCTTTTCCATGCATGGAAACAATGGAAACAGTTCTATCTGAATTAAGGTAACTATGCACGTGGAATTACTGTTTGAATTAGAAGCACTCGAATCAATTTATGAACAGACCTGCAACTAAGAATATTTTGGCAGAAATTCTTCATCAGACAATGTTGTCTGGAAATTGTCACGCAGGATGCAGTAGTTAGAATGGGGAACGCCAACACTAATTGGGTGGTGTGTAAAAAATGTCCATGAGGTTACTATGATCTTTAGTACTTTTCATCATCTTTGATTCCTTGCTCTTCAGATATGGACTGCTGAAGACTACCTGGAGCAGACTGACTTTGCATGCTCCAATTTAAATTTGATGTCCTTCCTATTTGGGGTCTCTGATAACAACAAAGACTGTATTGGAATTTCCAACAAATTTGCCATGGTTCTAGGAATTAAAAACAAGAAAGGTTCACTCCGATAATTATTTCTCAAGCTGTAGTGTGGGTATGATCTCCATCTTCTTATGAATTGAAATCCGACTTCCAAAGCATTCCAAGGTGTTTAGACTATGGCTTGGCCCCAGGTGCCTAGCAGACTAAAGCAAATCCATTAAACGTGAAGTAGAGCTCCTTTTAAAAGTAATTTGATGCAACTAAGCCAAGTCATAGAAGCTCCAAATATCAGAATTATTTGATGAGTTGTCACTGTGTGTTGAATACTGTGTACAAGAGGCTGGGGTTGGGCGTATCGCAAGTAGGTTGCTGGAGAGGCCATTCGTTATGTTTGTGACAGCTGTTGGAGTGACTAGGGATCATTAGTAGGTATGATGTAGATGGGCAAAAGTTATGTGCAGGTAGTGATCTGTTCTGCATGGGCAGGGAACACAAAGCAAATGAATTTGAATGTCTCCTTATGCCTTTGCAGAGCAGCAACCAAATGTGGCTTTATACAAGGAGGTGGAGTGAGCAAATCACTGTGCAAGGAGGCAGCTAATTGCTGAACTTGATTGCAACTGCTAATCAGAGTCACAGGGAAAAAGTGTTGGGAATTAATTAGGCAAGGACCTTCAGAACAGCAGCAGGAAGCCTCCAAGTGACCTTTATTTACAGTCAGTTAAACAGAAGTGTGACTAAAAATGCCAAGGAGCAAATCAGATTATTAATATTGATTGCTTAAAGAAAATGAATAATTTAGGAGCAGAGTCAGAATAAATATGCAGTGACAGAGATGAAAGAGCACAATGTACTGCCTTTCCAACATTCATCTATCATGCAGCAGTGCCCCTTCATACAGAAATGGAGAATTTCCACCATCACAAAACATAATTAGTTTCATGACCCAGCATGATTGCTGTATTGCTGCTACAAGGAGCTTTTTTTATTATTATTATTTTCCCAGGGCACCAAAATGGGGGGGATGGGGGAAGACACTGGCCTGCTGAACAGAAGCTTTATTCTTACAACTTTCCACACAGATAGAATTCAAGTACCGTGGGATTTATTTTTAGTTCTTGTCAACAAAATTGCAGAAACATAGTATATCCGCTTTTTCAAATATACAGTCAAAGTAACTATTGAAATTAGCAACAAAGCCTAAAAACATTATTAAATCTGTAAATCTGACATTGTCCATTGTACTCCTACTTGTCCATATTCTGTTTTTTTGCAGTGATTTTAGATTGATTATTTTTTAATGAGTGCTCCTTTTTTGCTTAATTTTACTCTTGTGTCCTTGTAAGTTGGTATAATTGGTTGCAGCGATGCTTGAATGGACTGTTTGTTTATTTTTTGTGTGGAGCTGTGGGGGGATTTTTTTTCAAATACGAATAATAATAGTGTTATAAAATATAACACTATTGATAATCATGAAGTTTAAGACCAATATAGCACTGAAAGTATGAGGTAACAAAGTAACTGTGTGTGTACGTATACCTAATCAGTCCAGCTTTTCATAACATCCTCTGAATAAGAAACTGGGTATCACTGCTTCTCTATCTATGTCCTGATTAGTTTCTGACAGGTATTTCTGTCTTCGTTTTATTTGCTTGTCTTGTTTTTCCCACCTTGCTTTTAAAGAAAAGGAGAAAGACAGAGATATTTAACTAGGACAAGTAGTCTACATGAATCTAAGACAAAATTTTCGCTTGTCATACCCCAGGAATCTGAAAGTACTGAATTTCCAGTACTGAAAGAGTAGTGAAGAATGTGGTTCTGACAATTTTCTTTTTTTCTGCTGAAGAAAACAAAGCACTGGAGCCAAAGTTTTTTAAAAGATGATGCTTAGGTTAATTGTACTGTACAGTGGCCATATGTTCTCCTTTACTGTTAATGGTCTCAAAGGTGGTGGCACACAATGTGGCCTTTTGACTACGCAAGGGTTGGCCCCGTGCTAGTGGGATTCACTGTTGACCCCGTTTGCTGGTCTTTGCATCCTTTTACAGGCGAAAGCCTTTTTTAAGTTACTTCCCTTCTCTGTAGTCCATTTTTCCCTCTAGAAACAATACAGTAAAGCAGTGTGATCTATAAGGGAAAAATATCTTTTAGGAGCTGGATGTTACTGTTCTAAGAATATATGAGTGATCTTAATGGTCTGATGATAACACACATCCAGGGGTTTTGGCTCCTAGTTTCACAGTGGTACATGTCCGTGCGCACAGGCAATACAGACTGGGCACAGACAAAACAAGTTAGCATATATCCTCTGTACATGTCCATGAGCGTATACTCTATTTTGGGCAGCACGCTGGCTAAATTGGAAGAAAAAATGAGCACCTAGAAGACAGTCCTGTCCCTCCCCTATATGACCCTATCAAAGACAACCAAAAATAAATGAGCCAAATAATCTGTGCAGAAAGGAAACCTATACTAGTTACCCATAAACTCTTATACCAGTAAATCTTGTGTAAACATTGTTTTTCTTATGTAGGTTTGTGTTACTGTACGTGGGAAGGTGTGACACGCAGTAAGGCAAGTAGGAGTACACTGAAATGTATGGTATTAGTAGACATAAATATTTTAGTTTTCATCCCTTTACTGCCACAGAAATAATGACTTATAGATGAAACAATGAGTTTGCTTCTCAGATAATTGTCTTTGGTTCAGCAGACTGTCAGTGTTTGCATTTAAGTAACTGTTTGGAGTCCCCCAAACTACAGAAAGTGCTTCATTTCTCTGCTTTGGGTATACCTCAGCAAAACTAAGGGACGATGCCAGCAGATTAATAAGACAAACTATGTACCAATGAACAAGGAAGTCACGGTTTCAGTATGAATATAAATATATTCCAGCCATGTGGGACCTTACCCATGTGAGTTAGGCCCATTGATTTCAATGAAACTATTCAGATGAACAGCTACTCACATACTGAACATTAGTATGACAACACACTGTATCACGTTACCTTCACAGAGCGGTGAAATAACATTTTGGGTGCTGAATTTCAGCCAGTCTGCACAGCTTTAATTAAGCCCCTCAGAGAAGAGAATACTCTTCATTAACAAATTGGCATCCTCTTTTCTTTTTCTTTTTTCCCCCCTCCTCCTTTGGAGGAATGTGACATTGATGATGAGCACATAAGGATAACATTAGCGCATGGATAACATTAAAGCTGGCATCCGGGACTTGTCTTTGCAAATTAAATGGGACTCTTTTCAGTGCAGCTTTTTTTTTTTTTTGTTTGTTTGTTTGGTTGGTTTTTTTTTTTTTTGAACATCAGTGTACAATTGTAGTTCATATGACAAAATCATTCTGATATGTGCATTTTAGCTCATAAAGCGAATTAATTCCTGCTCTTAACAACAGGATGCATCTAATGAATGGGAGCTATTGTAAAGCGAGGTGCTTTCTGACATGTATAACCTGACCTATATCCACCCAGATTCATGCCATTTCCGTGCATCTCCTAATCCCTTGATCTGCATCAGACCAGGGAAAAAGAGGCACCGAGGAGATGAGTTCCCCTTTTATGTTAAGCATGGAAACAGGCTCGGTGACCTCGCATCCTTGTCCTTTCAGAGCCGGCTCATTATAAAACCCACCGTAAAGTTTGACAAAACTGACAGCTTCTGCCGCGGGACGGGAAGAGCCCGGCGCCCCGCCGCTGGGGGCCGAGCGGCGCTGGCAGAGTCGCGTGGGAACGCCAGCGCGGCTCCGGCCCACGCGATACGATACCTGGCTCGTTTTCAGCCAGCACTGTTCATCTCTCGCTTTCCTGAATGCCGTAATTATATTGGTTGCCACTTAAAAGCCAGCGTTTGCCAAGTGCTTGTCACCGAGCCGCATCTGAAGCACCAGAGCTTTGCAGGAAATAGCAGCGCGGACTGCTTGACACCTGTTGACAAACGCTGACTTTTGAGTGGCCCACTGTAAGGAAGCCCCCAAACATGTTCTGAGTATACCAGTGGGAAGTGAACCGTTTCTTTTTTCACATACCTTTCCATTCAGTTTTCTCTTGGCACATAAAATGGCTGTAACTTGAGAAGGACAGTAAGAGCTTCTTTGGAAAAGGAACTTGCGAAAGGTCCTTTTTCCTGCATAAAATATCAGTATTCAGGGGATAGTCCCCATGTCTTTGATGATAACTCATTCCAGTGTATTTTAAATTAATCTGTTTAACTTTACCTTTTTTTTAATAATTGCTGTTCAAAGGAAATGACAAGCAGGAGCCACAGAGATTTAATAAAGCACAAGCTTAGAACCTTAATCACATTAGATATTGAAGCAATACAGTTTTTATTGAGGTGTGTTAAAATGGTTGTGGTAGTTGACAAATGGCTTACTGGTGGTTTATAGATTATACGGGTATTGAATGAGCTGCTATTTCCTCCTACGCAGTGCCAAGACACCTTGCCCTCCTTCCCAAAAGAGGTTGTTCTAATTTTCATCACGCCACACGGTTATGCCAAGTTATTTTGCATCACTTGACACAATGAACCTGCATATTAAAAAGGGAAAAAAAGATTGAGCTATGCAAATAGACTTTTCTCAGGTGCCGTGAAACAAGCCAAGTTCTTTGGACCGGGAAATCCCTGTGCGACGTGGCAGCGTGCTGCCCTCAGCTCGCTCCAGTGGCAGCGGGAGGAGGGGGCTCGCGAGGGCTGCAGGGTGCCTGCTCCTTCTGCCCCCAGGCCAGCGATCCCCCAAATGCTCTCGTGGCATTCAACTCACTGTATTTTTGGCTGCGGGAAGCGGAAAGCGGAAAGGAGGAGGGAGAGAGCCAGATGGGATGGGAGTGAGGGATTTATCCAGGGAAGAGCCGTCATCGCTCCCAGAAATAGCCTTTCTCATGACTGCTGTCCCTCC
The DNA here is from genome assembly GCF_028389875.1 of Rhea pennata. NCBI lineage: Eukaryota > Metazoa > Chordata > Aves > Rheiformes > Rheidae > Rhea > Rhea pennata. The sequence continues at coordinate 36,681,598 of NC_084702.1, forward strand.
CCACTGTTCGGTTAACGGGTTTGCAAAAGTGCTCGAGCACATGCCTCAGTCCCACGATATTTGAAACATTTCTTGAAATCAAGCATGTGCTTAAGCATTTTCCCAAACAGGAGTCACAGTAATGGAGTTTGGAGAATCTCAGCACAATTCATAAAGGAGTCTTGCTGCAACGTAGTGTAGCGCTGTTGTCACCATGGACGGGCCAACTGTCTGCATAGTTACCTCTGCCTTTAAAGTGTCCCTGGAGGAAGCACGTTATCCTGAGCTTTGAAAAGGCACTGGCAAATGTGGGAACTAACACAAGACTGTCTGATACATGAACGTGCTAATGCTTGAGCAAAAATATCAGTTATTTCAATGGGAAATTACTCCTTTGAATGATATCTCACATTTGAGTAGTATTTGGAAAGTCCTATCTTTGCAGTAGTGGTACAATCGTGCATAATGCTGGGAATCCTCCAGACCCGCTGGGGTTTGTGTGATGGCTCAATGTTTAGTGAGTCCAAGTCTTTCTGAGCCAAATAAACAACAGAGAAGCAGAATGGTAGATATGCCAGTCTGTACAGAACAGGAGCTAGCAGACAATTTAATTTTATCCATTTTCTGCACCAGATATTATTGCAATGCTTCCTGACGTTGCCCTCTAATAAAGTATCATCCTTAGAATGGGTACATGTTTCTATTTTATCCTTGTGTTTGTACACAGATTAAAGCATGATCCCCATTGACTGCAACCTATAATTGAATCAAGGATTGTGCCGCTGTCACGGAGAGCAGGAGTGGCGCTTGAGTGGTTTATAAGCATGAACAGCAGAATCTGAAGATTAAATTTCATCTTTGATCTTCAGTCGGTGACCATGAATTTTCTGCTGATAGTATATATAAAGGAAAATAATACAGATAATTGTGAATAGAAAAGCTGTATGGGAATAGAGCTTAGCTGGGAATCAGAGAATCTTATACTCTCTTGGGGTGAGATTTTGATGTAAACCCATCAGTTGAAATTGTGGAAAATTTTGGTGGAAAGATTTTTCATACATTATTTGAGAAACCTGCTAAAATTTTGGAGGCTAGATCATTGGATCCACGTGGGTGTAGGAAACGGCTTTGTTAGTCTTTTAGCTTCAGAAGTCTCAGCACAATTTTGAATGAGGAAAAATTCCTTTTTCCTGCTCTTGACATGCGAGTCACAGTTTTCTTACTGGGTTCCAAAGTACCCCCGGTCTCAAAGCGCTAGCGCACAGCTGCCACCACATATGTTGCTGCTAAAAACTAAAACTTGCTGAAATAATCATTCCCAGTGTTTGAAGAGGATGTGTTTCAGGCGCTGCTTGATGCCTCTTGTTTCTTTAGGGAGCATGAAGTCATGGTGCAAAACAGCAGTGACATCAAAAACACCGGGGTGCTGTGGGGTTTTGTTGTCCCCTGCCGCCCCCACCCCAGTCTCTGGCAATAGAAAGGACGATGAAAAACTGCTTGCATCCTAAACTTTTCTTTCAGGGTAAGTGGTGGGATTGTCGTTCATACATAATTGCCCGTGTTGGTACGAGAGCAGTAATTTTTTAATTTTTTTTGGGGGGGGGGAGGAGGGCAATATAGAAATGGGCATGGCTAAAATGCAGAGAAAGCAAGCTAAGGAAGACTTTTTCATTATTCCACTGTCATGGAAAGAGAAGTGCATAAAACGTAAGCTGACATCGTATATATAAGTAAAATCAAATAAGCCATATAGGAACCTTGAGAGATGGTTCTTCCTTTCATTCCTTCCACTGAAATCTGCTGCACTGTTTTTTTTTTTTTTGTTTTTTTTTTTTTTCCCCTCTCTCTCTCTTTAGATCTGGTTCTCGGTTGGGTTTGACCCAGAGGCGCTCTGAAAGAGGAATTCGGTAGCTTTCTGCACTCCCTTTTCCCCCCTTGAACTTCATTAGTCGCTGTTGTGGCAGGCAGTGAGAGATGTTTGGCAATAGAATTGGGATAAGGAAAGTGTTCCTGTCCCAAACAGAGAAAAAAGCCAAAATAGACCTCAACATTTTTTTTTTTTTTTTGATTTTTGCTACTGACAGATCAGAGGCCTTATCTTGGCACTGAGGTAGCAACAGGGTGAGATTTTAAAGCTGGCGCATGTTGACCTTAGCAGACGCAGGAAACATTCAGCTGTTTTTGAAAAGCAAGCCTTTTCAATTTGATGCCTAAGTATGGCATTCAGAGACTAACTTCAATCCGCAAGGTTGGAAAATTCCCAGTGCTGCCTGGTAGTCCTAAACCTGTGCTATTTTCAGTCACTTGCCTCTTCAGATTAAAACTGACGGGCGAAATCCACACCTGCGCAAAGCCCCTGCAAGGCCCCCACGGTGCTTAGGGGCTCCAAGTGGAGCGCCGCGCAGGGCTTAGGTGGTGCGGGGCCGGGCGACGCTCCGCAGCGCGGGGATGAGCTTAATCCAAGGCGAAAAGGGTAGCACTGGCCTTGTCGTGATGTGCTGTGGAGGACAGCGACGAGGAGGCAGCGTCTGGTGGAAGGAGGGACGCAATTACGCTGCTTTCTTTCCTGCCCCAAAGGCAGCATGTGACCTCCTTTTTGCTTTCTGATGCCATAACTTTAGTGATTTCAGTGAAGCAATTTTAAGTTATGCCATTAAGAATGTAGCCAGTAGTGCTTCAGCCTAATCTGAGCTCCAGTGGTTTTGGCTGTGTAATTGCAGCTATGGGAAAAGAGAAAGCAAAATTGGAGCAGCAAGGCAGAAGACGGCGCCGCGTTACACCAGAATCGGTGCGGTAGCAGGGCTTTCCCATAGAAACTTGCACGCAGAATGGAAACCTGGCTCTGTACATTCGCACCAGGGCTGGGAAAGTGAGCTAACAAATGTTGCTCATGAATATTCATGCACATTTTAAAAGGAAGGCATTTATCCACACCAACATCTCATTTATGTTTGTGTTCTGCCAAGATGTAATCATGGACAACGTAGTCTGCATGCAGTTTAAGGTAACTTTTAGGAACAGTGGCAGCTATTAAAAGCTCTGTTCTCTTGTGGAACCTAAATCTGCACATCACCCTTCCTGACATTTATTCATTTAAATTTTAAGAGAATATGAAGCAAACACCCTGCCCAGGGTATCTTTCCTGAGCTTCTTCCACTCACAAAATTGTCTGCAGATCTCATGGGAACCTTACTTCCTCCACTAGTCACCTGGAAAAAGCAAGTATTTTAGTTTATTTGAAGACATATTTCCAGTTTTAGCTATAACTGGAGGTGCTACATGTGCCAGATATCAGGGAGATTTAGGGTTTCCTGAATCTCAGAAGTAGTCCAGCTTAATTCTAGGTTAGAGATCAGCATAAATTCTTTCATTTTATGTGGACTAATAAATGTATTTCTGCTACAGACTGTGAATTTACAGTTTTGCATGCAGTTGGCTTGTTCTTCCTCATACAAACGTCCACTGAAGATTTCCAGCACATTGGGGAACACCAGCCTGCGTAAGAAACTGAAGCCTGACATTACAAAAACTGAACGCAGTGGCAATATCTATCTAACAGGGCGTAATCTTTCAGTGCCTTTCTCCTAAAGCAGCTCCTGACGTTATGAAAAGTTTTAGATATGTGGCAAATGTGGCTTTGGTTAAGGCAATCTTATCTGGCCCTACCACAGCAGCCTGACAAAAAGATCAGTGTTGTCTCAAACTTGGTTGTCTGAAAGTTGAAGTCAGCATATGCTAAGATTTATCTACAACGAGCTTTACTTGACTATATAACATGGGTAGCTCCTATTTAGAGACATGTCTTTCATAGCCTCCAACTGGATTTGGCACTGCAGTTCATGCTTGCTGTCGGCCAAGGAAATGTTTTCAGTTTTTCATAGCAAGCCATAAGCGACTGCACCAGACGAGAGGGAGAGAAAGAGGAGTAAGAAGTTATCTCAGTAGGCAGACTCCAATATATTCCAAGGTTACTGCTGTATAATTAATGGCGTTACCAAATGGAGCTGAAAGTGTAGAGTCTGCAAATGGCTAATAGCAAGGATTAGATATGCACTCTCTTCTTCATTCATGTTCTTATGGTTTCTTGTGAGCCTAATTGAAGTCAGAAAGGTTTTTCCACATGGCCATCTCAGATTCAGTTTTGATCAGTGACATACATTGATTGTACCCTATAGGAAAAGCTCTCAGTGTGTATTTCTTGGAGGAAAAAAAAGAGAGAGAGAGAGAGAAAGAAAGAAATTCTTGCCCTTTTTCACAATCAAAATTGCAGTAGGATGTTACATTAGAAAACTGGGAAGAGTGTTTTCAAATGCAAGGGTTGGCACAGTGACCGTGTGCTTTCTTCTTCCTCCATAGGATTGTGCTCAGTAAGCTTTTACTGATGGAACCATCCATATATTGCAAAAACCTGTTAAAGATATCAAACTTGCTTCAAAAGTCTGTAGAACAATAGCATGCAGACAAATGCTGGAAAATACTTCTAAATGAAGCCTTCTGGCATCAGATTATTTTGTGATACCGAAATCCACTTTAGCAGGTAGGTCAGGTACATAGTCTGCTGCGCGGAGGATACGGTTTTAAACACTATCAAAATGATTTTGGATTAATCGCCTTTCTGTCGGCAGCAAAGGTTATTTATAGAGCACGCGTAAAAAAGGAGCAACCTGAATATCTCTAATCTCCCGCTAACCTTCTACAGTAAATAGCAAAGCATTAGCTCTGTGTGCATCTTTGAATCCGGTCTTTAATTATATCTTTCCCATGTTTACATGAACTTTAGTTTGCTTTTCAAAAGCCTCGTGGAACAATTCCCGCCGCTGACCTGTGTGTAGTGGCGAATTTCTCCATAAAGTGAGTATTGATGAGCTGAAAAGTTCAGTGAACAGGAAAATTCTGCCGCTTTTATTGCCAGTGTGACAGGTTACTTTATTACCATGCCTTTCACAGCAATTTAGCAGTTACCCTGGAAACGGATTCAGTGAGGTAATGGGATCACAGGCATTAGAGGGGAGGAAAGGCTAGCGACGGGAGAAAACCATCTGCTGGCTTCTGTTCTCGGGGCTGTTTGCTCGCCGCGAGCTCCTGACGATCATTGTGCTCGCATGGAAATGAGGCAGGTTAAACCACAGGCCTGCCCTATTTAGCCGTACTCTGGTGATTTGTCTTTCTAATTCTATTGAAATAATAATCAGGATTTGTTTCTGATTAATTAACTAACCTTTTGGTAAAAAGATTAGATAACGAAATTGCTGCCTATTCAGAGATAATGAGATTTTTATTACTCTGTCAAGGGGGAGGGGGTACATTTATGTGTCGCCAGCCACCGTGTCAAAGGAGGAAAATAAAGATTTAAATCTTTATGTCAGACATTTATTTTCCTCCGCAGACGAGGTGTGTATTTAATTGCACGGGTGCACATCATCTTGCTTAAAGCATTTCAGAAGAGCTTTTAAAACGCCAAATACAGTAATGAACCCATTTAAACCAGGATGCGCTGTGCCTGGTGTTAATTTGTTTCAAAAAATGCCTCCTAATGGAAGAGGAACAGTTAAAGATTCAGAAATCCACCTGTACTGCGTGGGTGTGTTTATATAAGTGCAAGAGGGTGAAGCAAGCAGTAAAATCTCAGTGTGAGCACTTTGGAATGACATCTGTAAATAGGCCGCTATTATATCTTACAGCACAGACACGTCAGATACAGTGGTTGTAGAAAATTCATTTACATGTAGGCGCTTTGCCTGTGTGCGTGTAAAATGCCACGCAGGCCATTGGAGGCTGGTATAATTAAATAATGAACAGCAACAAAAATGTTGTATTTACAGTCTCATCACGAAAGGCTTCTCGAGAAGATGCAGCTGCCGCGTTAAGTGAATTACCGCGCCGAATAAATGAACGTAGGTGAGGTGAGCAGCCCGTCCCATCCCCTAGGCCTTCCACTTCTTTTCAGGTATTCCAGATAATAGAAGAACAGGCTTAAAATTTCTAAAAACTTGCTAGTGTCAGCTGGAAATTACAAGGAATAAAGTAAGGACGGGTGGGATTTTTTTTATTTGATCCTGGGCCATCGTGGCCTTCAAAGCTAGCTCTGCGAGGACCCACAAAACGTGTACGGCTATGAAACCCATTTATTGGGTGCCTGTTACGTAGCTACGGGGCGGCTGGGAAGCTCTTGCATCTCATACTGCGCTATGGTATAAACGTAAACTGGTGGAGATGGCGATGGAGAGAAGGGACAGCAGCGACTGGGTCCGAAAACGTCCTGGGGGTCTTGTGCATCGCAAGCGGAGCCGTGCGCTTTGCCGTCCTTTAGGCCACCAATTACGATCCGTTACTTAATAAATCGCGACCGAGTTGCGGTGAGGACATTTGCTGCCCTGCCCGCAAAGCGCGAGGAAGCACAGGCCGCAGCAGAGCATTTTGTTGGAGCGGAGGTAGTGGAGGCGCCTCAGACCGGAGGAGGCTGCCGGCACTCCTCTCCTCCGTGTCGCAGCCGTGACAACGAGGGCAAACAAGAGCACTTTCTTCCACTAAAAGAAAATGCTTTCCCTACCCCCCCCCGCCCCAAAAAAAAAAAAAAAAAAATCTCGCTACAGACTTCTGACGCTTGTTAACCAATGTCCCTTGAAAGGCAAACACGCCTTTTTTGGCTTAGCACCAGTTAAAAAGCTTTCGCTCTCCCTCTCTCTTTCCCCCCTGTGAAATTTAGGTTTAGTAAGAGTAATTATTATTAAAATTAGCAAAATGTTATCAAATGATCTCTGTAAAGGAGAATAAGTATAGTTTTCCTTTTTCCAGACGATGACATCTGCAGCTCTACATTTTCATGAAATGACTATACTTAACAAAAACATTACTTCATTTTCGTGGTATTTCTTTTGTGCCTAGGAGCAACCCTGTAATTGTTCACTTCAATTACAACATTACTATTTTAAACTGAAACCCATTTTATCTGCATGCCAGCTTTTTATTTGTTTTACCAACTATATCTATTTCCATTACTGCAAGGCTGATGGTTTGTCTCAAGAGGAAATCAAATCCATTAATTCAGAAATTTCAAGCACGGCTGCCTCTGCCATAAGCAGCATTTCTTATGCTAATAGCAAATGTGCTGAGACTGAAAAGAACTGACACAGCTCTGTTTTTTATCATAACTTAAGCATTTATGTAAAAAGGCAAATCTAATAGTACTAGGAAACTGTAAGTGTTATTATATATAATTCACTTTACTGAGATCTGCATAGGGCTCTGGTTTGTGCAACTGTGTTTTAAATCATGCTATTTGCAGTTTTGACTTGCTTGACATTTGGAGTCCGATTTTGATCTTGGTTACTCAATGTAAATCTGCCATTGTTCATCTGACAACAATAGAATTATTTCAGATTTACACCAGGCAAATGAAGATGAGAACCTGTTCATTCAACTGAAGGTGAAGTACCACCTCATAGTCACAACAGACTGAAGTAGCTTTGGAGTGTGCTCATACAGAAAATGTGTTATAGACATTGGATGTCTCTTTTCTGCAGAAAACAGCTATTTCAAAGGTAATGTAGGTACTTCCAGGAAGCTGCACCCTCCCAACATCACACAGATACAAATGCATTCCCTCCCACCCCCGCCACTGCCTCCTCATTTAATGCACTTAGTTCTGTTGCATCACATGGGTTGTGTTCAATTAGATAGCTTAACAAGATAAACTCTGACTTTGACCCAGAAAAAAACAAACCAGATTGCTGCCGAGTACTACATAAGCTTTTCCAGGCATCATGACCTGTTTATGTCAATGAAAAGTGCAAGAGAACCCTGTCATGAGGTCTGAATTAGTTTCTGAGTTTTTTTTTTTTTTTTTTTTAATATATGTGTGTACAGACACACTCTACAGAAAGCAGTCTACCATTCTGGCCCTTCATTTTTGCAGCAAAACCCTTTAGTGCTGTAAATCAGATCTCATTGGGAGATCTTATACACTGGCTGCTGATAAGCTGTTGAGAAGTAGACAAGGCTTTTAGGAATTGCTGAACCATGAAGCTGACCTGCTTAGTGTTTTGTTGTAGGCTATTAAATCCAGGATTGGTGTTTTAAGATGATTCTGCTTCCTTCTTCCCTTGGCCTGGTTAAGCAACTCTACCCTCAGCTCGTTATTTAGCTGATTAAAATAAAAACTAGAATGAGAAGCCTGCTGTTTGAGAAGTCTACCTTCACCCATCAAATTAATGAGACTGACTTATGCTGACGTAGTTTATGGGCTTTAGCAATTTGACACTAATTTTGCAGCTCAGAAAAGATTTAATAACTGTACACACCACTCTGCTTTGGTGGCAGTGAAATGGGGTTCTCCTCTCCAAAAACAAGCTCGGGGTCTTTTGTAAGCAGGCATTAGTTGGTTGACTTGTCGTAAATGGATCCCGCTTGGGTAACACTTCTTCTCACAAGCATGTTGACAATTATGCACCAAAAGAGCCTGGGAAAAGATTATATTTCAGCTGGAATGCCCCTTTTCAGATTTTTCAAGTGTTGTAAACAAGTTTTGCGCTGTACCTGTTACTCCCTAGTTAGGAATGTGCTGGTTCTTTGCGCAGCCCTTTCGTACTGGGAGAGAAATTAAACGTGCTGTTTCACTTTTCCTGTGTTTGACGAGTGTTAACACGTCCAACATTTTGAGAAAACCCAAACCAAATCAGGCTCTGTAGCTGTCACTGCTAAGCTAAGGAAAAGCCACCTGGTGAGTGAAGTTCACTGGGGCTTGATTTCTTTGTGTGATTGAAAGAAAGAGACAGAGAGAGAGGGAGGGAGAGGGAGAGAGGCTCACAGGCATACATGGCAGTAAACCCCTTTGAATCCCATTCGGGAAATGAAATCATAACGGTATGCATGCACATTTATACGTACATACGTACACACGTAGGCATACATTCCAAGTTCCACTCAGTGTGAAAGCATAATTAATTCATATTTCAAGAGAGGAAGAAAAATACTTAAAATTAGAGGTGACTCAGTATGCAAAATGCACAGCCAAATTTTTCAGAGTTGGATGTATTTGTACCACAAGTGCGTTTTTTTTCACTTTTTTATTTAGAGCCCCTATGTCAGCCCTGCTCCCGTCGGGGCTGTTTTCATGTGCTCACTCTGTTTATCTGAGGACCCTAAGTGTGATTTAGAGTGCTTAAATTTTTATTGTTGCAGTCTCATCTTTAATGGGCTTGTCTTGTTTCAGTTTTCTCCTAGTTTAAAAGAAAATTGGGAGATGCAATTGATCACAAAACAATAGAGCCCATCATACTGGAATGAAAAAAAGGAATTCATTTGTATATCATATACCAAGTAATTATGCTCTGTTTTGTTCTCTGGAAGAAAAACAAATCACTGCACAAGCTTCTTCCCCTCCCCCTCCCCCATTTACCTATCCTTCTTCTCTTTAATTGTTTTTTATTACTTTTAATACAGATCAAGGATCAAATTGACAACTCAGCTCCTGTATCCTGCCCAGGCAAGAGGTTTAGCATTGGTTCCCCTTATAATTTTGCCAGCTGTGATGGGACAGTTTGCATTTCCCACATTCTAGGTAAGCAAAGTTGGTTTTCCTCCCCCTATTTTATAGGCTCACATTTCACTACAAGCTCTGTGTGCATTCAGGCTTACGATGATGAGCAAGCTTATAGGGCAGTAAGATCACAAGCTTGGAAGCTTGAAGGGTTTTTTTTTCCTCTCTCTCTCTCTCTCTTTACCAATGTTCACATAGTTCTGCTGCTCAGTTTGCTGCTGTTCCCTATCTGTGAAATGGTAAAATAGTAACACTAATAGAACAGAACAGTATTTTACTGCTGTGGGACTGCTTCCACACTGCCTGGAAAGAAGGAACATTGTAGTTTATTATTGTGAAATCATGTGGGGCTACTGCAGGGAAATCTAGATTATTTCCATAATAATTACTGCTTTCTGGCACCACAGCTCTAAATAATTATGCTAGTGCTACGTAAACCACCTGCCTTTAGAATAGCGACAGTTTCTTAAAATGATTATTTCCAGTTTAGTTGCTATATTCCTCTATTAATCATCTGTCTTCTAACCAAAATTTGCTGTTTCAGAAGTGAGCTATTTAATCAGAAATGCATTTTTACATGCATTTTGTATAACTTAAGTTAGATAAAGGATAATGGACTTCTTGACACTTTTTCATTATGTTCTGCAAAAGAGAGATGCGCTTTGCAATTCCAGAATTTCCCTAAAGCTGTTCGTACTCTGGGTACCATTCAGCTTGTAAGAGGTATTTCTGAAAGGAGATCAATTTTCTGTGTCTCTGTGCCCTGGTTGTGACTGGAGCCAGAATAATTAGCCTACGGTAGAGAGCCAACTCTGTTTGGGGAGGAATCCCACTTTCTGTGTCACCTGGTGTGACCAAAGCGGCACCCAACTCTGCCAACTTTAGGAGGGCTAAGCGTGACCTTCACCACCTTAAGACAAACTAAACTAACACCTTCATGACGCCTTTATGCTAAGATAAGCTTTTTATTTCCCCTTACTCTGACCTCCAGAGCCCATAAAATATTTTTCCTGTCTAGCTACAATTTCTGATAAGGAGCGCATGAGGATATCAGTTTGCTCAGTTGGTCAGCAGTGGCTAGTCAACTGTAAAGCTATTTACACAATATCTTAGGGGTCTGTTTTCAGATCAGTGCACAAACAGAATTCCCATTAACAGTAATAGAAGTTATGGGCAGGCATAGAAGGAAAGAAACTCCCTAATTAGAAAGACTGAAAGCTCAGACTGTTGTGGTTCTAAAAGGCAGTGGTGCCCATGGTTACTTTGAAATAAAGTGAACATTGGAACTAAAAATGAAACATTAAACTCTTGTAAAATGGGGCAAAGGGAACTTAAATTTGGAGTATTATGCAGCCCCACATGTGGCCTCTTCATGAAGATATGATTGATTTGATTATCTGACTGCAAATACCTGCTTTATGAACATCTACTTTACAAGATGTGTTGCAGAAAAAAAAAATGGACCTGAATATGTCTTCTATGGTAAAAACAAAAGAAAGAAAACCTAGGGAATTTTTGTTTGAATCTTGGGATTTCCTGGCCTGTAGACTGTAGTCTCCTGATGCTGCTGGCAACCACGCTGGATAATACCTTTTGAAACACCACTAATCATCACTTCAAAGTTAGGTTCTTTTATTTATTTTTATGCTGACTACTTGTTTGAGTGTGCTTCTCCAGAGTGCCACTTCTGCAAGGCTGACATAGGATTTCTTAAACTACTCTTGGCCAATCTATGGTACTTTTTTAATATTTTAGTTTAAATAGTTCTTTTCACTCAGTAGTGTTTGATGAGTACTTAGTGTATTTACAGAATACAGCCTTTGCTTCTTAGGTTAAGGAAGCTAATTTTTTTTTTAGCAATCTCTGGTGAGACTTTCCATTTCTATTGTCAGCCTAGAAAACCCTATTTTGAAGACCATGCTAGAAGACTGAATATATGAGTGAGCTGAATTGTTTTCCAGATGAGACCTCGCCATTGCTTTGTAGATTAATAATATTAATACTTCCCTTGCTCTGCTGGAATATTTTTTGAAATACCCTACTTTGTTTCACAGCCACTTTATATTGATAGCTTATTGCCATTCTGTGCCAGAATAAATACTTACATCTATTTTTTGCCTCACATACTTAAAACTGATGAGCCTGCAGCTTATAGCAGATATTCTTGTTATTCATCTCCAAGTGCATGACCTTGACTTCCATGTCCCTCTTCTTTAGATAATCAGTCCTCAGAGTAACGCAGTTTGTTCACAGTCTTCCAGTGCAATGATGGATGGTTCCTAATTTCATCCTGTCTGGGTTATGTGTTTCAGTTTGGAATATATGGTACGGAATACTGTACCAGTATTATTAGCAGTACTAGTAAATGAAACCAGACCTATGTCAAAACAGCCCCAGTTAGCTTATCCTGACAAGGTAGCTCCCTTTCAAACAACCCATGGACATTTCCCTTTACATGGTATCTCAGTGTTCTTACAATTCTTGCCTCTCTGTCCAGCTTTTCTATTTTCATGAATAATTATGCATGCAGTACTGTCTTGCACCTGTTTGGACATTGCTGAATTTGCTTATGAACTGTCAAAAAATTTCCACTGCAGTGTTTGATATGGTTAGACTATTGGCAAAATCTCATTTTTGGATATGGGCTGTTTACTAACTCTTTACTGAAAATATTAATGTGAATATTGATTATTTGAATATTTAAAATCTGAACTGCTGGTTATATTTCTATGTTCTTTCCCTACATGAAATTCTAAGAAACATGTCCTGTACAAATCTTAGTACTATGTACTTGAAAAGTCTCTGCATTAATATTCAACAATAGCTGCTTAAGCTATTCTGTTTCAACTGCAGGAAACTTGTTCTGTTGTACTAGACTGTCTAGACTGTCTGCAGAAAGCACAAGACAAACTATTTAGAAACAGTCAAGTGAACTTTTCATTAAAAATTGTCTATGAATGCTTGTGAATAATTTTAACAGTATTAATTTCACAACTTTTGAGCCACTAACAGGAATAATATAATCACAAGTTTACCTCTATAGAAAAGCTTCAGTTTTGTTATGTCTAGCACTAATTAAGATTTGAACAAACTTCTTCACATAATATCGCTAGGGTTTTTCTTTCATCTGCATGCCTAAAATGCTCAGGATGTCAGGAGGAGTGGAGTGCATAAAGCTTTATCTGAATAATGTCTACTGCAGGGAGTTTGTGGTGGGTGGCCTACCAGTATTTCCTTAAATTTATCTTAAAGTTTGGAAACCGTCAGGCTTCAAAACAATAATTGGCGGTGATTTTGAATGAAGTTGATTACGTATTCCCTATAGGGGTGGGGATGGGGGACAAAAGATTAATCTGAACCCAATTGACTGTAGAAGATGATGAAGGTAAAGAAACCAAGTTTTTCAGATGAATTAAAATGGCTTATCTTGGCAAAAATAAATACTAGAGTCTGACAGGAAAGGGAAATGTGACAAACTTTTTTATGAGAGCATAGAAGGGGAATCTTTTTGCTTAATTTAGATCCCATCTTCTTTGACTGCTTTGAGTTAATATGAGTTTCTGTGGGGACATTTAAGTTAGCCCAGAGCTTGTTGCCTACCTTTGCTCTAAGTTTTTTTCCTGTGCGTCTTCCTTGACTTTATCAAGGCCTGTTTGAGCTGGAAGTAAAGAATATTAAATTGAAGGACTTATGATTGGGAAATCTTGGAAAGAAGAAATCCTGACCTGTATTTTGACCTCAGAAGCAGCTGAGTGATAAACAGAGGGGATGAACTTCAGGATCCAGCTGGAGACAAAAACAACATGATTGTTTTTCAGAATACTTCCAAGGAATGGTTAGCATTGGGAGAATTGGATAATGAGAGCGTTACAATGCTCTTGTGGAAGTTTTCTAAAGAAAATGCCTTTATTTTACCAGTCTTTTGACAGTAACAGTAGAACTGCTAATCAAAACATTTGCCTTTTTTATTTGTTACAAAATCAAATGGTATGACTAGATCTGTCCATCATTAATATCATTCCTCTAACTATAGTGGACTGGGCTTCCTAAACACTTGAGTCTCATTTCTCTACTGCTAACTGTAAAGAGCTTTTAAACAGATTATTCCCAATGAAGCAAAATATCTCTAGTTTTCAGGGAAAACCCTTCTCAAATCTTTAAAGCTATGTTCCTTGAACCACCAACTAGTGTTTGCTTTTGTTGCTCTGATATTAAAACTGAACAAAACTTTCATAGCCAAACCTGGAAGTCATGCCTGTCTGGGGAATCTCAACCCATTCCTGGCACGTGCCCAGTTTATTTTGCCAATGCAGAGAGTGGCCAAAGAAAAAATAGATTGTCAGAAGGAGAAGGAGGAGCTGTCCAAGCATCCAAGGGGAAGAAATAAATAGTAAATCAATGTTTTCTATTTTATATGCTTTGATCATACCACAGGTCTTCTATATTTCATTAAAGGGTAGAACTATCTTCATTTATGAATTTATAATTCATTTAGAAAACTTAGCAATTGTGTTCCCTTAGCCTCCATGGTCACTGAGGGGAGCAATTGGTAAATCCCCCATGAGCCTGAATTCTGTACGTTAGACACCTATTTAAATAGCCTGAACTTTTGGAGAACTCAGCCTTTCCTGCCTTTTTCCCCTTACTCTGCAGCAGCAGGACCTATAACTTCACTGCTAGCCATTATTTCTAGTCCTTTAAACTTTACAAGCTAACGTGTTTCTGGGATTTCACCAGCCCTGATCTCGCTAATTGCTCTGAGCAAACACTACTTGCTCCATGCTGTTCATGGCGCTTTTAATGCTATGTGAGATTAACATTTCTTAGCCTTTGCAAGGTTTGTTTTTGTTCTTTACTTTTCTGAAGTGTGACATTGTTGAAGGGAAAGCCATGATAAAGACTTTTTACAGCTGTTGCTGTAAGGAAAAGTTTCCTTGAGGAAAAGTTTCTCTTTTTTTTTTTTTCTGCCTCTGCCAGAACATACGATAATTATCTCCTGTGAAAGATCTTAGAAATTATGGCTAATATAATCAAGTGGCATATTTGCATTCAGAGTCTTCATTACAATGGATATGTCTGTTCTGTAAACATCTAAAGTGGTAGGTAATAAATCAGAAAACTAATTGTCTTCAGAAGAACTGAAGGAAATGGTTTAGTCCCTGATACTCTCTGGAAAGTTTTGCCCTATGAATCTCATGCTACATGGGTGTAGTCCTGGCTCAGCAAAGTTGGAGCAATGCCTGTCCTTTCTTAAGGCCCTGTACAATACTATATCATGTTTATATTTGTATATATGTGTATATACTCCAGTAGTGCCACAGCATGCCCACAATGCCATAACTTAGTGCACCTTTTGACACTTCTTTGCAAAGAAATTTGCCAAGACTGCGCTGTCAGTAATAATTGGTGTTAGCTGAAGACATCTCCGAGCAGTGACAATTCTTTGCTGTTTTCTTGATTGCAAATGGGCCTGATGCTTCTTCTAGCCCCCTGCACTGAGTGCAAGCATTGACTTACATTTTCATCATCCCTTATTGTGCTGCTCAGGCCACCAGCACCATCTAGGCTAAAATTATCCTTTATGCCCTTTCTTACCTGCACTTTTCAATTACCTCAGTTCAATGATGCTCTTTTCTTCAGGTCTTTTCAGTTGTCCCATGTGACAGGACAAGAGGCAATGGGCAGAAATTGAAGCACAGGAAGTTTAGCCTGACCGTGAGGGGGAATTTCTTCCCTGTGAGAGTGACAGAGCCCTGGACCAGGTTGCCCAGAGAGGTTGTGGAGTCTCCTTCTCTGGAGATCTTCAAGGCCTGCCTGCATGCAACCCTGTCTACCATGCTCTAGGTGACCCTGCTGAGCAGGGGGGTTGGACTAGATGATCTTCAGAGGTCCCTTCCAACCTTACTGATTCTATGATTCTATGATACCTATGCCAGGCAGTCACCTCAGTCTCAACTGTGATCACTGTGCCTCATATTTAACAAATTATTCAGCATACACAGCCCTGCAGCCTGGCATGATGGTTCTTTTTTTTTTTTTTTTTTTTTTTTTTTCCTATCTATAGCACTTCTGTAATCTTTTCTATTCTTTTTTTTTTTTGTCTTACTTTACATGACAGATGTTTAATGTGACTAAGCTGATCAGCCCATAATCTTTCAACATGCAAAGAGTGTTACCTTTATCCCTGAGCCCTGACTGCAGTTATAGGAAACTGCTGTCTCTACTTCTTCCTCTGCCAGTTCTCTAATGGAGATTTCTATACGCAAAAAAAATAGAGGATCTATCATTTGGACTTTACAACGTGCCCTTATCTAGGTCATCAACACTTTAGACTTCAGGAGTGACAAGGAGCAGCAGTAATCTTTCCTCTCTTACATGAACAAGCCACTTATGGCAGTAGGCAGTATACTGTGCAATTCTTGGGGTTTTTTTGAAGAATTCATGGTCTCTAACTACAGAAAGTATAGTCAAGTACATACATTTTGGCATGCTTTGAGAAACAAAGGCTCTAAGTCTCTGCAACTTGCTGTGTTAGGAGAGACTGGCTGTGTGTGGGATCTGCACCCTCACACCAGCTGTGAGGGGATGAAATGTGTAACCTTTCATTACCTTAGTTCAGTAATGAGAGAATGAGTCTTAATCCTTTGCTCAGATGCAAAAAAAAAAAAAAAAAAAAAAAAAAAAGTTTGGTCCACAGTACAAAGAAAAGATTGAAACTTTTAAACTTTTACCCCTGAGTTTATTTGTTCCTGCAGTTTGTAAGCAAGTGAAAAATCATACTCTATCTGGGAAAATGTTAGGAATCTGTCTCACTGTTTTAGGATTCATCTAATATATATATATATATATGTATGTGTGTGTATATATATATGTATATATATATGTGAATCTTCAGGCACTTCTAAACATGCTGGCCTCATTTGCAGACTAATGGAAGAAAATAGCAGTTTATAATTGATTTTTATGTTTACTGCATGTGTTGAAGAGCAGTCAAGATTTTTTGTTGATGAAAGTTAGTTTTGGATGGATTTTCAGAGCCTGATGTTTCTAAAACACTGCATTTTGTGAATCTGGTGGGAGAGACTAGCCAAAGATGTTATCATGTTATTTTGAGCTTCACATCCTCACACAGAGAATATGATTCCTTTCCAAGTGCAGTAAATTCTTATTATAAATGTATATTATAAATAATGTAGAGAATAAAGACCACATTGTGTATATTGAAAATATTTATATTGATAGTAGGCCTTTGTTTGATATATGATCTATATAATCGTATTTTACCTGTGTGCATTCTTTCTCTCTACTAGATTAAAAGATATGGAGAGTTTTGACCCGATTATAGACAAGGCATTATAAGGTACTGGTCAGAAATATCATCAAGTAGTCTTTTCATATTAACTACTAATTCTCCATTAATTTACTGCAGGGAATCAGTCTGGCATACATAACTTCTAATAATTATGTTAGGCTGCAACTGTACACTGAATGCATAACCTTTTGGTAAAATTGGCCCGTGCTTTCATATTATGTTTAAGAGGTGAGCAGCAGGTTAAAAGATGTCTGAAACAGTTTGTTCTAGCTAGAAATTTTGTATCTGCTAAATGCATAATTAACCCTATGTAGCTATGCTATTGCTATTAGGGCACGTTAGCTTCACTGGAAGCTCAAGCTTGCAAAAGCTTACATTTTATTGTTGTGAAAATCCAACCAAGATTTTGCTAGATCCCTCTCTACTTCAGGCGATTCAGTGTGAGCATCTCCTAGAGCATCTCCTCTAGTTCTGCTTATCTAAACACAGGGCACTTCCCAAGGATGAAGGATGGATTTCGTCACAGAGATCAGGACACGCCATGGGAATGTTTGCAACATCTAACATTCAGACCCAACTTTGACTGTTTCACGGGAAGATGTGGGGAAAAGGAACAAAACGCCATAAAATACTGAAAGTGTTGGCAAGAAATGTAGAAGTACATTTTTTCGATACTAGAACAATATAATGAATTGGTGAGAGCTAGGAGCTGGCAATGGCAAAACAGCACCTGTATTTAAAAGCTATGGGGTGAAGGAGGCATGTGGAGAGGAACAGAAAGTGATCTGCCTAAAGCAGAAGTTTTAATTCAGTATTATGTAAAGTCTTAGAACAGATTTTTGTAGAAAAATGTAATTAATGGCATGGAGGTAAATGGAAAGAATAAAATACAATGTAGTTTTATCAAAGGTAGATTGTCTGAGACTAATTTAATATCTTTTTTTGGCAAGATAACTGACTTCTTTGGCAAGGTTAATTTGGTGGACCTAATCTACCTAAATTTAAGTAGTGTTTCCTATGGTGTCCTATGTAAATTATTATGTAGGATGGAGATGATGGCAATGTATATGGGAATGATTGGTGGGGAAGAAACTGAAAGGAAAACTTCAACAGCGTATACTCACAGGAGGATGATCAGTGTGGTGAGTAGGGGTTTTCTTTAAAATATTCAGAATACTCTGCTCAGTTTGGTGATTTCAGACTGAGTAGCAGACAAGTGTACTTGAGATGTACTGAAGATGCAGGCTACAAGGTTTCTGACAGCAAAATAAAGCGGTGTAGCATTTACAGAGAGGACAGAGCTGGGGAGCAGGAGTAGAAGAGGGTAAGAAGCCATGCTGCATGACAGCCTCCCTGTCTAGGCCCTGTGCAGGGAGTGTTGGGTGACCCTCGGCTCTGTCCCCTGGGGCTGTGCACATTCCCATGTCCCGTGGTGTCCCCCCAAGCACCACAGCACTTCCCAACCCGTGGCACCCCCAGAACACCCAAACAGGAGCTGCACTGGGAGGGTCTCAGCCCAGTCATGTTTGCATAAACTGCAGCTACAGCAAAAAATCCTGAAGTTGAGACCCATTCAGGCTTTTCTCCTTCCTCAGATATGAAAGTTGCATGGGGCCTCTGCTTCTCCTCTGCTGTGCCTCTGGGGCAGAAATCTCTGACAAACAGTCAGATTCAAAATAAAACACCTGTCTGGAAATCCCTAGGTGAAAAGCGTGGGCATGTATTCCCTGAGCATTCCCGCTGCTGAGGAAGATTATGTCATTGTACAGGAAGACTGGGTGGCCTTATGGACGGAAGTAATAGAGATAGGAATGAAATTTAAGGCAGCAAAATGCAGAGTCATGCGCTTGGGCACCAATAAGAAGACTTTTCAATTTGAAGTGATCATGAAGCATAAGTATATCGATCATGGGATGACTAGGAGTTGCTAGGTTGATGTAGCTGTGAAAAAGATTAATGTGATTCTGGGGTGCAAGAGAAAAGGTATTTTAAGTAAACATAGCAAAGTACCAGGACCATGCTGCAAAATAAGGGCTCATCTTAGTGTTGTTTACAATTCTGGTCACCTATATTCCAAAGCACCTAAACCAGATGAAGTAGGAAGTCCTAAAATGCTAGGAAAGTTGTAAATTTCTTGCTGGTGAGGAGGTTAAAAGCTCTTGTCATGCCTTACCAGAGACTGGTGACTAGAAATTAAAACATTTGTAACCATCAGAGTGCTAAAATCCCGAAATGATT
The DNA here is from genome assembly GCF_028389875.1 of Rhea pennata. Taxonomy (NCBI): domain Eukaryota; kingdom Metazoa; phylum Chordata; class Aves; order Rheiformes; family Rheidae; genus Rhea; species Rhea pennata. The sequence continues at coordinate 36,700,665 of NC_084702.1, forward strand.
TTCACATAGGAAAGCAGACCCTTGACAGTTTTAAGATAGACCTTGAAACACTCATGGAAAGGAATCTAAGACGCAATAATTTTGATCTTTAAGTTAGAAATTAGAGGTCGTGGTATATGGAAAAATTCAGATGCTTCAACAGAAGTGCCTAAGACCATTGTAGACAACCTGCATTATCCACATTATCTGTATGGGACTGGCATCGATACCATAGGGGGTCCTTCCCATTCTCAAGTGGCAGCCAGAAGCCACTAGTGTGCTGGAGGGCACCTAAATAGCTCTGGGAGCATTTTGGCACTTGTCTCCCACTGCGGTGTGAAATTTGCTAGTGTTTTTAAAGAATTTTGAAAAGAAAGTTTGTCACTGCTGATTGTCTTGGTTTGAGACATATTTGCTCTAAGGATTTTTCTGGATCCCTATGGCAGCAAGAGAAGACTTCTCTTTCTCCTCTCTCTCTTTCTCTCTCTCTTTCTCTCTTCCCTACTCTGTGTTCCCCAACACATAATTTTATTTCTGGGAGGATCTGTTTTTCCTCTTTTGTGTCAGAGATTGGTCTTAGCCACAGAAATGGAATGTGTTGGTATTCCTAAGAGTGTTAAAAATCACTCAGGGGTTAAGCAAGATTTCAAGAAAAGAAGGAGTCTTTTCTTAAATAAAATTAGCTGGAACCTTTGGGATTTCTTTGCCTTTCACTGAAGCACAATGCTTAATCTACTTTATATCCTATAGCAATTTTATCTAGTGATATACTGACTATTCTGTGGACCTAGGAAAATGGTGATGTTATTCTTTCTCTTATGTCCTTCATCTTGCTCTTAATCCCTTGTAGTCTCTTTGGAAGTTTTTTTTTTTTTTTTTTTTGGTATTATGTTGATAAATATCTTTGCATATAGTGAACAAGTGAGATGCAGATTCTAAGGACATTTTGGGACCATGTTTGCAGACTACTGGGCTCAATGGCTCACTGGGCCAGTGATCTGAACTAGTGTGTAGTTCCAGCTGCATGAGGCGTTTCATAAGTAAGTCATAGGTCTAGCATGGCATTTCTGTACCCTGCTGTTGTTTGCACTATAACCTGGTAGGGTTTATGAAAAACTGACAGAAAACTTCACAGAATGACAGAATGATTGAGGTTGGAAGGGACCTCTGGAAATCATATAGGCCAACCCCCTTGCTCAAGCAGGGTCACCTAGAGTACGTTGCACAAGATCACGTCCAGGTGGGTTTTGAATATCTCCAGAGAAGGAGGTTCCACAACCTCTCTGGGCAACCTGTGCCAGTGTTCAGTCAACCTCACTGTAAAGAAGTTTTTCCTCATATTCAGGTAATGCTTCCTATGTTTCAGTTTGTGCCCATTGCCTCTTGTCCTGTCGCTAGGCACCACTGAGAATAGTCCAGCCCCATCCTCTTGACACCCTCCCTTAACGTATTTATAGATATTGATAAGATTCTCTCCCTTCTCTTCCCCAAGCTGAAGAGGCGCAGCTCTCACAGCTGTTCCTCAGAGGGCAGCTGCTCCAGCCCTCTGATCATCTTTGTAGCCCTATGCTGGACTCTCTCCAGTAGTTCCATGTCTCTCTTGTCCTGGGGAGCCCAGAACTGGACACAGTACTCGAGATGAGGCCTCCGCAGGGCTGAGTAGAGAGGCAGGATCACCTCCCTCCACCTGCTGGCAACCCTCTTCCTAATGTAGCCCAGGATATCATTGGGCTTCCTGGCCACAAGGGCACATTGCTGGCTCATGGTCAACTTGTCATCCACTAGCACTCCCAGTTCCTTCTCTGCAGAGCTGCTTTCCAGCAGGTCAACCCCCACCCTCTCCTGGTGCATGCACTTCTTCCTCCGTAGGTGCAGGACCCTGCACTTGCCCTTGTTGAACCTCAGGAGGTTCCTCTCCGCCCAACTCTCCAGCCTGTCCAGGTCTCTCTGAAGGGCAGCACAGCCCTCTGGTGTGTCAGCCACTCCTCCCAGCTTGGTAGCATAAGCAAACTTGCTGAGGAGGCACTCTGTCCCCTCATCCAGGTCATTGAGGAATAAGTTGAACAAGACTGGACTCAGAGCTGACCCCTGGAGAACTCCACTAGCCACAGACCTCCAACTAGACTCTGTGCCTCTGAGCACAACCCTCTGAGCTCTGCCTTTCAGCAAGTTCTCAATCCACCTCACAGTCTGCTCATCTAGCCTGCACTTCCTGAGCTTATGTAAGAGGATGTTATGGGAGACAGTGTCAAAAGCCTTGCTAAAGTCAAGGTACACAATGTCCACTGCTCTCCCCTCATCTACCCAGCCAGTCATTCCATCAGAGAAGGCTATCAGATTGGTTAAGCAGGATTTCCCCTTGGTGAATCCATACTGACTACTCCTGATCACCCTCTTTTCCTCCACATGCTTAGAGATGACCTCTAGGACCAGCTGTTCCATCACCTTTCCAGGGATGGAGGTGAGGCTGACTGGCCTATAGCTGCCTGCGTCCTCCTTGTTGCCCTTTTTGAACACTGGAGAGACACTGTCTTTCTTCCAGTCCTCAGACACCTTTCCTGTTCTCCATGACTTTTCAAAGATGATGGAAAGTGGCCTAGCAATAACATCTGCCAGCTCCCTCAGCACTCATGGGTGCATCCCATCGGGGCCCATGGATGGCACTTGCGGATGTCAAGTTTGTTCAAATGTTCTCTAACTCGGTCCTCCTTGACCAAAAGAGTCTTCCTTTCTGCAGACTTTCTCTTTGGTCTCCAGGGTCTGAGATTCCTGAGGGATGGCCTAAGCAGTAAGGACTGAAGCAAAGAAGGCATTCCGTAATTCTGCCTTCTCTGTATCCTTTGTCACCGGAGTCCCCACCCCATTCAGCAGCAGGCCCACATTTTCCCTAGTCTTCCGCTTGCTACCTATGAATTTGAAGCTCTTCTTGTCCTTGACATCCCTTGCCAGATTTAATTCCAAATGGGCCTTAGCCTCCCTTGTCACATCCCTGCATACTCTGACAACATTCCTATGTTCCTCCCAAGTAGCCTGTCCCCTCTTCCACATTCTGTGTACTCTCTTCTTCTGTTGGAGTTTTACCAGAAGCTCCTTGATCATTCATCCAGGTCTCTTGCCCCCTTTGCTGGACTTCTTACTCATAGGGATGCATCGCTCTTGAACTTGGAGGAAGCGATCCCTGAATATTAATGAGCTCTCTTGGATCCCTCTTCCTTTTAGGGCCCTAACCCATGGGATTCCTCCAAGTAGGTCCAAAGAGGCCAAAGTGTGCTCTCCTAAAGTCCAGGGTTGTGATCCTGATTGCCTTACTTTCATGCAGGATCCTGAACTCCAGCTACTCATGGTCACTGCAGCCAAGGCCGCCCCCAACCTTCACATCTCCAACCAGTCCTTCTTTGTTTGTTTGTACAAAGTCCAGCAACACATCTCTCCTTGTTGGCTTCTCTACTATCTGTGTCAAAAACTTATCATTGATGCACTACAGGAGCCTCCTGGACTGCTTGTGTCTAGTTGTGTTGTCTTTCCAGCAGATATCAGGGTGGTGGAAGTCCCCCATGAGGATGAGGGCCTGCAATTGTGAGGCTACTTCCAGCTGTCTGTAGAAGGCCTCATCGGCTTCCTCTTCCTGATCAGGTGGCCTGTAGTATACACCCGCAACAGCGTCACCATGTTAGCCTGACCTTTAATCTTTAGCCATAAGCTCTCAACTCACTCCTCCTCCACCCCTAGGCAGAGCCTGATACATTCTAGTTGCTCTCTCATGTAAAGAGCAACTCCACCGCCTGGCCTTCCTGGCCTGTCTTTCCTAAAAAGCGCGTAGCCATCCATGGTGGCATTCCATTGATGCATGCAAGGAAACACACTTATCCCATCATGACAAACTGATTGTTTTTTGAGATTCTTCATGACTGTTATTACTGAGTAGTACTCATGATGTCTTCAGTATATTTGTTGCTTCTGCTGTGTTTTTCCATAGGTAACAACTGTGTAGCCTTCAGATCACTCCCTAGTCCTGTATCCATCCTAGTGCTGTGAACATCTTGACATTTGTAGAGTCCAGATGTCCATCTTCCTAGATGCTGCTTTCAGGATCAACATAAAGGCATTCCTTTCTCTTTTTTGACCTTGTTGGCAGATGTCTGTATTTGTATCTCAGGATCATACAGACTCCCCAGCTTGTGTCATTGTCAATCTCTTAATTTCATCTGATGTTTCATTCACTGGATCCTGCCTGATGTCAGTATGCTAGAGAAATATGTCAAAAGGATGGAATCCATATAACACATCCAAAACCTGAGCCCAGCAAGGTCTAGGCCAGGGAAATTGGTGAAGGAAAAAAAAAAAAAACTGCCAGACTGCACTGCCCGTGGTCTGAAACTTCTGAGATCTTGGTTTATAAAAGTGGCTCTTGCCCCTTCGCATCGTTAATGCCCAGTTGTCCACATCTAGACATACTTCTCTTCCTTTTCTGCCTCCCTGTTCCTATCTTGATCCATGTATTTTGGAAACAGAGGGGTTGTCTCCCACATACAAAGCAGCCGTTTCCCACATATCTGTTCCGTGACACAAGTACATTGAATAGGATTTAGGCAAATAGGCTGATCACATCCAAGATGCAGTGGTCTAAACCACAGCACCATATGTCTTTTTTATATAAAGCTTCAGTCTGGTGATGTGAGTGCAGTTTCTGAATCAGAACGAAAAATTATAGCTTCTCTAACGTATAGTGTGGTTACACATTTCATCATGAGTGCACAGAGGTCATGTGAGCTCTATGTTTATGTTCCAGCATGTTATATTTTGGATTCACTCCCTCGCTAATAAAAAATGGAATATATCAACATGATCGCCACCAATCTGGGTCTAAAACTGATACAGTTTGTTTTTGCTTGTAGAGTTTATGTTCTCGCTCTAGTGTTGAAAGAGCTAACATAGGATGATTTATAATTGTGAAAAATAACATTACCAAGTACAAAAGATATAAGCTGCTTTTACGTACAGTCAACTGGCAAGAGGGAAAAGTGTAATGATACTGGCTTTTATTTCTTTAAGTCTTAAATTATTGCTTCTCAATAACCTTAAATATGTCAAAATACCAAAGACAGGAAATTTAGAAGTACAGATACTTAGATTTACTTGCACAATAATTGCCTGGAAATTACCCTGGAACCTTGGAAGATTTGTGCAAATAGAATTCATAAGATTCCAGTTTGTCAGCAGTGCCAGCAATGCTACTGCAATAACCGTCCTCACCTTTCTGTACTTACTTGGAGCAGAACTGAAAAGGCACAGAAGTCAAGGGAACATAGCATTTTAACGTTAAAAAAAAAAAGAAGAAAAGGCTGATTTTCATTCAAGTAGAAATTGAGAGTAGGCCTTGTCGTTCAGGACTAGTCATTCCATTCTTTTTCATAGCATCACTTTTATGATGTAAGTTGCTGAACCCTCTCTGATATTATGTGAAGCAGAATGAGCTATAGTAAGATTTAATTCTAATTTTAACTTTTTTTTAGTTTCCCTTCCTTAACTTTCCTCTTGCAAAAGTAGGCTGGACTCTCCTAAACCCATTCAAATAATCTTGGCAGAGGCTAAAGTGTTGCATTAAAAACTCATTTTTTAATCCCAAGATCATCTCATAGATACCACATTATGTCCTCTGAAAATTTTTCTTTTACTGGAATTTGGCATATTTTAAATATCAGTGTAACAATATATTTTACATATTTACATATTTTTCTGGTTTTACCTGTTTTTGAAATGTGAGCAGTGAATTAACTTCCTAAGTTTTCTTCTGCAAGGACTCTGGTATTATTTGTTCCATAATGTAATGCATAAGCCACAGTTTTCAAGGTCATTCTACACCACAAGAAAGTGCAATTTATGTATAATAAAATGCCGACTCCTTATTTTTCTTAATAACCAACTTAATAATGGGCGAGGGGAATTTTTGTCATGGAGGCCAGAAGTATGATGTCAGCTAATGCATGCGTTTTAGTGGTACCTCATTTATTATACACAGCTCTCCTGAATGACAGAAAAAAATGTGCAAGAAATAATGCCTAATGATTCACCTATGCAGCACTTGAGAAATAATTTAATGTTGACTAGTAGCAGTGTCAGCAGGAAATAAGGAAAACATTCACGAACAATGACGTTTTCAAACATGCCAGACTGTTGGAAAGTAATGTGTGATTTTGACTCTGTTCACAAGCATGGAGAGTGACAGAAAATGCTGTTCTCCTTTCAGTATGACCCACTCTAATGCTTCTGATTTCTAACACTATTGTTGTAGCATTACACTCATTTTGCTATATATTAAACTGATTTGTAACACTTGCAAGAGCCTGATATATTCACAAAAAATGATCACAGTGAGCAAATATAAGGCAAATCCGATATGAGCTTCCTAGACCTATTAATTTGCTGAGTAGGTTTGGATGCTTTCCTAATTACTACTTAATGTTTTGCAAAAGTCATCAAAGCCTGCTATTACATCTGTTGAGTACATGATTGGATAGATTTAATTTTAAGATACAAAGTGAATGTGTGAAGAATGAGCTATTTCAATCTACCTTTCTGTAAGACAGTTCAAGGCTGCCAACTTTTTTTTTTTTTTCAGTTTTGCAACATTTTTTGGCTTTATTTGCTGTCTTTCTTTATGCCAGACATGCATCAAAAGTGACATCTGTCCTTGATCTTTCCATGTGGTTTTACTGAGAGTTCAGAATATTTTTCATTTGTATTATTCATTAGTCTTATTAGGACATATTTATCATCTCGTAAATATCCTGGTTTTTTGTTTTTAAAGCACTTGTGTTAGGCTATGTGTAGATGAGCCAAAGACTCCCTTGGCCAATTGACAAATGCCAGAGAAAAAAGAATAAACTAAACACATAAAAGGAAAAGTAAATCAAGTAATTTACCTTTGCTGTCATAAAATTCACCTTAGACTCAGATATGGCTTAACTGATTCTTATCAACATGTACTGTATTATTTCAGGATTTATTATTGTGCATGATTAAGTTTCAGAGTGTTTTTTCTTTAGTGTCATATAACGGCGCAATCATACCTGTTAGAAAAGGAATGCAGATTTAGAGCTATTAATTGGAAAGGTAAAGAAGTGGAAAATTCCTGCTGTTATATTCTGGCATGGTTTTTCCCAGATCTTAAGCTACAAGTTTAGCAACAACTAAAAGACCACTTTAGCTGGGGAACACATGCAAGTCGGAGAAGGGAGATGTTGCAGAGGGAGATTGGTTGCGTTGGTTTTATTTAAACTTGGGTGAAAAGCGCTCTAGCCCCCTCCCTTCCGCTGTCCTGATTCAGGAAATAATGTTGCACGTAAGATGGAGGGTTAAAACGCACTAGAGCAGCAGTTATGCAGCCTAGAGGTGCCCCGGCACAGCTCGGCCCTTCCCGCAGGGCCGGCCGCGGCCCCGGCAGCCTCCCGCAGCACCGCGCTCCCGCACCGGCACCGCGCCAGGCTTCCCTGCTGCGTATCTTAGCGGAATGAGTTAACAGAGTTACGCTGGCTTCCCCCAGCTGTGCTTCTCGCCGTAGACTATATAATACACCAGGCAGCGTAACGAAGAGACCGCTTTTGCTCGGACGCGTACGTGCGCTTCCAACTCGGCAAGAGTGGCAGGAGTGCTGCAGAAAACCGGATTTCACCTTAAATGCTTACCTGCACAGATACAGCTGAGTCTTTTTGTCCTCAGCTTTGAAATTTCCACAGTTTTACAAAAATAAATTTTCAGGAGATGGAAAAGCATGCAAAAAGTCCAATTTCAGGAAACTCGTAGAAAGCCCTCACCTGGAGCTTTACAGGCATGTTTCCTAGTGGAGGGGAAAGCCCCGGCTGGTACCACCATCTCTCTGGCAGCAGCGGAGGAGAGCCCTTGTTCATTTTGATGAAAAACTTGACAGTGGAGCTGAGGTGAATTGCATTTGATCATCTCTGCTTGTTTCTTAACACATGCTGCTCTTTTGCTGTGAAATTCAGAGACCATTTAAGAGTATTACACCATTATGAAATTCGTCAGTGTTTAACTAAAAAACAAAAAGTGTTACTGCTTTTGGAGATGGGGAAAGATGTATAACAGACCATTTTAAGTGGATTATTTGTATCATTAAGGAGAATTGTTATACATTTTTCAATGAGCAAACATACTGGAAGGATAGTATTTGATGGTGAAAAAACATTTGTTTAACAGTTATGCAGGTGTACATTTGCAGAGAGATAGTTACTTTTACATGATGTTGTAGACAAAAGCATTTGAAGTTGATATAAATGTCACACAAAGCATTTAAAAATGCATTATTTTTTAGGATGACTGAAAGGGATTTTACACCTCTTTCAATTTTGCAAAATACCTTTCTTTTCCCCTTCGTAATAAGTTAAATTACTCCCAGAAAAAGATTTATACAGTTGCCAGGTGCTTCTCTACATTTTTCAGTCAACATTCAGTATTTAAGCCATGACTTGAATGGACCACCTCTCCACTATTATGAATGGTAATTTAATCTCCATCCTCAATCAACCATGAGCCCGGAAGCAAAGGTTGCCAATTATGTTGAATTGTACCAAACTATGTATAATTTTCTTTCAGACACACCACTTGTCATTGCTTTAATTCTTATTTCTTTTGTCTTTGGCACGAGAGATTTTTTTTTTTTACTAATTCAAGTGCTTCAAAATGAAAAAAGAAAATCCCTGCATGAATGGAGTAAAATACGAGTATCAGATCGAAACAAGCAATTCAGCTACACTGCATAATATGCATCCTTTGTAGGAAGTAGCCAGCTCGACCATGTGCCTGTAATTCCCAGTGGGAGATAGGCATGTGAAAGGGATAGACCACTTTGATTTAAAATAGTCTTAATCAGTTTTGTATCTCAGTAAGCCTTGTATATTTGGATTAAGGCAATCTCATTTCTTGAACACATTTTACTTATTACCTAGCTAGTTCAGCCGCAAACCTGCATTCACCACTTGTCCATATAATTTGACTGGGATATAAACTTGGCAGTAGAGTCATACGGAACATTGTGAATTTCCAGGTATTGACTGTAGGGCTAGGAGTATAACTTTTTAAGGGTAAAAAAGATCATTTAAAAATCTGCTTTCTGTATAGACAATGGTCCTTATAGAGGGACTTCACCCTTTCTTTGTTAAGGTGATTAGTCTTCCATTACAGTTCTATGAAATACGTGGGAAATATGTGAAGATAATGGCAAGATACTTACTCCTCCAAAACATATTTATACACTTGGCAAATGTTGGATTAATTTTGCACTCATCAGCTGTATAATGGTAAAGAGCTGCAAGACTTTATCTTGAAAAGCTGAAAATCTGTATAATTAACTGTCCTCAGGCAAATACCTGCCACCACAGTTAAATGAATCTGTGCTATCGAGCAGCTAGTATAGCATGGAGAATTGTGCCATCAAATTAATATTGCAAATACTTAAATGATGTGTCTTGCTCTTTCAACTGTTCAACAGTAAATGATGTTTTTCTTAGGGTATCAGATGTCAATGTTGTAACCCAAAACACATTTTACAGGAAATTCTAGCAATGCTCATAACCTTATTTACTTTTATTTTCAGAAAGGAAACAGGACGCATCTGTAATTGCAGAGTCATGTGTTAGGTATTCAGGAATGCAACTTCAGGGAAATCCACAGCCACAAGACCAGTGGGTGTTGTATCATAAGGGCACAAGCAAACAAGATCAAAGCAGCGTCATGTTAATTGAAATAACAAGACTTAATTGTCAAAGTCAGCTGTGAGCCACCTTTTACCCTGTAGTTCTCATTCTTTATTAGAGATTTTCAAAACAAATACCCAATTCAGGCCACTCAGGGCCAACCCTTTTCTCTAAACATAGATGTAAACATCTTTTTATGCTCTGGATGTGCAGGGCATTGTGCACTTCTAAGTGGCTGTACTCTAATTTACATGTTATTCAACATATACTAAACTCATGTAAATAATATGATCGCAGCTAAGTCATCTTGAACTGTATCTCTGGGTAGGAGCAAATAACTAATGACACTTTCCAGTTTACAAAAAAGCACATCTTTGTTTTTAAGGTGTTATAGTGTTCAGTGAATCTTTGTTTTTTCTTGTAGCAACTTCTCCATTAGAGACTGTTAAGCCCCAGAAACTGGATCAGCTACATAGCAGACTCAGTAACAGTAAATGAAGTGCTGTAAGCTTACATCAGACTAATTAGTCTGAGGGATAAAATAGGGGGAGAAACTTTTCAGGTTGCTTTGTGAAAGGCAGTTTGCTTAATTAAGCCAACCACTAATTGTTAAATATTTTTTCAGGCATTAACAGAGCTATGCTGAGTGTAATTAAATTTTGATTTTAGTGGTATTTGCAGGGATTAAAGTCACAATCTGCTGAGGCGCTGAGGTTAGTTAATATTCACTTCACTGCCACAGCTGTCCTCCATTACATTACAAAGGACAGGAAAAGAGACAGCAGAATAGGGTGAAGTAATGAGAAAGCTATTCATTCATTTGAACCAGCTCCACACTGTACAGTCTTGTACAAATGGATCTGATCTGCATGACACACAACTAGGCATTAAATCCGATTTAATTCGGTACAATAAAGGACAGCCTAAGCTCTAAATGCATTTTTATTTTTATACTTAAGCACTATGCAATGTATCAAAAAATATAATCATATGATTATCATATGATTCCATTCAAGTGGTATTTCTAGACTTATTAGCTCTACAGGAGTCCACAAGGATTGTAAACCAATTCCCGCTAAGCCGTTATTTGTCCCATGTGTGTGAATGAACCCTTCACGTTTCTGGATTGTGAATTTTTGTCCCCAGTGGAATATTCACTGGCAAGATCAGTGTTTTGAAGGTTTAAATGCAGCTTTCTTTCGCATGTGAGTTGCCCGAGGGGAGTCACGCAGACGGAGCAGATAGCCACCTCTCCAGGCTGAGGTATGCCATAGCTGCCTCGCCAGGCAGGAATCGGTGCCGGTGGGTTTCAGCACTGACACTATTTCATTCAGTGGGATGTCCTCTAGTAACTGTTAGCATTGGGCTTGGGAGTAGGCTCAAGAAAATGCGTCTTGCCAAAAAATGCCGAAGTCAGCGACTAACACACATCCTTACAAAATTATTTGTCTCTATCCCACGAAGCGGCTAGCATGCTTTTTACTGTGTTACATCCTTCCTCTTGCTGTTCCCCCAGGACCGCAATCACCATGATGCTCCTCAGCCTGTAGGTTTAAAAATCTGCCCATATTAGCTTATAGGAATAAGAGCTAATCTCTTTGCCTCTTAAGAACGTGGCAGACAGTCCCTAAGTCTCTGATGGGGGTCGCGATAACCTCCCTTCTTTGCTTGTTGTTGCCGAGGGTCCTCCTGGGGAGTGGTTGCACGAGTGGGAGGTAGAATAGCTCACGCCACCATAAAGTCTCTGTACTCTGTGCTTCAGCCATGCCCTGGCCTGAAATGGAAGGAGAGCAAAGGAACCCCGTGGCTGTCAAAACATTTGTCGTCTTCATCCTTTCTTTAGCATTTTCTCCTTGCTATTGTTCTGTTAATATTCCATTTTACTTAATTTTATTTTCTAATACTGTCTTCTGGCAACTTGCGTCTCACTTACCTCTTGCCATCTACTCAGTCCATTTCACACCGAGTATCTAGGTAAACTTTAAAATGCAAATGAACAGTGGTATGGTAGTCTCTTCTACAATGTTTCCCATAGTGTTCTTTAGTCTAGTGAAATTTTCTAAGGGAGCTGTTTTTATAAATGCTAATGAAAGCATTATCACATAGAACTCTAATTTCAGGAGTATTTGATCATTTCCAAACCTTCAAGATTCCTACAGACTTTTTCAGGAATCTTCTTCCAATTAATTTCCAAGCCACAGCACATTGAGAGGTGTCTTTTCCCTGCTAGCCCCTGTACTTCTAATGAACATCATTTTCCCCATCTGCTTATTCATCTTGCACCTGAATTTAGGCAAGAGTATTGCATTTACACCATACCAACCCGTTGTATTAGAACCGGACGTTGTTAGAAATTGCATTTGCATGCAGTGCAATTCTCTGCAGTCTCATTCTGTGCTTCAACTAAGTACTCGAGGAATTACTTGTTTGAATGAATTTATGGATACAGGTACGATTTTGCAGGATGAAGGCCCGACACTGGAAGCCACAAATTCAGTAACATAGCCATGCTTTCAAACCAAATGGAAAGCGAAAAGAAATAGTGAATATGATAGTACTTGTTCAGATAAATATTGCTGATAATTATAGCAAGGAGTATGGGAATTTATCCAAAAACATGAGAGGGAAATGGATTTATGTTTAGATATATTATATTTCAAAGTTTTCTCAAGTACAAAAGTCTGTCTTTAAAGAGGATCTTTTCACTAGCTATCTAACAAGACATATTGAAGAAAAACGAATATTAGAGAATATAATTCATACCAGAACTATATAACATAAGTAAATGAACAATAAAAATGATAAATTGAGCAATAGAAAAGATTACAGAAATAATGCTTTCACATATTGGGCATTCATTAAATTGACTTTCCAGGGTAATTACTTTAACATTTCTACCTCTGATTCAGCACAGACTTTCGGATCATTAAACTGGATAGTAAATATTACAGAGATTCAGGACCAGCTCTTGCAGACCTGTTCCTGGAAATTCAAGAGCCATGTGAAAGGCTTTACTCAAGGCTGAGTCTCTTTTGTAGGTCCAAATCTTCTTGACTGGAAACTCAATTTACCAATGGCATTTTCCTGTCTCAGAAACTGTTCTATTTACATAGACTAAGAATCTCCAGTCTTGTGCAAGAAGATATAAAGGACTATGTCTATGTGTATTGGCTGAAATAATTTGTAAATTGTATAGTAAAAGTAGTTACTGTATAAACTAAAAGTATGGTTCTCATTTGTAGTCTTTTTTTTGTGTGTATTCTGATAATAGCCCAAGGCCTAAAGTGAGGATTGATTAAAGCACTGCAGTAATGCAAAGTGAGAAGAAACTCCTGTTGTAAAAAACTTACTAATATGCTTCATATGCTCTGGAGAGTTTTCCAGATGTTAATAGGAAAACAACTAATTCCAAAGACACCTAGAATTGCCTGTGTGTATACTTTCTGATTTCTGGCAGAGATGGAATTTACTGCTGAATAGATCTGGTTAGTAATTGTCAGCATACATTTTCTTTAGAAAATGTTGATATTGCTGATCTTTCTTCTAGAAAATGATTCTTCCCTGTAGTCATGGCTCCATCTTCCTTAATGCAACAGTCATCCTCTCTGACCGGCTCATTCAGCCTATGTTGGAGGTGCTATAAAGACTTACAGCTTGAAATTTAATTTGTGGAAATCATTCTTTCCATTTTCAGTATCTGTAAGGATAAAACAACAGAATTTACACAGTCTTAAAGTAGTACTTTTTATTTATTTCTCTCTTAGGTTAATGTTAGGCTCTCTTAGGCTCCTCTTGTGGAAAGATAGTTTTCCTTTGGCCAGAGCTAGGCAATAACATAAACCCAACCAAGATCCCTCTTATGGGAAGTTTTTAGCTGGATTTACAGGTCTAGCAAGTGGGCTGTTCAGGAAAAGCTTAGCTAAGAACCTGAGCTGTAGGATTATTTTCTATAAACCTATAAAGCAGAGCACACTACTTTTTCCTTATCAGCAAAGTGTTTTAAAACTTCCCAGACTAAAGATGCTGACGCAGATCTGGCAGTGTGAAGTTACCTCTCGTAAAGGCACACTGTAAGAGAGTGCTGCTTGTCTCGTGTTGGAGTAGCATGTCATAATGCAGCAGCTTCATTCTGGAGAACAAAGTGTGTACCTGGCTGCTAAAAACTACTAATTTTGCCTTTAAGATTTTATAAAAAAACGTTGCTGTCAAAAGAATTTTTGCTTCTAACTAACAGGGGGGTGTTAAACATACGCATAACTTGAAATAAGAGAGACCTGACAATGTCCAAAGGACAGTTTGAAAGCCTAAAGCAGATGCTTAGAGTTTTTCCAGACTGGAATTTTAAGGTACAACTTATCCAAGAGCAGATTTCCATGGAAATGTAGGGGACTGGGATAAAAGAAGTCTGCTCCGTAGTGCCACAAGATGCACCGTTCTTGTTACAGCATGTTATGCTCCTACATGAGTCACTATCACATTTCCTATCTAAGCCTATTCCTACCCAGATCCCTGATCATAAATTAGAAGTTAAGCATATTAATATACTTTTGTAGGGTCAAATGACCCCTTTTCAGTCAATTCAATTAGAAAATGATTCTCTTATTGATCTACTTTCAGAATTGCTTTCCCCTTTCCCCTCCCAATTTCATTAAATCAAAACTATATCCCATTCAGACTGAAAATTTCCAGTTTAACACAAACATTTTGGAGATCTTCTGTAGCTTAGTCTCTTCTGCTTTTCTTTTAGAAGCTATTTAATTTGGCACGACTACATGGATATTGTCTTCTATACCATCTGAAAGGACATTTTAGACTGATTCACAGTAGCAATGAGGCATGAAGTAGTGCTTTCGATTGTATGACTATATATCAGATGATCAAGCTAGCATGGTTTAAAAGGTGCCAGGTTCAACTGAAAGCTATCACATATTGCATGATACACAGTAAGCGAACAAATACAAGTATGTTTGCTACAGTAAAGGTAAGGAAAACCAGATTTTGCTGATACCACTTCAAATGTGTGGCGTTTGCGATAGACAAGGAGGCCATTGACTGTCATTTACTGTCTCTCGGGAGAAGAATGTGAATGGAGCTCCTGCAGTTCCGCATCCCATCATCTGCAACTGTATTCCCACAGACATTTCTCTTAATGGCAGTGCCAGGTTTAGCACTTCCTTAGCCACTTCTTTTTCCTACCTAATATAATCCTTTTTCGTCACACAGCCCTGCAGACGTACCAGCACAACTGAGAAAGTGCACTGGGTTGAAAATGAGCCACCAAACGATGTGGAGGACAAGGAAAGGCAGGAACAACATACTGGTGACAGCTTTGTGAGAAATGTCGATAAGATTACAGCGTTGGTGTGGTTAAGAAAAAATTTAGCCTGTAAGTGAACAAATTAGTTTTTATTTTGCCTATTGTATTTTTGAAGTTTCAGCTGGCATGTTCTTTGTAACATCTATCTACCCATTCACCCATCCATCTATCTATAAAATAGTAACGTTTATAACGCAGTCCACAAAACTATTCCATTTCCTAAGACAGTAGTCAGAAAAGCCATTTAATTCAAAACTCTCTATAGATGGAGTAATGATGACTGTGATAAAATATGTACTGAAGTCATATATATTTGTAAGATTTGGATATAGGGCAAGTAGGCCTTTGTCATGAGTCCTGTGTTTTTTCACATGTAGCAATATTCGCTTACCTAAACTTGTGGTTTAGCACAAGAGCAGACACCTAACCTTACCCCCAGATCAAGAGTACATGTGAAGCTGGGCTTTTTGTAAATCTTTCTCCACCCCAGTCCCACCGTTTCAGTTTACTCCCAGCCAAAAAGATTTATGTGATGTTAACATATTGAGGTATCCCCCTTTCATGTCATGATGGTCGAGTTCATTTTCAGCAATTTGACATTGCCTCACCCCTTTTTGTTAGTAGTCTAGTAGAATAAATAAATCTATCTTTAACTTCAGTCATTGTTAAAATAAAAGCATGTTGGGCCATAAAATCATGACAAAGCAATTTGTTCTAAATCAAGACCGGCACCCCAAGTCATCGGAATGAGACTGGCTGTAGTTAAGCCATTACAGTTAAGTATTTTATAACAGAGAGAGTGAGGCAATAAACTGAAACTGATTTAAAATATTTATTTGTGTACGTAAAATGAATGCACATAATGATATTTGGTCAAGTCTCATAACTAAAGATATTTCCTATTCCCTTTGCTGTCCCTCTGTGTAATGTAAATGGCTTGTTTGACCCAACTCACAGTGAGTTATGCAGAGCAGAACGTGTATCATAACATGATGCTTCCTCTCTGTACATGCGTATGTTGGTGAACACCGAAATAGTCAACAGTGAAAGTATTTTCTCTATTTTGGTTCCTAGTGTAGAATTCAGCCCTCTTATCTCATGCATTCAAGTAGTATCTGAATTTATGATGTCCCTAATAAAGCAGTCCTTCTAAAGAGACTTTTGCATAATCAGTGGAGAGACATGTTTCTGGAGGGCTCCAGGAGATCTGGTTTGACCGGTCTGGGCTCCTAATCTCCTTAACTGAGGAGGACGGATTCTCCTTCAGGGAGCTGCCAGGATACCTAACTCCTTTCCTCTGAGGAGGAATTAATTCCCTTTAAGGCAACAGCTTCCCTACACAGTGGACTGGACCCTAGTCTTGAATGAACAGGTCAATCCATGTCCTAGATGATAACGGGCTGTCTGTGTGCTCAGCTAGAGGAATTAAAGTTGGCACTCAGGGCTTCATTTTTAAGCTCTTCCCTTGAAACCAGAACATCAAGGTGAAAGCTGAGATTCTGCTTACCTGAGGAACATGTTTGTGTCCCACCTTCCTCACACCCAGGCATTACCCCCTGTTTCTGACACATTTTCTCCCCTGAGGGACAGGAACTCACCCCACATTTTAAGAGCAAAAAAATACTGCTCTGCGATAAAGATTTAGATGAGCAAGGTTGTAAGCATAAAAATCACTGGAGGGTAGAGGGAGACACCCTTTGACCCTAGAAGGGGCTGATTATAAGATCAGCACAGAAACATAGGTTTTTCCACAATTAAACCTTAGAAGCCTTTGTTCATTGTGTTGCTCCAGCAACAACAATCTAATGGAAAAAGGAGAAAACTGCCAAATGCACTCAGGGTGTGTGAAAAGGGAGAAAAATGGAAGAATGGGCAGATTTACATTAGAAGAGTCAGATTCTCCGCTAGTGTAATTCTATGTTGCTTTGAAGTCCATTGTCATTGAGACTTTGGCCTCAAATCCTATTTTAAAAATAGATTAGGAATCTTAGGAAATGATTCGCTAGGATATAACACCTTTTTTGCCCCTTTAAGACACTGTAAGGGGAAAAAAATGAGACAGCAGGCTACTGAACGTACTTGGTGCAGAGTGCTCCATCTCTCCAAAGTGTAGCATGAGTAATGCAAGGTTACTGCAGTAAGTACACATTTCTTATTGGATATCAGAGAAAATAGGTGTGTAAAATCCATGTAATTTGATAGCACATACATCACCACTGCCCCTGGGAGTACTGAATCATAAAGCTACATATTTAGCACAGTAAAAGAATATTTCTCATCTTTTTGCTGAGAAAAGTCTATGGAAATGAGTGGGGGAAGGGAGAAAAAGCTTATAAATCAAGTATTAAAACAACAGGCAAACCGTAGAGTTGCTGCAGAGACACAATGTATATCTCCCCCCCCTTTCTTTTTTATTCTATGACATTTTATTTTAAGTGCCCCTCTCCCCTCAGTGTTTTTAGTACCAGTGTTAAATTACAGTAGCACTCTTATGGAAATACATGCGAGATTCACATGAATACCAAATGCATTCATTATGATCGGTGCTGAATTCCAAATGAGAAGCGCTTCTCCTTTTTTTTTTTTTTTTTTTTTTTTTTTTTTTCTTTTTTTTTCCCCTCTCTCTGCATTAACCTTCAAGGCAAGTCAACACATTTCAAACATTCCAGTCTGATTTTAATTTGGAAAACAGTCTTAAATATACCACTGACGAGGCAGATCGGCTCAAAGCTGCGAGGGTCTGGAGGCGAGGAGGAGGAGGAGGAGGAGGGGAGGCAGGGCTGCCACAGCAAGGAGACACTGGGAGAGAAAGAGAGGTGAAAATGAGAGCTAACATCAGCTCCCCTGGGGTCTGCTGTAATCAGCAGACAAATGGTCTCTACTCATGGCGCGTATTCATTCTGCAGTGAGGAGCTGCCAACAAGAGCCTGCCTGTGTCTGTTTGGAAATACAGTGCTAGCCTTCCTCTATTCAGATGCTTTGAAATAAAAAAGAGCTGCTGACAAACACTGCTTTGGGCATTTGACACTGCTTTCTGATCTAGTTACTCAGGCAGTGTAAAATGAACAAATTAGGAATTTACTACAAAAGAGGCTCAGTTCTAGCCTGCTAACGTGTCAGGGTTTATAAAATTAGGGCTGCCTTTTCTCTCTCTCTCTCTCTCTCTTTCCCTCTTTATCCAGATTGCTTAAAAACAACAAAAAAACCCACAATCCTTTCCATCCTTTTTTTTTTTCACATTGATAATTGGATGTTTTCTTCAGTTTCCCAAACATGAGGTTTTAGATGCATGTCTGTGCATGAAAAAGATGTTGATATATATATACATCACACGCACATAATATATTTATATATTCATCATCTAGATACCTGTATCATATATGTAGCTCTTATCTGTACATACGTGGCTTGGACTGGGAAATGTGGAAAATTTCTTTCAGAATCTCTTAGAGGGATTTTTGCTTTCCCAGGATAACTCCACTGTTAATTAACTTCTCCTTTTAGCGGGACAAAAATACCTTTGTGTCAGTGAAATGCCCATAAACAGGGTTTAACAATGACTCTGGAGCAGCACAACTGTTCTTTTCTTCAAAGAGATTATTTAGAAAATGTACTTTTATACATGACATATTGTGTATGGGGCATTACCGGAGCTCCCGTGCGGAGTGAGGTTACATCATGTGCTTTGAGGCATGTTATGTCTGCTCATGGAAATGTTGAAAAGCTGCTACTTTGAAACCACATCTCATTTTAGAGAGCGAGTAAAATGAGGTAGGCTGTTAACACAGAGCCAAAAGCAGACATCATACAATAGCCCCCAAGACTCATAATGAAATTAGATTTTTTTTTTTTTAATTCAATGATCCAGATGGATTCATTGATGGAATAGCAAACCATTTCTGAGATCACTAATACCCTAATACATAATTGCAGGATAGCAACTACTTATCCATTACATTCAGCTGTTCTGCTAGTGCTCCCGAGTTTAATTATTAGTCTGCCTTAGAGAATCCATTTCTCCCTCTCTTTCTACAACAGCAAAATCAAATTTCAGTCACAGTTTGCATTATAATACCTTATCAAAAATCCACGGTTTAGGATGAATGATTATAATCGCAGGTACCCACTGATGGAAAACATTTTCAGTAGGCGGCTGTTCCCCAACGATCGCGGCTCTGAGAGAAGAGCACGTGGAAGTTCATCACCGCTTCCTGATCCGCCTGTGATAAAAAGAGACGGGCAGAACGGAGGCTGCTTTTCACCAGTGACTATCCCACTGACAAGCAGCCTTCAAACCTGACGGCAACGTAACCGCAAAGGCACGAGGGCTGCACAAAAACGCTGCAGGCAAAGGGTCAACAGTGCCCATAATACTGCGTGATTTCAACTAGTGAGAGCTGGGCTGCGTCCCACCCCTCGCTCTTCTGGATGATCAAGTCCATTCTTCACACGTACGAACAGCAGAAAGCAGCTTGCCCTAGATGTGGTTTTTTTATGCGGTGCATATGTACGAACAGAGTCTCGCTCGTCAGCGACAGGGCAGAGGAAGGGCAGAGCACGGACTGTGGATCAAAGGAAAGCATTTTTTCCTCTCCCGTTTTTTGGCGAATGTAGTGCCTTCGGTAGGTGCTGGACTGGTGGTCTCAGCGGCTGCATTCTCCCGTGGCGAGACGGGAGGCGCCGTGGACAAAGTGGAAGGAGAAGCTGCCTGTGCCAAATGTTTCTGTCCCAGACTGGAAGGACTGGGCTTGCAGATGCCCTGGCAGAGCACCCTCCAGGACTCACTAAGGAGGGACTTGCCCTGTCCGGCTTGGAAGGAGGGCGCTAATTACTACGGCTTCTACAGTCTTTCCTCTGTATACACAGTATACGTATGATGTGTGTGCATCTTCCTATCTCTAGGAAGTCCCAGAAGTCATGATACCATGCATGGACAACATACACTTAATACTCAGAAGTGATTTGTAGCTGAAAATTTTTCCTTCTTGATTTCAGTCACCTGTACATGTCGGTCTTTCTGACAGCCTTTCTCTGAAACAAGATGTCACAGGGGAGCAGATGTAGAGCAGAGACAACTGCTATTGCTTCCAAGGGGTTCCAAAACCCACAGGATTTGAGGAACTTGGATGCAATGGATCTGGATTTGAATGTGCTGTGAGGGCCACTGTTAATGGGACCTTTGTGTTCGCATGGTATGTTTAGTACTTGACAAATAAGGAGTCCTGGTGAATTTTTCTGAATAAATAAACTACAATATTTTCTCTGCTAACCACATCATCAAAACAATGAAATGTTATTTTGTGTTTTCTAGGAATAACATAAATCAGATGTGAGACCTGGTATCAGAATGATGACGACTTCCAAATGATTAGTAAGTAGCTAATCCACCAAAGCTAAGCCTTGTGATAATTATCTGTTGCACCAGTTGGTGATCAAGTCACAGTCATCGTGGCAATGGGTTAAGCAAGCCAAGGCAGCCTGTAATTTGCATGGCATCTGAACTGCTAAGCTTTTAAACCTGGGAGTATGCAATACAATCTGAGGGCAAAATACCAGAAAAGCATCTCAGTTTAGTTTAAAGAAAGCCATTCCAACAGGATCTGAGGCAGCGGGGATTGCGAGTGTCTCAGGCCCACCTAGACATTTTTGGCAGGCAGTGGAACAGTGCGAGTTACCTGTTCGTACACCCCCTACTTTGATGGCTAGAGGTGGCAGTCAGGCATCTTGACGGCCTTCACAGAGGTTTGGGATAAGTTCCTATTTTGCACCCCTGATTGCGCACAGTGCTGTTTGAATATAACTGAGCTGCTGGAGTGTCAACTGCGATAGCTGTCCTGCTGCTTTGGTCTCCTACCTCTTTGCACTCACCTAAGTCTGGTGTCAAAGAAATTCTGTCATCTTTAAATCTCAGCAGAGAAGGCCTGTTATCAAAATTATGCTGGTTTCTGCCACACAAGAAGTAAATGGTAAATCACAATGAAGTGCTATTGCTGTGGAAAGGATCCCTCTGAGAACTGACCTGTGAAGTGAAAACCGCAGATGACTTTGACTGCAGCTTCTTCCCTGTATTTAAATTGTCCTGCTTGCATCATTTATTCCGAACACATTTCCAGGCCAGCTGGGAACAAACTGATGAGCAGGGCTGCGAATGCTGAGAGTGCAGAAGGATTGACATTTTAAAGGTAAACATTGAGACTTTTCATCCAGAAGATGCAACAGCTGCTACAGATGCTGATATAACTTCTGGCAGATAGTGGTAAGTGATATGTAATAGCAGCTCAAGATGAGAGGCTACAGCTTAGTTAAAAGCAGTGCCCTGAATGTGAATCACAAGGCGGCAGACCGTGACACTGTGGCCACGCTGCCAGGCTCCTCCTCACCCTCACCTGCACCTGGGAGCCTGCAGGGCACATGCCGGCGGGTCACCACTGCCCTCTGAGGAGGACCCGTCCTTGGGAATGTCACTGCTCAGCATTCCCATTCCGTGCTGGCGCTGGATATGGGCTGACGGGGTCCTTTTCGTTCTGTGGGGTACACGTTGCGCCAAGCTTGATAGCTTCTTTTTGCAGACGGGAGAGTTGGCATCTGGCTTGTGTTACCTTGACTAAGAGACGCCAGATCAATGGCTGCATTGCTTCTCTGTCATCACCAGAGACAGCTAAGGTGCATGGAGATTGAGTCTGAAGTAAGCTTCCAAATTTTCCAAAAGTTTCAAGCATATTTAAATTTCCATGACAGAGGAATCACATTGGACAAAGGTGAGGACAGCTCAGATCCTCCATACTTCCATTTCAGCCAGGTCCAGGCATGCCAGAGACACAGAAACAAAAAAAACAGAAAGTGAATTTAACTATTGCAAGCAGTGCAGAAATATTGTACTTGCATTCAGCTGCAGTTTGTAACAAAGATTCCAATTGGTTTTCATTTTAAACCCACCTTTTTTCCCCAGTCCCAATGAATGTATAATCATATTCCTTTTGCTTATTCTCTGTGTCTGATGCAGACACCTCCCCATACAGAAAGCATGTGAAAACAAATAACGAGCAGGAAATTATAAATCTCAATAAAGTTGGTGTGAGGCAGCTGTAAGGATGCTTTGTGTTTTGAATCTGATCATATTCTGCACTATTTGTCTCCCTCTTTTTCTGGGTGTTTACAATTTTTTATTCTCCATTAACCTTCATTTGACTCTGATGGCTAACTGCTAGTCGGGGTTGTCTTTACCAAAGTACGACTCAAAGACCTAGCTTTTATCAACATGGACATAAATTAATAATTTAAAGAGGGCTACTTAAATACGTAGTTTACCCAGTTCATGGGGTGTTTCTATAACCTTTGACATCAGGATTTAACATCAAGAGTTTAATGAGAGCTTCCAAAAGGAAAAGCATTCACCAGTAAATGTCTGTGGTCATAGAATATATGGTTTAAGGGACAGCCGCACTTAAATAGTGAGTAGTATTTTAAATCATTAGCCACAACATGTTTTAGTGGGAAATTTCTTTTTTATGTTAATGTTAGTCATTGCATAATATTTTCCAGGCTTCTGTGTCTGCTTCCCAAATGTTTGTGCTTACATATGTAAAGAACAATAAATCTCTCTGATTCATGAGCAGTAAATGCTGATACTGCTCTTTTATTGAAAGTCTTCAAATTATTATTCTTTCTCTTTCTATGCAAGTCCCCTATGAGCAAACAACTCAATCACCCCAAAAAGCTTATAAGAAGAAATGGGTTTTGCTGTGTTTTTTTAATGTTTCTTTTTGAAAAATATCACACAAATAATAATAATTAGAAGGCAATATTCGTATTGCCTCAAGGAGTTAAAAAGATGTTAACTTTCCCTTGGGGAGCCTAACACTGGTGTCTACATGACTGCTCTGATATTTTGATTTATTAAGAGGGAATAAATGAGTCTTCAGCAGCTGAAAGAAGAAAGCTGTTATCTGGAGGGAGCAATATTTTCAGGTCTGTCCTATTTTCTTTCTTTTTTGCTTGCTTGCTTGCCTTTCCCTTGCCTTTTTTTTTTTTTTTTTTTTTTTTTTTGTTAATACCCGCACAGCTGAGTCAAGGTTAAAGAGCAGCTGGCACCATCAAGGCTTTTCAGCCTCATTTTGTAGCTCTTCCCTACCTCCGCTCTTGACACCGATGAGCACATCGAATGTCTGGCTGCGGAGCGGCCGTGCTGGGGGTTGGACTGCGCACAGTGACGGGGAGTTCTCCCGTGGGCTGGATTCGTTCAGCCCAGGAGCCCCCTTCCCCAGCCCTGCTTTTTAGCTGTGGCTCAGGTCAATTCACTGGCAGAAGCCTTTAAAAATACCTTTGATGAAATAATAGATTATGACAGCACTTCCCACCACCCGGTTACAGCACACGGTGTATTAATCTTATAACATGAAGACTTAGTGCATTTCTATTAAAAAAATACATTTGCAGGGAGGGTAATTGTTTTAAATGGGCTCTTCTTTATAGGCTCCAGTTTTGGAAGCAGGTAGTTTCATGCAAATATCGAC
The DNA here is from genome assembly GCF_028389875.1 of Rhea pennata. Lineage (NCBI taxonomy): Eukaryota > Metazoa > Chordata > Aves > Rheiformes > Rheidae > Rhea > Rhea pennata. The sequence goes on from NC_084702.1 coordinate 36,724,184, forward strand.
AGTAACATGGACTGCATGCTTTTCTCATCATAGCCAAAGAGTTATTTAAATTCAGGGTGAAGCGATCAGAGCTAAAAAATTCAGAACTAAACAATCATTCAAATATCAAGCTCAGTCTTGCTGATGGGAGGTTGTTTTGAACACAATGGGATTACTCACACGTGTAAAATTACTTCTGTGTATAGGTGGTTTGCAGAATAAGAAGCTTCAGATTGATTCTGAGCTCCAGTAGTCAATAGTTTTGCCATTTCATTCAATGAGCCCATACTGGAGCGCTAATCAGTTAGCTTGAGCTATAGCTAGTCTCATGTCAAGACCAGCAATTGATGAGCAACAGAAGTTAGTTTTGCAGTATGGAGAATCTATATGCAAAAACCTCATGCATTTTGCCTGCTTTGCATGGAATATTTTGCATGGCTATAGAAATACAAATTTCAGAAGAATGGACCTAGAGTGGAACTTAGGAAGTCACTAATGACATGTTAACTTAGGGAAATTACATTAATAAGATTCACCGAGGTCAGGGGGAGTGTGCTAATTCACAAGAGCATGGCTTGCTTATTTGGTAAATTCAAGATTTCATTATCTAGTAGATTAAATAATTTTGCCAGCTGAAATGGAATTAGACTGAAATAGGCTGTTTTTTTAGATATATTACTGTTGTGGGGAAAGGGCAAATATTGGTGATAGAAGAAAATGGGATGAAGACTAGAAATTAGCCAGAGCTTCTGACACCAGGTGGATGAGGATAATATAAAAATAGAGAAAAAACTCATTTAAGAATGACCAACAATAAAAAGGTAACCCCATCACTTATTGCATGTCTCTTCATTTTCAGGTAGAGTTTCATTATCAGCTAAAAGATTTTTAAACAAATCAGAAGTTGTCCATCTATTAACAGAGGACAATGCCAATATGAACATTGACTTTATTAGAGACTGCTTGTAAAGAGAGCAGGAGGTTCAAAATTAATGTTGTAGGTAAGAGAGATTGTCAGAAAGGATAAAAGAGTAAAGATTATCTCATCAAAGTGGAGGCAGCCCTACTGGTGACAGCAAAGCCAATGTCTCCTTCTCAGTCTCATCAACTTCTTGTAATTTAACAACATTTTTGTTTCATTCCTGAGCAGGATATATTCATTTCGAGAAGACAATCAGAGTAAGCAGGCAAGATGATAACTTATTATTTTTCTCTGAGAAAGTTTCCATAATAATGTCTTGACTAAAGAGTCACAGAAATTCTTTATTCTTGGTTTCATGCTTGCTTTTCATGAATACAGCACAGATGAATAGCCCTAGAAAGCCAAATCTTTCCTTTTTGTACATAAAAACCGTAGGTGGCAGCCAGATATTTTGTTTAATGTGGCCCTAGCATGGCTCCTGTCTGACCTAAAGTGGCTGGTCCACGGGTCAGAAATTCAGTCTTCTCAGCTGAGGCTGCACCAAAAGAGTGTCAGTTGTGGAGGTGCTTATCATCTGCGCCTCAAAAGAACCCGGCTCAAGCCACTGACTCATTATAAAAGCGCACAAACCCATCCTCGGATGGTAATGACTCTTGGTTCACTGCTGACTTAGACTTGAATCAAACCAGTGACCCAGAGTGAAAGGCTCCATAAACCCTTAGCAATTCACTGAGCCATTCAGGGCTTCGGGGGAAGGGGAAGGAGGGAAGCAGCCTCAAGAAGGGGGCCTCAAATTTACAAAGACTTGACTAAGAAAACGCTAAGCATTGTCTTCATATTTACTGGCAGCACTCACTACTCCCAGGTCCCTAAGTGGGGTCCATCCGTACAAGAGAGTGCAGAGAGAAATGATAGATAAAAATTTTACAAATTAAAAAAAAAAAAAAAAAAAAAAAAGGATGGAAGCAAAATATATATTTTTTAGATTTTTTTGCCTTCATTTGTCTTTCAAGAGGGAAAGAATTTTCAAGGCAAAAGAATCCACTCATTTAAAGACTCTGAAAAACCCAAACCCTGAAATTTAAATGAGATTTGCTTGCATTTTTAGTTCTCCATAGCATGGGCTGGTAGTGGACTTGTTTCATTTTAACGTTGATACTTACCATTCATCTGAAGGAGAACATGAGTATGTGCACATGCACACATATAGATCTGTGTAACTTGGAAATCTAATTAGTAGTTTTATGAACCTTGCAAAAATTAAGTTACTATTACGTGATAATCTGAGGTATACGTTTTTACCATTAAGAGAAACTATTTTTTCTTCCTCCTTTTATTGATTCACTGAAACGATAATCAGTTCCGTCTTAGATGTTAATACTTCTTTTTTGTAGAAGTTAGTTTTTTGTTTGTTTCTTATTCTTCTAGATGAGCTGCAAATTGTCTACAGTGACAGGACCATTTTACTTCTTTTTCCCCACAATATCTAATCCCTACTCTTTCTCTCCTATTCATAGGACTTTTCTGAATTTCATTTGGTGAGCAAAATTTAATCAGGGATTTTTAGAGGTTTTGATATTATTTTTGATTCCTGCATTGACCTTTTTTCATTTCTGACATCACATTGACTGACAGAGTTGATGTTAGCAATTAGTGTTCTTTCTCAGATTCATCTGTCCCTCTCGTTTGAAAATTAAACATTCTCCATTTTTTTTGGATATCAAAACCTGATGCCAGACTACCGAGATAATTGCTAAATTAATCATACTTGCCAGGCTCAGTGAAAATACAGCTGTACTTTAGTTTTAGAGGAAAAAATGAATAAATTAATCCAAAAGATATATACATAAATGGCGTCTTTCACTGGCTATTAAGCCATTGAATCAAAACGGTTTATACTTCCATGTTTTCAATAGCAATCTTCAGCAGCAGCATCTAAAAATTTCAATTCTTGTTTTACATCTGAGGTAACAAAGGAAATCAATTCACTTGGTTTTTATTTTAGTAAAAGTTAACCACTGACCTCCCTACCTGTTCCATAGACTACTACTAACCTTGTCTGCAAGAGGGTGGTGATTTTAAGAGTTATGATTGTTAATGGCCTTCGAATGCAGCCGGCTCAAACCACTTACTTCCCAGTGTACGGCACAGCTCAGGCTTTTCCAAATGGGAAAATGATAAGGAGAGGAGGAAGACAGCAGGTCATTCTTGAGGCAGCCTTGAGAAAATTGCTGCAAAATGAATCGTGCAGGTCTGTGGTACTTTTCCCAGCGTTTTTCGGTTTTAATTTATCAAGCCAAAGCTTGTTGACATGAAAGTGAATGAAATGGTTGTACTGTATGCCCTAAAAAGCCAGCACAGGGGTTTCACGTGCCAGAGCTCAGCTGTAAATAACAAAGAGAATCCAGGGAATATTTTGTATACTGGTGCCCTCCATAACGTTTTGTATTCATCTGCCACATGCTGAAATCTCACTGTTAGTATCAGCTGTAAAAATAAATAAATAATGAAGTCCCTGAAATTTGAAAACAGTGGGGTTTTCTTATGCCTATTATCAATGAAATAAAACCTGAAATTGGTGATATTGTCTCACCTGGCTATCTAGAAGTAGATTTATTTGTTTGTATAATAAATGAATCGATTGCATGAAAAGGAGATAGCTTTGTAACATGGGGGAGGCACATTCAGATGAGCGTGTTATTACTGTTAGGCATTTTCATACTATAGTCCAGATCTCTGAACCACAGGAAAACAAAATGAAGGAAGGTAGGAAAACATTAAAGGTGTCCATTTCCAAACTTCTCCTTATAAATAGCTTTTCACAGGGAGGATAAGTAGGCCATCAGAGATGCCTTTGTGCCACTGTGACACAAAACTGAGTAAGTACGCTATGCCTACCTTTTCCCTTTTAACTCCTTTTTTCTCTCCATAAACAAGGGCGTGTGGAGCTTCCCCACAGTCATCAAGCCTCAGAAACCTGGCCTAAATGTTGGCAGCCCAAACTACTTGTTGTCTTTGCGTAAGTCAGGAGATTTGTTTAGGAAGCATGAGATTTAACAGTATGCATTTCACGCTGCTCTGTTTTGTTTCCTGCATTTGAGTCTTCCCGAGTTTAGTGTTTCAAATTTTGTGACTCTGGTAGCTAGAAACTTACTATTTATTGCAATGAATCTCACTGTTTATCGTAATATTGCTTCATGGCTCCCAGCGCTGTAATTGTGAGAACTGTACTAAATGCTGCGTGACTCAGGACAGAACCGCCAGAAAGGAGCAATAATGTGCAGTTCTGAACAGTTGCTTCAGGGCTGGGAGAAGAAGTTTCAGCTGCTTTTGGCACCCTCCTTACCCTAGTCTCTTTGTAGGAAGCAGGGAGAAGCATGAGAGGGGCGCAGAGTACAGCCCCTTACTCTACAGGATATGCTCGTATTAGTGGTTGAAGTGGGTTGTGACTGTGGCTCTAGGGAGGTCTGTGCTGTACAGGGCAAATGGTGGTGGAACAACTCATGCAGCATGCTTTACTCCTCTAGTGTCTGGCGTGAATACAGCCAGTCATGAACAGTGTGGGCATGACCTGTTTTGCACAACTTGGCGTAAGGATCTGCATTGCCCCTGCACAGCAAGGGCAGGACCAAAGTGATCCGTTATAACCCAGGGAGGCGGATTGGCAATGGGACATGGAAGGAACTGGGAACGAGGTAGCTCTTATTAAATTATTGCAGTATTTCTGATTACAGAGACTTACTCAAAAAGAGAACAATTGAGTAGATTAGGATCTTTTGCTCTTTTGCTTCCATATTTTATACAAAACATTGAAATGACTGGAGTTTCAGTGGTGTAGGCAAGACCATTACGGAAAAATTCCTCTCCTGAAATCTTGTTCTAAATGTTTTATCACATCCTAGATACTAATATACGACAAAATCCTTTTGCTCTTAGTGCTGTCACATTTGTGCGAGATGAAGGTTGTTGCCTCACCCACACAGACGATAGGATGACACTTTAATTGGAAAGTGACATTGTTGGGAACATTTATGAATAATTGAGTATGTCCTCCCCACTCATCTTTTTATATGTTCTCCAAGTCATTATTTTATTTATTATTTATTAAGAACTGACATTGTGCTGAGAGCTGTACAGAATAAAGGAGAACACAAAGTCCTTGCCCTTGTGGATCTTACGCAGCAAGAAACACAGAAAGCTCTTTTCCGTCCTGCTCATAAGATAGTAAACACATTCTGGCTACGTTCCAGACTTTTTCCTCTCTTGGAGGTTGCCTTTACTGACAAGTATAATAATAACATTAATAATAAAAATATCTCAGCATGAATGTTCTGTTAAGCCTGGCTGTTTTTAAGATTTTTTTTCGTGCCCTCCGAGACCTTTATATCCTGCTCTAGTTCCTTCTTCTTCCCAGAAATACACAGATCTTCTTATCTCGTTGGGCTGAAGTTAATAGGACGTGCCTGAGTTGACATCAGGGCAAGTCAACAGAAACAATTCTGTCACTCTCTACAGGGAGCCGAAACTCGCTACCCTTTTACAAAGCAGCAGCTCTTCTTAATTGTTCATTTATTTTTTTTTCTCTTTGCTTGTGCATGGCGACTTGTTTGTGCCCACTGGATTAAATAATTCTGTCTTTTCCTGTGGAGCAGTCTGCTGGCACTGCAGGGCCACATCCTGCACTGAGGCCCCTAACACAAGCATATAATGAGGCGACATATTTTTTTTCTCGGTGAGGTGACTTGTCCATACAACCTGTTACCGATGCAGGATTGCTGCTGTTTCTCAATCTCAAATCAGCTCTCATCCTCCTGCATCAGTCACCTGTACTAGCTTATTAGACATGAGATAGAGGGGCAATTTTTATGCCACAAAAAATGCGAGAACCCTGCTTAGAATAATATGCTTAGGATCCCTAGTAAGTGACTGTCTACATGCTGGTGCACAGTATGAGGAACCCATTCTTCTAATTCCATTTTCAATTTCTACTGAAAGACTTAATAGCTTTACTTTTCAAAACCTCCTATTTTTTAAATAGGCAATTTCAAGAGGCTCTCATTCAGAAAGTTTTTGATAGCTCACAGAATATGTTTAGGATATACTCCCAGCATATGTCTTAATGTAACAGGTGCTCTTCCCTGCAAGATATTTACTTTTAGAGCAGCTGATGCCTAAGGAAAAACATTGCATTAGAGACAGCTATGCTCATGTGCTCTGGCTATATGCTGCGTTTTCCTCCCTCATTCGTTGCATTTCCATAAAAATAGGTTCTTAGTTTATTAGCGTTTTATCTATATTTGCTGCTTTTTCCCTGCTGGAAGTCAGGCTCCCCTAGGATACCACCGTATTTTCTACTGAAATTGTCATGATGTTGCGTATATGGAGTTTGTGGAGGCCTGAATGAAAATTTCAGCTCAGCGTCACCAAACTATCCAAATTAGATTTAGTTTTGAGGCAAAAATAAACCCCAGGTAGGCACAGTAATGAGTGGAAGATGGTGTTTGACATTTGGAACTGAATTTTTCAGAATCACCCATTATTCAAGAAGAAGAAGAAGAGGAAGAAGCTATTGCAGTGGTTTTCACCCCAAATTTGGCCTCGCGTGAGTGCTGGCATCTCACTAAGCAGCTAAATTGCAATTTTTGCATTGTCCCAGTGCTAAAAACTGCCCAGGTCCTACAACGGCACCGGCTGGGTGATCGTGAGGAAGGGGTAAAATGCGGGGGCAGGAGAAGACGGCGGTCGCCGGGTGGTGGGAGCGAGATGAAGGCGCGTGGCGCCAACCTCATTATCAGCGAGCGAAAGGGCATCAAAATCAATTTGCAGCACGAAGCACAAAGGTCGTTAGCGGCCTCGCGTTCTCCGTGCCCGCTCAGAGCACAATAAAAAAAATAAAGTGGTCGCTTTAATAACCGTGATTAGTAAAGAGCACAGGCATATCATTGAGCCATCTGCTTAAGCACTGGCTCTACCTTAGTTTTTATTCAAAACACTGTGAATAATGGGAGGTGGTGTTTGCGGAAGGCTGTGTTCCTGCAACGTTTCCCCATTCATTTCCAAGATTTATAAGGCTGACAGAACTGAAAGCACCTCTCTAAAATTATAGTCCTTTGAAATCAATAGTGTAATATTGGTAATTTGTTTCTTTTTTATTACAGACCACTTCATTATTATTTTTATTTTCAGTTCACGGAACGAGCTAGACTGGAATCCATCATTTTCTTATCTGCGGTTAAATTGCTTACTCAGGGGTGCAGATTGCCTGTTTTGTTTCACCTGTTTTGTTATAACATCTCCATGTTAAAACCTCCCTCGCACAAGCAAACACGCACCTATATCGTCAACAGACACTGCAGCTGCAACACCTAAACCTAAAGGCATATTTACGTTATTAATGTTGGGTCTGAAGGCAAATATGATATTTCTAAGGAATCGCACAGTGCATAGAAAAATGAGAGCCGTCAGAAGAGGATGGCTACTGGAGAGTTTTCCTTGTGAAGTTTTCCTTCAAGTTGGGTATCAGAGGTAAGGAGACCATATAGGGAGCTGCTGTCCAGTGGGAACTGGTTGTCCTCCTGAGCATGATCATCCAAAATGGAAACAGAGGTCAAGAACTTGTTCATTAGCTCCCTTTTTTGTTGCTTCCCTCCTTTCGCAACACACGGATACTCCTTCCTCAAGGCCCCCAAATGGGATGTCATCCAAAGTATTGAAGGACTCAGCTGGATATGGTGTCGGAGGGTTCCTGGTGTCCACTGACTACTGCCTACGGCTCGCCTCGTCTTTCAATATTGAACACAAAACTTGATGCCATAATAATAATTGCTATGGTCATTTTGCTATTAACAGTTTCCTTTTTTTCTACAAACCAGAAAGGACCAAATTGTGCTTTTCTCTCTTCATTTGAACAGTCTTCAAAGATGTTTTTGTGAACGAGGTGACCACCTCAGGATACTTTCCCTTTGTGTCATGCATGGAAATCTTCCTGCCAAGGAAATGAGATTCAGCATTGTTAACAGGAAGATAAAAACACTCCGTTTTCATTTTACATTTTGCTAATAATGAAGCAGACTGAGAGGATGATTGGTTGAATGCACTTGGAATAATAATAAAGGGCAGGGCAGATTCTGAAAGATATTTTTCATGTTTCTTCTTCTAATTGCTGTTTGTTTCTCACGGCCTTTGTGTGCGTTTCCTTTATTAGTGTAGAAATCTCTGAGGGTAAATCAGCCTATTCTTCCCTTCCCAGTAGCTACATCCTTGATGATACTCAAGAAATGGCTTCAAGCTTAAGATCTGGCCCCATATAAAGCCTTCACTGGACTTCACTGGTTCTGAGGGACTGCTGCACTACTTTTGCACCAGAGCTACCTGCTCCTGGTGGCAGCTCTGAGCCACACGAGAGTTTGTCATGCCTGAGCCACAGGTGTTGTGCTAGACCTACTATCAGGGGTCACCAAGAGCCGAGCACTAAGCTGCCGTGCTTTGGAATCAGAGCTACTCATATCGAGCTGCCTTGGAGTACCAGGCCGTTGGCAGAAAACGCTACCGACAGAACCATGTACTTCGCTAAAGCAGATTGCTGAGAAATCTCTCCGGTGGCCTTGTGTCAAGGTCAAGCAACAAATAGCCTGCCAGATCAGGCAAAAAATGTCAGTGCCAGCTGGGTGGATTTGGTAAGAGCAGGCTCACAACCGGGCCTGATCTCAGGCCCACCGATGTCATGGCAAGTATTTGTGTTGATGAGGGGATGAGAAAACAACTTAAAAATGCAACAGTAATTTTTACCTTGCAGTACGTTAAAGCTCTCTGGGCTTTTCGTTACAGGTGCTAGCAGTACCTGTTGTTAATGAGTACCAACGAGTTACAGTACCCGTACATAACCAGTATCAATATAGGAACTAGCAGTGGATCTAGTTTAATGTCCTACAGAAATCAACAGGAGTTTTGCCACTGAGATTGATGTTTATTTCTCTTCAGTTACTATGAAAATGGAGCTATTATGCATAAGCTTCGATTGCCCCAATTACAAATGCAAACGTAAACTACAGCTTAACTTCAGTGGTCCACCACTGGACCAAATCCTCTTGTACAACTAACTGCTAAAGTAGCTGCTGCCATAGAGAGCTAGGACCCATCAACTCCTTGACGCCAGTCTCCTGCACAGTGACCTTTTGCAATAGCCTGTGAGAGGAGATGACCCATACAATGGCCAGCTAGAGATTTCCCTGCCCGAGGCGGGCTTTAGAGTCCTAAGTGCAAACAGATCAAATACTCACTTGACTGCAGTGTGCCATACATTTGTACTGTTGATCAGGCCCTCACTCCCTTCTTTGTGTGAATATCTTTATTGGCCGTGTGCTCAGGCTGCGCTTGATCGTACAATACAATTCCAAAAATACCTTTCTGGATGTCTGTGCAGTTTGGTGTTCTTCCTTCTTCCTACATCTTTACACCTATTGAGGACTTTGGCACCAGGGAAAGAAAACTTTACATTCAAGCATGATAATATATGTTTTATGAATAAAATACAAACTTGGTTAGCCCACCAACATACACTGTTTTGTAGAATTTATTTATTACCCCAGCCCATCTCAAGCCGACAGCATTTTCTTCAGGATTTACAATCTCAGTAGCAGTCAGCCTGCAGGGAATTTGGCCTTACCCATATTTCACTGCCCATAGTCCTCTTCATGTTCTAATCATGCAAATATGTTATAAGTAATTAAATATTGCTTCAGCAAAATTATGGTCTCAGGAGGATGCACTTGTAAATAAGCATTTCATTTCAACCACTTTAAATCTCAAAGTGGAGTTGAAAAGTGATCCCAGGTATTCCACAGAGCCAAAATGAAATCAGGAGGCTCTGCATGACAGCTACCCTGCAGAGGAGCTGCAGGATCAACAAGTATGCTTGATGGACAGATGTAGCCTTCCATGCCACATAAAACCTGAAGGCTTTAAATTATTTTAATGAGACTACCTGGGTGTGGAACTCACTAACATGAATTCATTCATAGTTTAGCTTTTAATTATTTTTACTAGCTTCTGGCTCTCTGTAAGGCATGATCAGTGAGGCGCTAAGCAGCTTTTGGGGGATGTTATTGAGCAGTCTCTGGACTTACGAGATGTTTTCATTGCTGTGACAGACAGGTGTCATGAAGCAAAAATTGAAGACTTAAAAGGCATTACTAATTTACTATTGAACTTACAGGAAATACTAACAATCTCTTAAAAATACATGTCAGGAGAATTAAGGTTGTGCACTGAAGCATTTAAAAGCAGGAAATGCCAATGGTTAGGTTGTTGGGTCAACTTCAGTTTGCCCCCACCAGGCACGAACACAACAATTCAGTCATTAGTGGCAAGGTTAAGTGTAATTTCTCAGTAAATATCATATGGTATCCTAATATTTAGCCCACATGAGATAGCCTAGTCTTTCTAAACTCTCTCTCCTTTTATCTCTTGTTTTAAACATTTCCCTCACTCTGCAGAGAATAAATTCTATGTCCACTGAAACTGCTTTTTATCAGCTCTTGTTAATATTATAGCTCTTTACACTTCTTATCTGGTGGCCAGAAGTTGCATGGTTTTCTTGCCTTGATTGCACATACAGCCCCTAAAGTTTGCGGCCAGTTCTGACCAAAACAGAGCCTTCTGTAAATATTATCTTAAGGTTATACATTTGTCTTCCTGTTTGAAGAGAAGCTATGATTGCTGGTGTCCTTGCAGCAGAAGGACTTATGAGCTGGCTAATTTAACTGGCTTGCTGCCTTTCAGCTAAGGTCACCGTGTTACTTCCTGTATCCTGTTTTCTGGTCCATTTCAAGCGTCCTATCAGTCGTTGACATGGAGTTTGTTGATGAACGTGCCCTAAGAGGACCATAAACCAATTTGTGGAGCAAATAAGAAGGTTATGAAAGCAATGTCATACCCAGTGATTTTCCACTCTGTGCCTCGTGTATGTATCTTAATTTTCGGATAGCTGCATCACAAAATGAGAAGAGTTAATAGCCGCCTGGCTCTTTGTGCACCCCTCCCCCTTTCTCTAAGGTTTCAGTGGACTACTTCAATAAAAGGGAAAGGGAACACTTTTCACTAGAAAACAGTTATTTAGGTACAATAATTTGTACTTTATGTCATATTATAATGGTGAGTATAAATTTTCCTTTGAACCATGTTTTATTAACATTTTTTTTCCACAGAGTTACATCAAAAGACTCTATAAATAAGTGATGTGCTCAGCCTGCCAGCTCTTACATGCATACCAATTACCTCTATTGGTTTCAGGACACGTAGTCAGTACTTTAAACAACCCAGATAATATTGCAAACTGAAATATTCAACATCTCCATCTTGGTATGCTGTCACCATGCAGAGAATGATTATAATTGGTAATCAGTTTCACTGCTAGTAAGTTGAGTGGCATGATGCATTTTATATCCATGCTTATGTCAAACTCAATTAACATTCTAACATAGTGTATTTCAAAGACACAGACCTAATCTGAGGGAACAACACATTTATTTTTTTGATGTTCAAAATTCTCATATACCGTGAAGAGAAGAACTTGAAGCACAAATACATTTATTAATACTGTAGCATTTTCTGGTTTAGCTTGCTAGAGAAAGAGGGGATGAACATATATCCTCAGTCTCAAATCAGTCTCTGTTGTAAGTGGGGCATGCCAATGGCATGAGAAACTGCAGAGAAATCAGAAATATAAAAATGATCAAGGTTTTCCTTGAGATCACACACTGCTGCATCGAGGTATGATATGCATTATGATATTGTGAACAGAAAAAGGGCTTAATTCTCTTTTTAAACAAACTCAGCTCATCTGTTGAGACCAATTTTTATTGATTGATTTATTTACTAGCTGCAAGTATCACAGTGCTTTGTCAAATTCGACATGAATGGGAAAACAAAATCATGAAGACAAAGCTAATACATGAAACCAGTTTAGGTTGAATTATCATGTTGAAAAGGGCAGATAAAAACTGCAACATACTGGAATTCATCATTGTAGAAAAATCTTGCCCCTAGCCCCCACCTCTCTCATGTGTTACTCAGCTCTCCTATCGTTCTCAACATCAGTTTGTAATAATGCAGCAGCATTTATAGCGCAGAAAGGAAGAGAGAAAACAGAGCTTTTTTTAAAAAAATACCTGGCTTCTCATCTAAAGATAGCTTGTTGTAATGTCACGTAGCTGGTCACTATTTGCTGTTTCGTCTGTCTTGAGGGAGGTGACAGCATTTTCCTGGCATGTCCTCTCCACATGGGCACTCCTCTACGCAGTAACTGCGAGTGTCTTCTTTTTACTCTCATCATTGTCATTTTTGAACACTGGAAACCATGTGAAAACATAACTGCTCTGCTAAAAGGAAGACACAGTTCTGTGGCTCAGGAAGGAAACAGAAGCATGATAACCTCTATTTCGATTCTTTTAAGATAGAAGTACCACTCACTTGGTAGCACAGGAAGTTGGCTGAAGTTAAAATAAATGTAACCATATTTTGCCCAAATTAAACAAATCGCTTGAATCTGCAAAACTGGCTGGGAAGTCTCAAAGGAGCAAAAGTGGCTGACAGCTCTAGCATAATGAAACCTTTTTAAGTGATATTTTTTCCTCTCCCCTCCTTTTTTTTTTTTTTTTTTTTTTTCTTCTTTGGTATCTATACATTTTGCAGCTAATTCACCACGAAAAAATCAGCGTGCAAATGCTTTGCCAATTTGTGGCACAATGAGAAAGTTCCTCACTAGCTTTCATGGGCAGGCTCAGATCGAGTTATTCTGATTGATGCTATTCATCTTAAAAACAAGAAAAAAAATGCTAGTGAAATAGCTGACCTCATCTGCAAGTTGTACGACAAGGGCCACACGAAGAAGAGTACTGGAACACTTCCTCTGAGCAGAGTCCTCAAAACCTGACTACTGCTGTCCTTTGATCCTCCAAAATGCAGAAGCGATATGCATGTTACCTAGAGAAACCTGACCAAAGATGACCTGACCAGTTCCTGTGTTATGCTGTTTGGCCTACTGCAAGTTTTTATGAACTATTGACCTGAAATTTGAGAAAGAACACTCTTCCTGGAAGCAATGGAGAGGTGTTTTATTACTCCTTATCATCAGGAAATATGGAGCAGGATGTCAAAAGTTCATATCTTTACATCTTGAAAGCAAGACCTTATCTTTACTTTCCGGTAAGACAGGCCTCTGGGCTTCCACCTAGACTTACACTGCAGAATTTGGGGCGAGTTCTCTTTTTTCCTCTTCATCACTCTTTCCTTTCCTCCATAGCCGTTCCTATGAGGAACGGCTGCAAGAGCTGGGCCTCTTCAGCCTGGGGAAGAGCAGACTGAGGGGGGATCTTATCAATATGTACAAGTACCTGATGGGAGGGTGTCAAGGGGACAGGGACAAACTCTTTTCAGTTGTCCCGTGTGACAGGACAAGAGGCAATGGGCAGAAATTGAAGCACAGGCAGTTCTGCCTGACCGTGAGGAGGAATTTCTTCACTGTGAGAGTGACGGAGCCCTGGACCAGGTTGCCCGGAGAGGTTGTGGAGTCTCCTTCTCTGGAGATCTTCAAGGCCCGCCTGGATGCAACCCCATCTAAAGTGCTTTAGGTGACCCTGCTGAGCAGGGGGGTTGGACTAGATGATCTCCAGAGGTCCCTTCCAACCTTACTGATTCTGTGATTCTATGATAGCCATATCTTAAAGATTATTCTCATCTATTTAGTTATTTTCTCATCTATTTAAGCCCCAGATTAATAATCTTGGGCTAGTGCAAACCTTTTCTGAACACAGTATAGAGTATAATTCCTGTGGTGATGATATACTATTGTGTATCTTGCATTTCTGACTGTTTGAGCCTAGATGCTATCCGATGAATTCATCAGAATTATCCTGTGTTTATCAGAAGCTGTTGTTAGAAGTTATTGATAAAAACATATTTTATCAGCCTCTGGGTACCAGCTTTATCTTTGATTTCAACATATTGATTTCTCCTACACCGTTTGCTACAATGATTCCTTTGGGAATATCAGAGTCGGTAACAGGACAGAAAACTAAGTCAATTGTTGACCCTTGTGCTTCTTTACCTCAGTAGACAGCTTCAACTTGAAATTAGTTAGCTTTTGACATTCAAGTGAAACATTATGGTTTCAAAATTCATACTCCATGAATATTATTATTTAAGCATTCTTTAAAAAAATGCTTTAATATCCCTTCCTATATTTAAATATATTTTACATGAGCAGCCTGGCTGCAGAGTTTGGGGAATAACATTTGCACCATATCCTCATAAATAATTTTTCTGTTAACTGTTCCTGAAAGGGACTAATAATCTTGATGTCACATCTGACCACTCTATTTCCATGACAAGCAAGGTGATCAATGTGGCAAGAATATTTCTTTAAGCAGTGCCATTTGTGCTTTTATTTGTCCCACGACTAACCTGCACCATCACTGCATATAATTTTGACTGTGGGGCTGCTCACAGTGATATATTCTTAGGACTTCAGGTAGCGTAGCCCCACTGCTTGAGACTTGTTCAGCATTACAGTATGTTTGCTCAGTGGCTGAAGCTCCTGTGTTTTGAATATTGGATGTCATATAGTCGCCGTTTAAATATAATTTGACAGTTCTGAGCACCTTTTTTTAAAAAAATTGTCTGGAAATGTCTAAACAGTTATTTGTCTGTCTTGATATAGTCTCCATCACAGTAGGAGCAAAATGCATGATGTACATTTTTTTCCAGCAGCCTTTTATAATTTCAGTATACAAATAATTAGTATTCATGTGGGGTGTTTACTTTAATACGGGAAGCTGAATCTGACATGCTATATGAATGGTATCTGACTCTGCAAGTTGTCTCATTAAAAGCAATGTTTGGAGAATAAATATGTGAATCTGAAGACCTTGGAATCTGACACAATGATTATTGCTATAATGTTAATTAGGAAAATAGTAAAATCATAACAATTTATATGGTGTCTGCTGCACTAATGCCTGGACAGTACTTATTCTTTGAAAGCTCCAGCACTGCATTTTAAGTTGCAGACGCATTCACTTTTAATGATCACTGGGAATGATAATAGGAAATGCCTTGTTATTACCAGCAATCTCCTTCTCAAGCCCTTTTCCCCCTCTCTTTGCATTTCCCTTCTAACATCAACATGAGACTAAGTGTATTGAGTCCCTATACAGTTCACAGCTTATACATTATGGTATAGCCTAAGCCAACAAAGAGGATTACAAGACATTTTAGAAATAATAATAATGATTATAAAATAATTATGGTGCCAAAACATTTGTGGCATCATATAGCTTGGTCCATGAATAGAACTTCTTTCATTTCAAAAAAAACAACCTTTGAGAAATCTGTAGTCCCATCTATCAGGCTCATCTTTCATTTCCTTTTTGCTTTTATCACTGTCTGATTCATAGAAAATGTAGGAAATAATAGTTCACATTAAAACAATGGCAGAGAAGGCATCCTAGTACCATCCATGTGTCTTTTATTCTGAAACAATTTATTATTTGACTGTTTCACATTTCCAGGTTTACAAGAACTGTTGTATTATCTGAGTGTCATTACATCTGCATTTCGGAAGGGTGACGCCGAACCGACCTTCTGCACATGCGGACCGCGCGCAGAAGAACGACGCTCACATTTCAGACATACTTCTGCAGGAGCTTTTTCTGGTAAACCATTCGTAGAAAGCTAATTTCCATTTGGAAAGCTTTGTGAAAAATGATTTTTTCTGCACATATTTCAGAATGTTTTCACACAAATACCCCACCAAAGAACAGAAATAATACCCCACTGTTTCTGTGATACATCTTAATGAAAACATTCTCACACTTTTGGAAAACTGAAATCAACCACTCACAATAAGTGACTTGTGATTAATTCAGTAGGTGGGTGATTTCTGAAAATTTCTGTGACATTTAGCTGACAGTATATTTGGCATGTAACACTTTGTTCATAGAAATTCCCTAAGCGGTGACAGGCGCTCTTCCAACACGAATCGTCAAACCTCCTCTTACCTGCCCCCTCTCATTTCTCCGGCGTCCTCTCTGGCACTTCTTCTCCCTTATTTCACGTCGCTTCTGTCCCGCTCCCCAGCCACTGCCGCCACCGTGATGCTCCGCGGTGGCCTGCGGCCGCCTCCCCGCCTACTGCCCGCTCGTCCGCGCGGCGCGCGGGCTCTGCGCGACGCCTACCAGCAGCTAGCGGGAAACGTGGAGGTAGGCTCGGGGGCGTCAGCACGCCGAGGGGCATGTTCCGTTATTTTTCATATTATCGTGCAGCTCTGTAGCAGAAAAATCTTTGCAAGGCGCTGTGCCGAGCTTGCAAACACCTCTGCTTGGATGTGTTTAAAATCGGCCCCGCGTGGGGCTGGAGAGGCGCTGCAGGAAGGGCGCACGGCGCCGGGCAGGGACGCCCGCGAGCGAGCGCAGCCGAGGCGCTGGGGAGCGGGGTGGCTGCAGGCGAGATTTAAACTTGCTTTAGAAAACACCGAGCCTGGTATTTCTATGTTTCCTCCTGCCATAACCTTCAGGCCAAGCTATTCAGCTTCATTAAACATCGAATGTCTTTTTTTTTTTTTTTCCCCCGGTGGAAATTTCAAAACAGGAAAAAAAGCCAGCTTAACCACAGACAAGCAAAAACGTACAGGAGAAACGTTCAGAGCCACAGAGCACATCATATTCCGCCTGCTATGCAACCTGGATGTAGCCATCCGGTCTTTCTAAAAGGAGCAAGGCATGAAAGCATACTCATCAGCAACCAGCATAACCTCGACCAAGCGGCCTGACAGGGTTGGAGGCCTCTTCGCTGGTATAATGCCGCACGTGTGGACGGGTAGATAACTCGGAGCGGAAACGGGGGCCAAAACGGCGCTGAAGCGCTGCTGCCGAAGAGCGTGCGGGGCGCACCGCGGTCGTTACTGCCGGGCAGGGGCACCGCTGGGACTGCAAAGCCTTGCCCGGCCCCAGGGAGGCTCTGACACCACCCAATAAGTAGTTAGCGTCCTATCACCACCCGCTGCGCTCACCGCTGTCACACACTCCCATATTGCCTATGCTTGATGGTCCTGCTGGGACCCTCAAAATGTGGAGGAGCAGGCTGTTAGAAGAGGAGGATTTCGCGCTGAAGAGGATAGCTCGAGGACCATCTTTAGGACAAGATGGCAAAGAGATGCTTTGGGAGTGCAGCGGGATGTTGTGGAAGTGCGGGACTGTTCCCTAACCATAACGGTAAATTTATTTGTTATTCTTAATTGGTTCGTGTTAGCCCTTCTTCCTCTCTCTTAATAAACACAGTGCATTTTTCAAAGACAGATTTTAGTGCTGGTGCAAGGCGGAGAGTGATTACCCTGTCTGCAGCAGAGCGCAGCGCCTGGATCTGCTGAAGGCTCCACGAGCGGGACTCCCGCTTAGTAAACTGCAGTCCGGCCTGCAACCTTCCTACCCTCAGCACAAGCTGACACTGTCATTCCTGCTAGTTTTACCTTTAGGATTCAAGGAAACTAAATGAAATTGCACAGTGCCTTTTTAAGAGTGCCGAAATCCTGCCTGATGTGTGCTCAAGTACACCTAAGCAAAGGGGTCTGTCTCAGCCCTGCTCTTTGAAGTTAGTAAGCCTATAGCCTATTTATGCTTGTTAAGTTTCTTTGAATGTAATGGAAATGCTGTAGTGTTCAACTTTATTCTGTAGTACAGTTAAAACCTATATTTGGTTAATTTTTAATTTGCAAATACTAGGCGAGAAATATCTCACTATTGAATCAGATAAGGGAAGATTCCTCTAAGAGGATTTCGAAGGAAAGCATTTTTCAAAATGGCAAAGTAAGGAGCTTCCTAGCCTTGGCACTACACATAAGCATTGAAGCTCCTTCCTACGAGTCTGTAATAAGAGCTCAGCACCTGCCTCTTTCCTGTGTTCTGGGATATTCCACTGCAGTTTCTCAGCTCTGCCTTCCTTAAAAGAGTTAAATCCCCTTCTTAACTCTGAAAAATACCCATTTACTCATATGTTATTCCAGGAGACCACTGACTTGTCAGATTGACTGGTTTTTATCCCCCAAAGGAAAAGCACAGCAGCAATTCCTCTCCCAGTACATAATTTGGGTGTAATAAATGCAGAGAAAGCAGTTCATTCTGGATGCAAGACACAGCCAAGAACTAGCTTTCCTGCCCTTGTCTCCCTGCAGACAAAAGACCCCAGCACAGAGTATGCGATATCACCCAGAACCTCTCCAGATTAACCAATTATGGAACGAGTGGATAGCTTCCCCGAAACATCTTCCGCATAATTTGAGACCCGTTTTGGCAATACTGTAGCTCCCAGAAGATTTTAAACCAAAGAGAAATAAGTGTACTGCTTGGGTCAAGAACCAAGTGACATTTAGCACAAACTAGATGAATGAGGTCTGCGATAATACGAAACATCAATTCATCACCCCAGCTGAGCTCACAGAGGTAATTTGTAAAACCACAATGTTTATTAAACCAATTACAAACAGGTGCACTTGAAAACAATATGGCTGTGAGGCTCTATAGGCTTAAAAAGGAAGGCTGAGGCTTTCTCACCCCCCCTTTTTTTCCTTCTTCTTTTTCTTTGGGGCGGTCTCTTGCTGTGAAGTGGCTGCTGAAGATGGATGGTGTAGTGTCTCCTGGGTCATTTCATTACGTGAGAAGTTCTGAGCAAGCAGCTTTGCCATCAAAGGAGCGAGGTAACTTCTTGATAATCGATGTTAAGGTTCTATGTTCAATGCACTAAATATGCTATAAACACTAGATTTTTGCGGTTTCTAGTCTGTTGTCCACCCTGGTGAGCGCCTAAGAAGCTCAATTATGAATGTGTCATAATGCAAGCTTAATTTTACTCTGAAAACAAATAAGAATTACTGCATAAGTTGTTAAAACTGCCTGGATAGATGTGATATTGATTTGAGCTAGATTATTCATGTGCACAAAAGCTACTGAAGTAAGCAAAGACTCAAAGGCTTGGGCTCCATTTCTGATAAAGTGCTCTTAATGTTGCTAAGTGTGCTACTCTCAGCTTTTTCTCACATTAACTGAGCAGTTGGCTCAACCTGTCATTGAATGGGAGCGAACTGGTTCAAATTTGAGTGCAAGTGATAAAATCTATGTTGCTAAACTATACCTGCTTTTCGTAAAAGGTTAGGAAGGAGTAACAGCAGCCTTTGTTTTTTAGTGTTTTTTTTTCTTTTTTAGCATATCCACTTCTAGGATCAATAGGAACACCTGTTTTTTTCCCCTCTGTTTTGTGTTGTAATCCATGATGGAAGTTGTTTCTAGAGTGCTATGTTTCACAGTAATTGTTTGTTTTTGTTTGTCTAGTAGAAATTCTGAGTATATTTTGAAATATTTTTATTTGCATGTGACACAGTAATGGTGAGGGATCTCTGTAAGCAGTAAATGTTTGTTCAGCTCATATGGAAGAGAAGTAACTTGATGTTTGGACAAGCACATATCTGTTAGGCATATGAAAAGAAAACAAATTATCTCTTCGGTCTATTGCTTCTTCAGGATAAAGGAATCCAGTTAGTTCAATCTTCTTTTCCGAGACATGTTTTAAGACCTCTTTCAGTTTTCTAAACTCTTTCATGTTGATCTGCTTCTTTTCTGGAGAGAAGTAAACAGAGCAAGTTGAGCAGAAGTGTTAATTTGCTTGTCGATATTCCTGTTATAGTTTATGCATCCTGCTATTTTAAGTGTTTTCATTGCAGCAGCAGAACGCTGTTGATTCATATCTATGGTGTGATTAAGCATAACTCTCAGATCCCTTTTTTTTTTTTTTTTTTTTTGGCAAAAGCACCACTTAGCAGTTGTTCTCCATTCCATATCTGAACAGCTAACTAGTCCCACCTAAGAACAAGTGTTTTGTTTTGCACCTTTTTTGGGGAGGTGGGTAGGGAGTTTCTTGTTTGCCTATTTAACCAGTTTTTTGATATCATTTTGTTTTCTGAGGCTGCCCTTCAGCACTTGCAACTCCTTTTAGCTTGGTGTCATCTTCCAATATACTAATTGTACTCTACTCTGTTATCTAGGTCATTAGTGATACAAATAGTATGCGACCAAGAGCAAGGCTTGGTGGAATCCCTGCTTGATCTATTTTTCTTTTTACTTTCCCTTCTCTTCTTGTAGCAAGCTCTTGGTAACTGCTCAGAGCGGTCACGAAAGTGTACGTCTTTCATTAGAATGAAGTGGTGGGATGCCATCGGGAAGCCTCTCTAAGCTTTGCTGAACTGAAGTCTTTATGCTTCAGTAGACCGAGCGTACCTCCCACTTCTGGATCCTTCCTGGCAAATAAGCATGCTTTCCTGGCTTCTATTATTCACATGCACTGGTCTGATTATAAGTTTTAGACACTTAAAATGCTGCTGCAGAGGGAGGAAAGTTTGTGAAAACTTGAAGGAGTAGCCCCATGTTTAAAAGACTTATTCAAAAATACTCCTGATGAGCCCAGTTACTATCAAGAATGTTTCCTGGAACTTGGTTGTTTTAGAAAACTACCTATCTGTGGCAGATCTGTGCACATCTACTTGAAAATTTTGCTTTAAAACTGTATTTAAGAACAGCGTTCTTTTATTAAGAAGTAAGCCTTTTCCCAGCGACGGAGTAACGATATGGTTCTGTTCATTGACTTTACTAACATTTAGCAAGTAGAATAGCAAAATCTCATTTCAGAGAATAGCTCCATAATTTCATGCACCTACCATAAAAACAAGCAAATTGACACCCTGCCAGGAGTAGCCAGAGGAGATCTTAGAAGAGAGTTCATAATGATACTGTTGCCATATTGCACGCCTGTAAATAATTCATTAAGTCAACCACCCTTTTGTTTTAAGCAAACATGAGCAGATGCCTTTCTAAATTGGATGCAGACAACAGTTTTCAGCAAAACATTGTTGTAATATGATACTTAAAAAGAGTAACATTTTTCTCTTATTGATTTTTGAAGTATTATTGACTCTAATTCAGTGATTATTCCTGCTACACATCAAGTCTCTCTTGATTTTTCATCTATATCTTCTAGAATTTTGCTGTGTGATAGATTTCAGTTAACTGTGGCATGGCAGAAAATAAGTAAATAAATTCACAAGCAATTAAGAGAACTAAGAAGCTTCATATGGGCCAAGAATGTTAATCATATAATACAAGACCTAATGTTTTAGGTCTTTTGGGGCCTTATTTCTGCTTTGTATTTAGAAAATCAGTGTACAGAACTAAGCAAGTAATTAAAAGACCAGAACCAAGCAAAAGGTTAAGGGCAGTGTTTACACAGCTGATGATTCCTCAGAACTCAGCTTGTAAAGTCAGGTCACACCTTTCAAAATAACATAATTATAATGTGTGGAGGTGTGTAAAATACACTGTTATCCGTAACCCTGTTGCATTCCCTTCACCTCCACAGCAGTGTGGAAAAGACAGGCGTAGGATTGAGAAGTGATATTTTACTATTTGCTCTTTGTGCTTTGGATTTTACAAACCTCTTTCCATGACAGCATTTTTCTTTATACAAGCTCACCCAGCATGGGCTTCTTAACAAATACAGATTTTATTCTATGGCAGTTGTTGTCTTTTGTGGAAACCTTAAAATATGAAATATGCATGTTGAATGTATCAAAATATCAATTTCTGCCTGTTCTGAAGAGCACAGTAAAATATCAAACTTCTGCAAGATTTTCAAATGCTTTCATTTAGTAATTATGTTGTGCCTCCATCCCTAAATCCTTACTGTGAAATGGCTATGACAATTTGTGTGCCATTTAGGTCACTGACTAAATTACAATGAAAGTTTTTTGTCCTTTGGAACCTGCTTTAAGTGCATCCCCAGGTAGATATTCTGTTCATTTTTAACTAATAAATAAAATGGAATGTATAAGCATGTTTTTATTGGTTTAACCAGTGTTTCAGCCAGGCTACAATGAACTTTTACAAATTTTGTAAGACACTGAGCTATAAACCTCATTGTTTTTTCATAGGAATTACATAACTTCTGGATACAATGAGTTTTTGAAAACGAGTTTTCTTAGGTTATGATTAGAAATTATGTGTTTGAGTCACAAATACATTAGTCTGGTTTAGTCTGAAGCGGCTGGAGTAAACCAGCTGTGAATTAGACATATGTATTTCTTTCTACGTATCTTGTATACATTATAGCAAGTTTGGGTCCTGTTTTTGTTGTGCCTCCTCTAGAATAAATGTTAAACTTTTTTTTCTTGGAAGCGTACGGAGGGAAGAAAACCTCTTAAAGTACAATAGGTGACTATCCCAAGCATCATACGAAGAGTGTAGATTGTAATTGGGCAATTCTTAAGATCTAATGTCAAAGGAATCATTATACTCTTCTAATCTCACAGGTCTGAGCACCTCTTCTAGTTATTTTTGCATTAAGGTAACTGCTTATTGTAGCTGTAGAAGAACTAACTTGTATGTTTTTAGTTGTCTTTCTGTTGTTCATTAGTTGTATATTTAACATGGCAAAATATAGTGTTCATCTGGGTCTAATTCAGGCCTCTAATCAAGACCCTTGTGATCATCATCATGTTGCCAAACTTGAGGACTAGGTGGATTTGATCTACTGATTATATTTTTTGTTAATTTAAAAAAAATGGGTTAAAAAGACTTGTAATGTCTGTCTTCTAACTTTGGGTATAATAGGTGATTTTAATTATTCTGGTATAGCTTGATATTGTGCAACTTATAGGAGATCCATGATATGCCATTTTTTTAAAAATGCCCTAATATCTCCTTCAGAAAGATTTACAGTATTAATAACTTCAGGCTACTTTAAGTCACAGTCAATCTTCATGGAAACAGCATAAGGATTATATAGGGGTTTTTCTTTCCCTATGGTTCCTACCTTATATTTTAAATATAAGCTGTTTGAAGAAAATACTATTGTACATTCACGCTTTGAGAATGCTTACAAGGTTGTTTCTCTCTCTCTCTCTCCTCCTTTTGTCTTTCCATCTCTGTTTGAATCTTGCATGAGGAAGAAAGACAGACTGTTACACTGTGTCAGCCAGAACCGAACAAATGGCTTTAGGTTAAACTGATTCAGTTGGGAATTGTTCAGTTTCAACCAGCTTTCACTTAGCGAGCTCAGTAACTAGTCCTAAGTGGTCATCCGAGAATGCACGGTATTTAAGCAAGCAAGCACACAGCAAGCATCTACGGTTGTCCGTAAGCAGACGTACTGGGTCTTTGAAACAAAACTGAGCAGTCACATATCCCAAGTGACAAACAGTGTGTGGGTTTATAAGAACGAGTCTTTAACCTTGCAAGTATTAGAAGTCTAGATGAAATCCTGACTTTGGGACAGTCTCTAGGGAGCATGGTTTGACTTCAATGAGATCGGCATGTTGCCACTGATGTTTAAAAGAGCTCTAAAAATGTAAGGCCCTTTGAATGTGTATTCTTTTCTTACGGCTATTAACTAAACCAAGCATTTTCATCAATTTCTTTTAACATGGCGGTAGAAAATTTCTAAGCCTAAATGATCTCATATTTAAAAAAATATGCAGCAGTCCTGTTTTCTGTGTTTTATTAGCACTATCTAAATAAGAGCATGTAAAATTAAGCAAAGCATAGCAGTGAGATGATGCGCAACCCATTTCCATGAAAACAAAAGACTGATTTTTTTTGTGCTTTTCTGTCAAATATTTTACTTTTTTTTCCATAGGAAAACCTAAATTCTTGATCTTCTGAAATCTGATGTACCCAGAACATTGATTACTATGAGAAACCTAAAAATTATGAAATCTGTGCTGTTTTAAAAGCATAACTCGAAAAAAATGGGAAACCAGAAATTACACACACAATCACACAGAATGGTTGAGGTTGGAAGGGACCTCTAGAGATAATCTAGAGCAATCTCCCTGTTCCAGCAGGGTCACCTACAGCATATTGCCTGGGACTGTAAACAGTTGTAAATAGGGCAATTATGTCATTGTGCAAAATATTTTGAGAACTCTTGGTCATTGCAAGTCATTTTCCCCGCTAATTTCCCCACTAATTATGGTTCTTATCAGAATCACTTTTGATTAACCAGATTACTGAATATTTTACTGGGATCCACGAAATCTCCTATTATGTAAATTTAAAAGATAGAAAATTACTCCAGTTCTTAATGATTACTTCTCCTAACATAATTATCAACAGACAATTGGCACCTGTCAATGAGGAAGTGCTCCATGTGTGTAATCATTTGATAATAGCATGATGGTTACACTAATCTGCTGACCTTACTTCCTTGCCCAGTCTAACAGGAAAGAGAAAAACCTTTCTAGGCCAGCGTAGCAAATGTGTTGGCATGGTAAAACTGCAAAACCTTGTCTTGTTTTGGTTAAGGAAATTCTAATGAGTCTTTTTGGGGGGATATATGGGATGAAATAGATTTTATGCTACACTAGAACTTCTTAAATACTGGAGTTCAAGGTACATCAGATATGTTCTGCCTGATCTTGTTTGTGTCCAAGGCTTGGACTATTTCCTCAATTCCTTATGGATACTCTATTTCTTTTTGTTGATCTTTTGGGAGCACGTGCAGAGTGCTGCTTTAGTTTCCAGGTACTAAGCTCATGTTCAGTAGCTGGTTCAGCAATGCAGATACAGCTACTTCGGTGCCTACCGTCTGCCTTCTTCAGAGGATCCTCGTTGGAAGAAAGGGAGGGACCTTGGTGAAATTATTCATCAGATGTCAGTGAAAACTGGAGAGCTTCAGTCTATACCTTCCATCCAGGCAAATGACCAGAGTCATCCCACACTGTCCTTGTCCATCCATTTTACCTCTTCAGAGACTGCAGAAAGACAAGCCTTAAAGTCAAGAATTTTCCTTCCTCTCTGCTAGCATATCTGAGAAAAGCCTGTGATGTGCTTTATTTTCTCTTTCTTACCCAGCCAGTTATCTCTCTGAAACCCTGCATGTTCTGTAACTTCAGACATCTGGTTACCAGGTTGTCCAGCAGTGACTAAGGGACCTGGTGCTGATTTATCCAAAGCATGTTTTTTCTCAACATGACCTGCTCTAACACTTCATTATTACAAAACTGTTATTTAGTTTCCTAAAGGCTATTACCATCTGTGTTTCATAGCTTACGGAAATGGAAGGATGGCTGTCTTGTGAGCTTTGTATAATAGTAAGCCCGTATTTTTGCAGAATTTGGATCTGAGCTTGTAGCATTTTGGATTTAATTTCTGAATGTGCACCAAATTCAGTCACTGTACTATCTGTCAGTATTTTTGACATAGCTTTTTTAAGTCTTTCCTTATCGTGAGATGAAAATGTAACACCTGTGTATAAAATCATACCGCTCTGAAAGCACCTTTTCCTGTTAGCAGTGAATATCAGACATTTCTGCCAGTAATGATGTTGTAGTTGGTTTAAGTGCATACAGTGACTTTGCATTAGTGTTGCCCAAGTATATAGTTTCACTCCAAAATTACTGCGTTCTGCAGTTGCCATGGTCCTGTCCACTTCTGAAAACTATTTTAGGTCAGAGAACAAATCAGTAGAAAGCACATGTCAAAATGAACTTTACAGAAGTAATAGTGATCTTTCTCTGGTTGCTGTGAGACATCCTGTCTGTCCTGTCACTTTGCTGGTTTAGGCATTCTTTCCCCTATATCTCTCAGAGGTAGCAGTTCTAAATGTTGCTGTTTTTCCTGCTGGTTTCCCTTAGTTGATGAAGGAAGTGTATGATGTTTATGTTTTCAGTTTCTGCACAGCAATAGAGTATTATGGCTTCCTTTCCAAGAGAGGAGGAACCTTGCCAAGCAGAAGAAGGGAAAAATAAATACTACTTAAGAGTTGGCATTTTTATATATATATATATATTAACTGGTATGCACTATGTGGTATGCACTATGATATTGAAACAGCTGGGGTGAGAATGGTGGATCTTCTTAACCTATGTTTGATCTGAATTTCCCAAATCTGCAAATGAATGTGTAGAAAAGTACAAGTATGTCATGTAGCACCACAGAGGCTTTGCTATTTTTCTTGCTGGAGCAAGAAAAATACAGGTGGAAGAAAGATGCCATATCTCATAACCTGTGGCTTACCAGTTCTTCGTCCTTGGACGTCTCCTGATCCTATATACAAGTTCAGTATTTTCCAGATCTCGTATCTGGTATAGGATAATGGTGTGACTAGCCTTTTGAATTGCTTTAGATATGCACTCCTGCACTGCCCAAATGCAGACTGATTTCATGGCAGATTCTGGCTCTCTGGTATTTCCATTAGTGTACCACATAGCTTTGAAGTGTTTCTTGATTCACAATATATACTGAACTTCCTATTCTTTAAATTGCAAAACATCTCATACACCCCAAGTATCATTTTACTGGATGTTTGTTTTGTTGTCATGCGTTCTGGTTGTTTGAGCTCCTTTCATGAGTCATTTGATCTAAATTTTCTTTTTTTGTAACACTTTTATCTAAGCCCTGGAGATTACGGCTTCTTTTCAATTGGTTCAAATAAACTTTACAGCACGGACCTAGATGTTGCACTTTGTGTACTCACTGCCTTCAAAGCAGAAAACGGTCAGTAGCTATCCCAGACACTGGATGTAGAGACTCATTTGATTCTCTTCAAGGAAGTAAACTATTTAAGGTTGTAAGGAACAGGACAGATTGACATAAGTGTAACAGAGAACACTAACCGTTTGTGCTCAAGCTTTATCAGTAAAATTTTGGAGTTTGTATAACCAGCATGAAGTACTAAATATGCAGGAAATTTAAATGTTTTCATTTGTTTTGTTTCTTTGATTTGCTGCACTTTATCTCTCCTACTCAAGCTTGCACCTGCCTGTTTTATCAGAGAAAACACAGACCTTGCAGTTCCCGCAGAAGACTTAGCTTTTAGTATTCTGTTTACTTGTTGGCAGTCTGAGAAACAAGGAGAAAGAAAATGAAAATCAAGTATGGGGAGGAGGGTTGCTCCACTCCAGCAAACCACCAGGGTAAAAGGGCTTCTCTGCTCTGAGTGGAGCAGACTGGGCACTGAGTGGGGGTGATGCACTGTAAGGAGGAAAACACAATTCCCCCGTGACATACTGGGAGAGTGAAAGGTAGAGCTGCCTTTGTCCATTGCTAAGTGTTTCTAGAATGTTTGCAGTATCTGTTCTTCCTGATGATAAATCTTTTAGTCACCCATGTTGTTGTCTTATGGCCTCAGCTAAATCTTTTCTCTTTATGGCCATGGTTTCTTCACCTTTTTAAATAAGTTGAAGCTAAGGAAGAAACAATACCAAAATGTATAATGGATGCACAAGTGTACCTTGGGGATGGATGACTTATGGACCCAGAACTGTCATCACACTTCCAGAAGCACGTTTTTACTGTCATTCATCATGCATGTGTGGCTTCCAGGCAGTGCGCTTGGTCTCAGTGGGGTAAACCTGAGTTCGAACTAGCCTGGTATGTCCTTTCCCCTTCACATGTTAGGCTTTCCTTCCAGTCTTTGAGGCTTCAGATCCGCATCTCTTGAAGTGATCTAAGAAGCATTTTTACAACCTAGTTGGTGTGTTGCTGAAACTTAAGTGTAGTAATGGAAGCTTTGGCTATCTATCGCCTGAAAAGAAGTTCAAGGGCATTTTAACTGGTTAGACACAACTTAAAATTGGTAAGTTTGCGATGTCAATGTGAATTTACAGGAGAATATTGAAAAAAAATCCTAATGCTTATGTGTGATGGAGATGGATGTAACTAGAGCAGTTTTATGTGAAGAGACTACAAATGAAAGTAAAAATGAATTGGATAACTGTGCGAATAAATGGCTATGTAAGTGCTTGAGTGAGGTGAGAAGGGATGGCAGCTAGCAAGCCTGGGCTGGCACACACCAACTTCAGTGCAGCAGAATTGTTTCACAGCTCTTTGCCTATGCTAATGGTTCAATAACCTCTTCTCTTAAGCCATCTTCAGGGTGGTTGAGAATGCTATGCTTCCTATGGAATAGGGAGCTCCTTTAAGAACCACAAGTGTCATAACTTCGCTGCTGTAGGATTTTTGATCTTATGAAATATCAGCTTTTTCCTTTCTCTGGGGTGGTTTCCATGATCTTCATTTCTCTAACTACTTTTGGTGTTTAATTTTCAAACTGGGAGAGTGTGTGGGAAGGAGATTAAGAATCTCTTAACACTGTTTCCCCCCCCCCCCCCTTTGAACTCAAGATACTCTTATTGATTAATTTTTTGGTTAACCTCCTACAAGATCATGACTAAGGCACAGAACTCTGTGTTGTCTTATTGTGTACTGAAAGGCTTTCCCCATCACAAAGGTTTTCTGAGTTCCTTCAGGTAAATCTCAGAATAGTAAGGGAACTTCCTTTATGGCATTCTAAGAACATATTTTCTTGGAAATCACAGTGAGCTTCTTCCATTGCAAGAGTCTTCAGGACTGAAGAATACTGTTCGTATTCTGATCTCAATAATTCTTCTAATTTCAGTAAAACTACACTTCCATCAGAGGGAAAATGGTTGAAGTCATCTAGATTTTTGATTGTTCTGGAGCTTTGATATATGTTTGCATACCTCAAAGAAGGGATAGGGAGGCTTTTCTGCATCCTGCTAAACCTGTCACTAGTACATGTTTTTTTCCTAGGAACATGTGAAGCAATTAAGGGTTATGTGTACCTAGAAAAATACTGATTGAAATTCTGTTGTCATCTTCACTATTGCAAAACCTATTGTCTATAGTAGAACAGCTTTCTGTGGTCTCTAGATATATTGTTAGAAAACTCTGAAAGGGTTTTTATAAGACTCATAGGCAAGTTTATGATACGCTTCTGGTTAGGAATGGGTAAGGTGTTTCACATAGTATAGGAAAATAAGTATGTTCTGCTGCCTTGCTGCTTTGCTTAAACATACATTATTACTACTGTTTCTGGAGATGAATTAATAGGAAATGTCAGCAAAAGCTTTCTAGTTTAGATGCATGCAGGTCTTTAGGATTGGCTTTGTACAAGCTTTTGCCAAAGCCTTCTTTTTGTGCTCTTCAATGTAAATTAATGCTAGGAAAATGTCAAAGTGAAGATGTAAGCTCTGCAATGCCTCGCAGGTGTCCACATAGCGGGAAACAGAGAACACAATTTGAAACAGGATTAAAACAAGATTTTAGCTAAATAGGCATTGGTCAAAGAATGCAGAAAATGAAGTGCGTGTCTGAGGTGCAAGCAGGATTATCACCACAAAGTACTCCCCAGACATTTGAATATAGGTGAAGTCAGGTGGAAAAAAATTGAATTGGACATCTTTATTTGGAAGCATGAGAACAATCCTAGATGAAAACTTTTGTATGTCGAAAAGCTTCAGTAATTATTAGTTGACACTTAACATTTCAGCAGCTCCCTCCTTAAGAATGTTCCTATTTGAGTGCGTTGTGTTGTTACACCTTCTAAATAAACAACTAAAATCTGTACTGAAAGCTTTTGAATTTCACCTTTCTTACAACAGTACTTGCGTAATTCTTCCTAAACAAAATGACCGGCACTCTGGCATGGACAGAATGCGATTAAAATTGCCAGCTTTCAGTGCTCTGTATCGCAGTCAAAACAATCAGTCTATTACATGTCCCGTTTGTATCGAGTTATCTCTGCAACGTGAATGCTGGTGCTTAAGGACACAACCTATCAATCACAGCCAAAATACAAGACTTTTAAATGGAAAATTAATTTTAGTACAGACCAGGATGTTATCTCCAACAGTCACTACAAAGGGGAGATCAAGCTATAATAGAAGCCGTCAACCCCACATGAACCACTTAATCATGTTTATATATCTTACATATTAAAAAGCAATATCCAATGTCAATGGCTCAGATATAAAAATATCTTAATAGTCAGTAACTGACTAATGAATACTATAGTAATAACAGTTTAATTTGAAGAATTCTGACAGCTGGCTGCCTTGATGAGAGCTGTTACCAGGGAGCCCTAGTCCCATGCTGAGAACATCCACAGCATGCTGATTTATAGCAGCAGTGCAGAACTGTTTAATGTCAGCACCTCTCAGCTAAAGTAATAATAAACAGGAATGTTATGGTTTATTTTTCTGTATGAATTGTTCAGGCTCTGTATGGTAAGCACCAACTCAATAGGGGATAATAGCTGCCATCCCCCAGGGAGTTGTAACTGAGGTTTAAGCATTTTTATTGGCAAGGTTAGTATATCAAAATGAATCCAGAAGAAGTTTTTTCTATTCTCTCTCTTTTTGCTTGATCTGTCATCCCATTCTGGAAAGCAAATATAATTCTTGTGGTTATGAAAGCTGCTTTTAGGTTTATACTCCACTTTTTTTTTTTTTTTTTTTTCAGTAGTTTAACTGCCCTTCTTATTTTTAGTATTTGGTGTGAATATACCACAAACATCATGGTATGATTTTCTTTTTCTTCCTCCTATGATATGTAAAACTTAATAAATGTTAAGCCATATTTCTAACCTCAAAGATTTTAAAAGCAAAAATAAACTAAAAATTTAATATGAAGAGGTGTTATATGTTGAAGGGTTTAAAGCAAGCTTTTTTTAGGCTAACTTATAAGGTTGTCACTTTGCACATGTGTAATTCTGAACAAAAGCAATTCCTTGAGGGCAATGCCTTGGAATCCATTTTAGTTCAGCCTGCCATCTTGAATATGCATGTTTCCAAAGACTGTATAAGATTTACTGCAAGCTAAATGAGGGGGAGAAGCGTCTTTTTTGACGGGCTTCAGTATTTTTGACTTTTAAGCATATGCTCCATTTGGTAAATTGTACCTAGACATAGGCAAGTTTTCTGCATTTTTTTTTATTCCTTTTGCATTGTCACTCCTTGTTTTCTTTAGAAATGTAGATAGCAGATTAGCAACTAGCTAACAGGCAGATGGAATTGAAATGTTTCCATCCTCTGTGGAAGCTGGTATGTCTTGAATACTGCAATGAAATTCTGCCAGGGTTCATCCAGGTTCACTTCTCAAAAGCTTGAGCTTTTTAAAAAAAAATCAAAAAGAAAAATTTGATTGCATAGTTTATTTTACCACTGGTTTGTTTTCACTATGAGACACTTGAGCTGTTTGAAGATTATTACAGTACATGTTGATGGCTGTCTAGGTATTCTTCCTTTATAATACTGGGCACAAAACATACAGCAAGCATAATGAAGAGCAGTTAAAGCCTGAAGCTCCTTGGAAAAGATAAGTGGAGTAAGAAAAATAGACCCTCTTCCTCATTTGTGGAATAAGGCGGAAAAAGCTGCCTAAGAGGGGAGGAAAGAAAGAAAGAAAGAGGTAGGAAGAAGAATGCAAAAATGCAGCATATATTATTAGAATAATAGTGTCTCATGGTTTATGTCAAGTATGGTATATCAATGAAGTAAGCGTCTCCTTGGAATAAAACTTTTCCTCTTTCTTCAAGGTGGAAGTCACCTGGATGCAACGCAAATGCAGATATGACCAGAGTAAGAAAAGTAGACTTTTCCTGGAAGATCAATAAGGATATGCCTTAAATTAGAGTAATCCTTAAATTTCTCAGAACAGAATACACTTCTATAGGGAAGGGAATCTCTTTGAATCGTCTTGGAAAGACGTAACAGAACGTATTTCACATAGACATCCATCAGCAGTTCTCTGTGCTATTTTGGGGACAAGATTGGCTAATTAGCCTTCAAGGAGGCAGGACTGGGACCTGCCACGAAGCACACCCTTATTTGGAGATTTTATCTTTCTCTTGAAATGGATTTTCTTCATTTTCCTTAAATGGGTTTTTCAAATTTGAGCACTGATACCTTGGATGAGACTACTTTAAGCAACAGACGGGACTGTGCCATACAATAGTCTTTTCATATTGTTGGCCCTGGGGCAGTGCCCTGGATGGTCTACTCTAAAGCAACAAAACTGGGATATGTTGGGTTCCTAGTTCAAGGCAGTCTGCTGGCAAATCTGTCCATGGGAACCTCTTGCAGCTGCTCAGTGTAATCAACCTTCTTGGGTATTTGTTGCTGGTACCGGTAGCAAAACTGAAGAGATCATCAATTTAACTTAATAACTTTAGGGCTCGGAGTTTCTGGTTCATGGGAAATTTTAAAAAATGTTTGGTTGGAATCCAAATCAGAAATCAAATGGAAAAAAAAAATAAAATCCCATGAATCAGAAATCCTTTTTCTTCTCTCCCCTGTGGGATACTCTTTCCTGAATATCCAGGCTCTACATATTTACTGCACATAAGAGCTGCTTGAAAATTGGCACTGCAGTTTAATCTGTTGACTCCTTCATTTTTGGTAATTTTCATAATTTGACTTGATCTGTGATGTTACTTCTCTTTGGATTTGTAATCTTCTGTTTTCTTTAGAGATTTTTTTCCACTGCTGGCTCTTTTTAAATGAAAAGGATAGTAAGTAAAACCTCTAAATCTTTTAAAACAGCAGCCTTTAATACAGCCCTTCCATGCATAAATGATTGCTCATCTATATGGACTATTAGCTCAATTATGCAACAGATCACTTCTAACTGCATCTTAAAGTTGCCTTGTGTTTTAATCTACTATCTGCTTACATGCTTTGTTTGGCTTTTGTTAACTCTGTCTAACTCATAGATGTAATCTTAATATTAAGTGTAAACTTTGAAAGTGACAGCTTGATTTCCAGGCTATGAAAGCCTGGCTGGGTGATAGAATTACAATATCGGAGAACCCAGTTACTGGGTTGTACAATTGACCAGCTCACTTAATATGCAATCCTGTTGGCTGAACTGATGTAGAAGTTGTCTTCAGCTCTTTTAACATTTTAAAGATGTCCACAGCTGTGGTATTTTGAAATCATAGAATATAACTCTCTGAAGGCACCATGCCCATTAATATAACATGACCTTTTATCTCTCACTGGCAACTGACAAAAATATTGTAGCTGTAATTAATCAGGAGGCTGTACTGAATATGAGGAGCAATTCAAAGTCAATTTAAGGCATTTTTCTTCAATGGTTGCACAATATCAAGCTAATAGTTGATCTGATATTTCTGAAATCAGCATCTCTGCAGCCAGTGAAGGCAGTCTGAAAAGGTCTTGAAATCAAGATAACAGGGTGAAAACCAGAAAAGTTAATCTTTGCTTGTTAATTGCACTTTTGACACCATCTTTCTGTTGATCTTTGTTTCAGAGCTTCTGATGGCCAACTGCAGAGGCCTAGTAGCACATTTTTCCCTAAAGATGTAAATTTATTTCTGCAGATTTTTTCACTTTCCTCTGAAACATGTGAGATTCTCTATGGGTAGAAGTGGAGTGTTGCACAGAAATGTCCATGGCACTGAAAAAATCTGTCCTCCTTATATGCTCAGAGTTGTAGAAATGACCAGTTTCCAATCTGGAAAGGATTTTTTTCCATAGCTAAGTTTGCTAGGGACTCCTGGGGATCTCTGGCTTGTGGAATGTACTCCTGCTCCTAAAGGAGTGGTGTGGCTGTTCAAGGGACTTAGGATGCTGGTGCATCAAGGTCCTTAGGCGCTCCTTCTCCTTCCTGTCATACCTAGTAATTTGGGTGTTATGCCAGTAGTTGAAAGGAGTTACTGAATTGTTGCAAAGTGTTTTCTGGTATGTTTTTTCCACCCACCTTGCATATGGTCTACTTAAAGTCAGCAGGGAAGGGAAGAATTTAATTCAATGATGCAGATAATGGCTATCTGCCTTTCTAATCCTTAAATATCCAGAGAATCATTTATGTCCCTTGGTTATACACATTTACTCCTTGCTGTTGCACTAAAAACTCCAAAGATTTTGTCAGCTATTTCTTTTTTGAAGTTTCTGTAATAGTGGACCTTTCCAAATATAATTGATTTAATAGCAGATCATTGAGGGTTTTATTGCTTGAAGTGCAGGAATATATTTTGGAACTTTCCAGCTCTATTAAACAATCAGAGTAGCAGATTTTAGGCTCATCTTGTATTAAGATAGACCCTTAAGCAGAGTTTTTCGTTTCTGTGAAAGCAGGTAGGAGCTGTCTCTGTAACAATTGTCTTTCGGGCAATCACAAGCCCATTACAGTTGGGCAAAGATAATTATCTCTTCTGAAAATCTGACAAGAGGCAGGGTGCTTGTATGTATGTTTGCATAAATTGGTATATCAATTAAAAGAACGAACCCTGGAAAAATCAATTGGATTCATTTTCTTCCCATTTTACTGCTGGCAGAAGCCTTTTTTTGTGCAGAGGGAGAGGAAGACAAATGACAGCTTGCTGCAGTAAGTTGTATGCAGTGGCAGTGTGAAAATGGAGACTTTTTTTTTCCTTCCTGTTCTTCACAGGATTGTTTTGGTTAAAATGTCAAGAAATGCCCCAGGGCTTAGCTCGTGCTGAATGGACTGTACCATCTGTTTGTGCAAGGAGTGACTTGGTATGCATAAACTGTTACCTAGGTGGTAGGCCTCGGTCTGTCAGCCCTCCTGTCAACCGCTGTCCCTGTTGGATCCAGGACCCTGAAGGAATTAGTTGCATGATTGATGATGATTGACATCCACACACAATTAACCCTTTAGCCGCAGCCGCCTACGGATGAGATCCGTCTCAAATCTGCAATGCGAGAATACTGTTCTGTTTCCGTACCGGGAAGGTTGCACAAGATGAATATGAGGAAGCTGATGAATGGAAGTCAGAGCTCTGAGATACCGGATTTGCTCTTAAGTTTAATTACTTCTGATCACTTGTATCAACGCTTTCCTGGTGCACTTTCAAACAAAGAAAATATTTGCTGCTTTAAAACTGGCTGACTGGTTCTCAAAGTCAGCCTTATTCTAGAAACTTATGTGAAGAATAGCACAGCTGGATATCTGCAGTGAAAGTGCTCAGATCCAGTGTCACCAGATTCAAAGGGACCATCTGCAGGACTGATGGAGGTGATGGCTGTTCCACCTCCTGCAGGCTGTTCCTACCTGCTGAGCTGCTTAGCGGTGTGTGGCGTCAGCTCCTTGCTCTGAACTGTCTCCTTAGGAGAATTCGTATCAGGAAAACGCAGGCAGACAAATATCTGCTTATCAAAAAGGACCACATTCAGTCTTAGAACAAACTCTAAGGCTGCAAAGAAGTGTCTTGGGGCAGATTGTGAACGTTGATAGTACTATCAAGTGTCAAAAAATTGCTTTCACTTTGTTGGTAGAGAACAGCACTGTATACATCTAAATCTTTGTCCTCATAAAACTTCAGGTGCAGCACTAACAAGTACTAAGTAACCCCTAAACCCGTCTGACTGTAATAAATGTCTACAAATTGCCTTTCACACAGAATGTGACAATTCTCATTTAAACTACTAAATTCTTATTTTTCAGAATTAATCTTTAGCAGATTATCCTTTAGGAGCCCTAATCTAGGGAGCCATTTTTTGGAGTGAATTTTTTCCCCTCGATTCGTGCATGACCTGAGTGGTTTAACTTACACTTCCATTCATGTTTGAAAGGTAAAGCATCTCATGACTGAGTGACTTTTATGTCTAGGGGTCTGGCTGTGGCCCAGTGAAGTCGGTGACCGAACTCCAGTTGCCTTGAGAAGGGCGAAAGGAATTTCTGGTGGGCAGAGAGCACAGTGATAGTCTTAGCAGAACTATATGTAGATTGGTACTCCGTTTTCTGGCTTGTTATCATAGGCGTATAGTCAAAAGGCTTCTTGTTAAGAGAGTTCTTATGGTAAACTTAGGTTCTGATCTACAAAGAGTTTCTGAAGCACAAAAGGTTTACTGGAAGATGTAAGCTAACAAGATCAGTAATCTAAGCCTAAACAGAGAACTGAGAACTTCCACAGCGGCTCCTCTTTCAGCACATTTGCCTAAAAATAGAGCGTGCCATCCATGTACAGCAAGAACATATTCTGGACTAAATTGTCATTTTAGAATATCTACTTTGGGGATCCTAAGTTGATGGACTGCTTTTCAAACACAGGGAGCATTTAGCAGCCCTCAAAGGATTGTGAAATTTTTGGCCTGAAAGCAGGCAATGCTCTTGTAAGCAAAAAATAAAATAAATAGTGGGTCATTATTTACCCATAAAGCATCTAATAACGGATTTGCGTTTTGCTGCCATTATCATTTTTTAAGTAAACTGTTTGGAAGGAATATGAAATTGGCCAAGTGTGTTTACAGTAATATTTGCAAATTAAAGACTTCTTTCTTGTACTGCTTAACCATGTGGAATGGGTAGAAATGGCTGCAGTTATTGTTTGTGTTCTGGCTGCTAAATGGCATGTGTAATTTTTTTAACAATACCATATACTTAATCGTATCATCTTAAATGCAATTTTTGTGTTGGTTACAAATGGCTAAACTGTAATGTATGGTTTTATAACCCATGCTTTGAGTAGCTGGGTTTTAGCCAGAGAATGCTGGAGATGGTGCTTGCCTGCAGTGATGCATGTTTTATTGGAAGTTTTCTATATGATGGTGGAGAAGGTATTGGCAGAATCCAGATCTGTATTCCAGTGGGACTTGCATGTCCCAGTAAAAAGTGTCTCAAATATTCGTGTCTTTCTGTATTTCTTTGACAATATGTAGAAGGGTGATTTCATGGTCTGTTAAACAGTGTTAGTTGTGTAATACTTGTGTTAAAAATATTAAATACATTAATTTATTAGATATTTAAAAGAAGCTATATCAATACCTCTATATAGAAAATCTTATAAAAGAATGTGGTTTCCTAGGAGTGTTTCAGCCCAATTCTGATTTTGTTGCATAGTTACTAAGAACAACTTGGCTGATGTAAGGTTCTGGGAACTCCAGCTTTGTTAACAATACAAAAGCATTAAATATTGCTTAATGTCACAGTCCAACTTTGCCTTCAGAACTGACTTCAGTATTAGTGTGCGACAGAGAGCACGCTGTCATGTGCTTTCTCTCCTTAAAATTCTACTAGGAAATAGGAAAAGAGCTGGGCCTAAAGAAGGTGAGCCTTCTGCTAGGTCTTGCCAGGAATTATTTTACGTTAGAAGTGATGGAAGAAACAAGTAGCTAAGCAAGGCTTCTTTTAGGGTCTTACACCTATAGTGTACTTGTGGAAATGTAAAACGAACGAGGATGCAATAAAGTGCCTTCTTTATTCTCCCAACTCTTTAGTTTATATAGCACTTAGCTTTTCACTTGAATACTTGATTGTGCTTGGGAGAGTCTTCCCTCTCTTCCAGCCACAAACTCTTAAATGTGCTTATTAGAATCATTAGTACAAAACTCTAAACTAAGGTTTCTATAACTCATTTGGAGAAGGGATTTATTTTTGCAGGGTTTGGAAGTGGTGATGGTTTTGGGTTTCGCTTTCTGTTTTTAACCCCAAACACTTGAGCTGCTAAAACTCCACCGGGGTTGGGGGGAAAGGGAGGAGGAGGTTTTTCTAGTAGCATCTGTCTTTACTCCTTTTTTTAAAGCTGCTTGTTTTAGATTTGCAAATTAAATGCAATATCTGTACCTTTGGAACAGCATAACTGTTTAAACAAGGCTAGATCATGTCAACTCCTTGGAGATGACTATCTGGAAGAATAATCTTTTTGTCTGTTTGCGTATTGCTAGTCCATTTGGGTGTCACTGAAAAGGGCTAGATGCAACTTCACTGTAATAAATGTCATTTTGAGTCTACTATAGTGAAAACAGGTTGTGTAAACAGGCAATTCATAAAATTACATATATATTAATGTTTATACATATAAAATTTAACTTATGCTTTAGCTGTGTTCAGGCGTTGGCTAAATTCTCTGTTTGCTGAAATATGCTGATTTTGAATGCTTCCCAAGTAGCAAATGATACTATACCGCTAATAGAGCGAGTGTGGTCCTTTTAGAAAGGACAATATTTCAACCCTGTGCCAACTCTTTCTGTAGTTGAAACTATAAGTAGCTTTTGTATAAATGGCAAAATCAGTGTCTGGTTTTGCTTTCCTTGCAGCTTTTGCTTTTGGAAGCACAGATAGGCTACGTTCATTTAGAGGCTGAGGAAGAAATACTGGTGGTAGATTCTGATTAAAATATTCCAGAGATAAGATGGAGAGGTGCCTGCCTCTAGAATGATTTATATATATATATATATATATATATATATATATATATATTTCTGGGAGCCTTTCAGCTTCATCTCCTGTAGTGACATGCCTCTGGGATAATCCACATTACCCTAGAGCCATACAGACCTGGCAGAGTAGGATGCTGCTGTTACTGTTTAAAAGAGTTCTACCTTTTCTACCTTACTACACTTCATTTTGGGCCTGACGGTTCTGGGGAACCATGCTGAGAGCAGATGACTTTCTAATGTTTAACTTGGAATGTTATAATTTTTCTTAGCAGAACACTTGTTGGCATTATCATTTACAGAACTAAATTAGGACCTAAGTTAAAGGACTAGACAGAACAGAAACTAAGAGTTGAAAGGAAGAAAAAAAAAAAAAAAAGATGTAGAAATCTGAATAAGAGGTGATGGGACTTCAAGCGTGTATGAAGGAATAGAGGAAAATAGTTTGAGGAAGGCAAGATGTACACAAGGGCAACAGTACAAAAAAGACAACAGAGACTGAGAAGATGAAGTGGAACACTTAAACTCTTTAGAGGGAGAAAAGAGCAAGAGAACTTATGTAGAAACATTTTATCTTAATGCAGTTAGAATTAATGTGGTGTTTTGTGCAAGTGTCCTGGTATTATGCCAAATCAAAAAATTGAGTCAACTGACAAATTTATACAACTTCTGCGGAAGAATCATAAAAACCTGTGGCTCCTACGTGTGTCCAGCATGTATTAGTTCTTCATCCAGCAGAACCAAATGCCCTTAAAAGTACATGAGTGAAAGCAAACAAGCGTTACGTATGAGAGAATGAACACAGATGACTGAAAGAGGCTCCATTTTTCTCCTGGAAAAGCAAGCATTTTTTCCACAAAATGCACTATTTTTAACTTTTTTTAGACCTGTTGCTTGAGCAAGATTTTCAAAATATCTTTAGAACTCAGAGCTTAAAATTAATCATTTTATTAAAAACTAATCATGGTCTCTATATAAATACTTGTTTTATTACATGTTAATTCACCACACAACACCCTGAGTTTAAATAATAAAATGTGTCTCTTTGTCCTGAAGGGACTAGTGACCTTCCTTTTGCTAACATCCCCCTCGGCATCACATGTGCTTTTTTTTTTTTTTTCCCAAACATACTAATTGTTCTGTGCTTAATATTAATCCTTGTTTCCACTCTATTTTCACCTTAAGGAATAGCTTGCTTCCATTTCAGATCTAAAGATCTCGTTTAACCAAAGTCTTTAGTTTTGAGTTTTTTTTCCTCCTCAGCCATATCGGTTCACTGAAACATTATTGTGCCTGCTAAAGCTTTTGCCTTTGCTTCATCCAGCTTGGCACGAGAAGCCAAAGAGCTCTGCTAGTGCAGTGAGTCACCTGGAATAATTGCATCTTCCGAACAAGCCAAGTAGGCCAGGATGCTTGCTCTGCAGATCTAAGCTAGTTTGTGTGTTCTTTGGGAGCACTTCAACCTTCCTATTGCAGTGACTAGTTTAAGCAGGTTTAAATCTTTTTCAACTCACCTGACCCATGCCTAGTTCATAACTTGAATTAGAATGTCCACATAGCTTTCATGATTAACGTGGCATGGGTTTGAAATGACACATTAAGTCAAACCAGTGCATGGTCTTGTAGTTAGGAAGTCCTGGAAAGAAGTAAAGAGGAGGATAAATCAAGGAATTTTTATGAGAAAATAAGATGCTAAAACTTCTGGGAAAAAAAGAAAAAAAAAAGAGGATTAAGAATATGATCTGTGTAAAGATATCTGTCTCAGGACACTGTTGTAAGTGTCCATGTGTAATATAACTGTATAATACTAACTGAATAAAGGCTTGAATCTTCAGTCATCTCATCCTGTAGAATATTCCTTTGAAAATATTTTGAAAATGTAGTTATTTACCATGATACTTTATGAACCTAAATGCAAACTGACAGTAATGAGCAATTGGTGTCACTAAATCTATTTTTATGTAAATTACCATATTCAGAAAGCTGTAAGGGTAGCTAATGAACCTTACTGATGTACTTGTTAGAAATGCCTGACTTAGACCCTGATCTCCTCTTTAAGCCTTGGTAATGATTATGCCTTCATAGTTTAATGTGTTTGTTTCCCTTCACGATACTGTAATTATAATATTCTCTCCCCCTTTAATCATCTAGCAAACTAGTTTGAATTAAAAATGAACGAATCTTAGGATAATATTGTATTTCCTGTCTCCAAAGCTCACTCATGTTGATCTAGTAAGAGCAAAATGGTCTCCTATGACCATAGTTAACAGCTGCTCCGCAATGAATAAGATTATCCACTGACATTGCTCCCCTTAAACAGAATTTTTCTAGGTGTTTCATTCAAAGCAACCTTAGGTAAAACTAGAACTGAATTGTTGTGAAAAGCAATTAAAAAAAAAAAAAAATGGGGAAATGATTATATAGCCATCCTGTGAAAGTAATACTTGATGTCAATGTTCATGTTTCAGTTGTGAAATCACTTACAGCATGTGTAACACAGTTCTTAATCGGTGTTTCCTCTTGGGCAGGCAATGGCATAACACTGGGCATCTGGCTGCTCTTGGTTTTGCTACTAACCTGAAGGGGGAAAAATAGCAAAATCCTCCTTCAGCTCTGTTTTTTCCATATGGAAATAGGATATCATGCTAAATATCTCTCTCATGGTGCTTTGAGGTATACAAATGAGCAGAGCTATATAAAAGCTGATGCTATATGGTGAAATGCATCCAGACACATTTACAAGGACCTAATACGGGAGAGATTGATGAGGGAATTGCAACTTTCTCCTGCCAAATGCAAAAATGCAAATAACTGAACATGTCTATTAACAGACCCCTAAGGTGTATTTTTTGTGACTACAGTCTGAGCATTTATTTGTTTACAAATAATGCATTTAAATGCTGTAACTCAAATTCAAGTGTTCTGTATTTTTCATGGATGCCTTTTATTCCTGCAAGCACACGTGGCTAATATTGTTGCTTATTTATAGTCCAAGGGAAATCAAAACAGTTAAACTGTTTGTCAAAAAATGCTTTTTCTCTCCTCTATCCAAACACCAGAGTTTATTTTAAATTCAGCAGCCTCTTTGATTTCTGTTCACTCATCAGGATATTTTATAACCCAGGTTAATTGAGGACATGGACTACAGTCGACTCAAGAATTGCTTTAATGAGGTTGTTTATTATATTGATTAAAGAACTGTTTGTCCCTATAATCGACTATTAGTGTTGTCTGTAGTTTTAGAAACGGATTAAGATAGACTGAGCCAAATGAAACGTTTTGTACGTTTGTACAAATGTTTATTTGTGTAGAGCAGTACTGTTGGGTTTGGCATGTGTCTTCCCCCCCTCCACTCGACCCGGTGCGCGTTAGAGCGCACGCAGGCGGGTGCTCGATCTCACCGGCCCGAAGGGATGCGCTGCCATTGCCCGGTGCTCACCTTTCAACCTGGCAGCTGCAGGGTACCTGCTGGTGTGGGGCGCATCACTGGTGGCACTGGGCATGGCCTCCTGGCCTGCTGCAGGACGGAGGGTCCCCAAGGGCATCCTCCCTCGGTTCTCCAACACCGTGGAGCCTGAGATTCATTGCCGGCAGGGGAGTTCTTAATTGCTCCAAAGTCTCTGGGCAGACGGGGTATGAAGAGGAACAGATCTTTCATAAATGAGCAAAATAAAGATAGGGGACAAATGAGAGGAATCTCCTTAGGAAACTGTTTGAAACAGTGTTGTTCATTTTTGCTCCTGTATTGCTTTTTACTTTTTTTTTGTGCAAAGTTGCCCTATTACAGGTATTACCTAGTTTTATGCATTCAGTTTTATAGAGGACCACAGGTTCCATCTCCGCTAAAATGCAATGAATTATTTCAAACTGAAACAGCAACCATAATTTTTTATTCTCATGAAAGAACAATCTCTATGAAGTTAAAGGTGAGCCACAAAAGAAAATATTTAATTATTTTTAACTCTGAATTTCCTAACAAAAAACATTAACAAAAAAAAAAATACCCCACAGAGGAAAGCAGAATATTTTTGGAAGGTTGAGGAAGCATTAACGGTGTGAAATTACATTTTAAACTACAGCTCGGCCACTATGGAGGAAAATTCAAAATACAGATAGCCTTCCCATCATATCTTTCAAGTGCACATTGCTTTTTTCCTAATAAAGATGATGAGGTTAGCCTTTGCTATCACATACACAAAAAAATCCACATAGGGGAAAAAAAAAAAGTTCTCTTCTCACAAGAAATTCTTCTGGCTTAAAGCCAAAATGATTTTTCCAAGCACCCACATGATGGGCAGTTGCCTGTGCCACTTACTGCAGATACGTGGCTGCAGACAAGCTTCAGATCTGGGAAGAGAATTGTTCCATATTTCTGTCCTGACACTGGCCATTATTTTGGTCCTGGTTCCACATTCTCAAGTATAAAGAATAGCATTATTTACAGTTCCCTACTTGACTGGTCATGACTGAGGTTTTACTTCTGACCAGAAATTGCATATTAGTAACTTCTAAGGCTTTTGCTCATAAGAGCATTTATTTTGTGATGTTACAGAATGATCATGTATGATAACTACTGGAAACGTATAAAGAAATACAAGCGTCCAAGATTGAGATCTCTAACTAGAACGTACAATTTTTTTTGACAAGCTATCTAGAATTAAGGGAAAAACAGCAGAATCTGAAATGGTAATCAAGGACTTCTGTGTGACTAAGCTATTGTAAGAGTCTCAGTTAACCAAAGAATTGGGAGAATTTTACTTTCTATATTGCGAATATTTGCTTGATTAAAGAGGGAA
The DNA here is from genome assembly GCF_028389875.1 of Rhea pennata. Taxonomy (NCBI): domain Eukaryota; kingdom Metazoa; phylum Chordata; class Aves; order Rheiformes; family Rheidae; genus Rhea; species Rhea pennata. Next base: position 36,766,917 of record NC_084702.1, read on the forward strand.
CTTTTGAGTCTACTGTCTATATATAAAACCAGGGGACATGGCCATGAAATTTAAGAAGTGATAGAAACTATGGCTGAATACCAGGGAGGGTGAAGATCTTAAAACAGCAGTAGATTTAGGACCCCAAATGGTATCCTCAAGTCTTCATGGAGAAAACTTGCCCACAGAGCAGTGGTAGAGCCTGAGGGCTTCCTCACAGACTGCTGTTCAAAATAGTTTGGGGAATATGCAGACCCCATGTTTATAACCAAACTATCTTTAAAAAAAATCAGTTTCTCCACACAAACTGGGTATCAAAAATATGATGGCATCACAAGTTGGCAAATTCTGATTGTTTTTAAAATACCAACTGTTTCAATAAGTGTATGTATCAAAGCCAAAATTCCTTAGACACTGTAGGAATTTCCAAATTATTTCAATGTTATCAGCATCTAGAACTGGCTAGAAAGGTAGAGGGGGCCAAACAGTATATTTAAATTTCCACTACAACTCCCTTCCTCCTCCTTACAATTCTCTTCTTCCCAATGTGACATCTTTGCCACTTGGTTGCTGTGTTTTAGGACCTTTTTCCTACTTAAAACATCTAAAATTTATCTGCACTCTTATAATAATCTTGGAATTACTTAGGCATATTGAAGGTGTGCATTGGACTAGTATCTCTCTTTCCAAAAAATAGAAGCCCATCCCTTGACCTTTAGAAGTAGACTAGGCAAAACGGCAGAGAAACATTGCCAGAGGTCTGTCAAAAGCCTTGTTATTCCATCATTGTTACCCCTCTTCCTTGTTTTATTCTACACCTTTTTTTCTTTGGCATTTTAGTGCTTTAATGTCATTTAGTGGTAGTCTGGACCAGGAGCTGGCAAGTGACCTACCACATGATTTCTTCCACCTGGCTAACTTCACTGTTAAGCAATTAGCTTTTCTGAGGGCCCTCAAATCTGTAAGGTTTAGTTGTGCTGGAAAAATCTTCAGCTGATGTCCAAATGAACTTTAAAATTCTTATAATATGACATTCATTCCTGTAGGTTTTCACTGTATTATCTTATGCCAGAATAAATCTGTGTAGTCTGTTTTCTGTTGTCCAAGATGCCTGAACTTGATCAAAAAAGGAGACACAACCCAAAATGTTTTTGTTTCCTTGTTCCTGTGGAATACACATGAAACATATGCTCATTAGTTACAGGATCTAATTTAAATGATAATGTCTTCAAATGGCCAACATCAAATAAACTTAGGGAGTAAACATCATTGCAACATGGTAAACAAGCTATGAAGTGCAGCTGAGTGTGAAGACGATTATCAGGGGATAGGACTTGTGAGTACTGGGCAAGTAAACCAATCTACTTCTGGATAATAATGTCACTTTCTCATGCAGTATGCCAGATTACTTCTCCCTTGGCTCTGCTCTTGCTGTTCTCTATTTCAGTAGTAGTATTCATTTGGTACACTCAATTCATGAGCCATCGCTGGCTAGTCCAAAGACCATCAAACTGCCTGTGTGTGCATATGCACACACTGCTGCTGGTATTAATTTTCTTAGTTGCTTAGAGATGTTCACAAAATCCAGAGCAGCCATTGATTGCTTTCCTCAAGCAGAGGTCACTAAACTACTTGTAAACCAGGGCACATGAAGTGTCATTAATCTTTTCTCTCTTGGTAGCAAAGATATAAATATTGCTACAGTGCTTAGAGGACCTTTTATTGTATTTGTCATCTTGTTTTAGTTTAATTTTTTTTAGAGTGTACTTAATGATTAGACACTTAAAGGGGTCTATTTATTTAGTGCTATTTGTGATTTCTATAATGTCACATTGTACACAAGCGTGCATGCATCGGAAGATATTACTAAAGGCTTTTTACATGTTTTTCTTGAAATGCCTTTCTGCAGGGTCTTAAATTAGAATGTTAACCTAATCCCTGTTTTGGCATTTGTTCTTATAGTGGATTTTTTTTCTTCAGCAAAACAGGCATTTGTAAATATGGGCATTTATTCAGCTCCTTTCGTCTGGTGAGCTCTGTAAGCTTTCAGTGCCTGGGTATTAGCGTTAGAAGTCATTTGTACTAAATTCATTTTACAGCTTTGTGAGGTGAGGCATGTTTATTCCAAATAGAACATGACACATTTGGGGAACTACGGGGGGGGGGGTTTCAGAGCAATTGTGTCTTTTTGCAGTAACTTGGCCTGAGGAATATTGAAATTAAGGCAATGGGTCCAGGAGATTATAGCCTAGATTTTCTAATGCCTTCTGTGGTGGCACCTCTCTTAGCAAGGGTGTCATTAAAACGAGCAACAAGCCCACAAGCTGATTTTGTATTACTTACCCTCTATGTGTAGCGGTACCCAGGTGAGGCGGAGTAGTGCCCAACCTGAGTTAAGTTGGGGGTGCCATATCAGACATGGGAAATAGAGGATTAGATACCATAGACCCCTTGCGTTTCAGCAGGCCCAAGTAGCCATACAACAGCAGTAAAGCTGAATCAAGTCAGCTGAAAGCAAGAGCAAGTGAGACTTGCTTTTCTCCGTGCTGGAGTCCTCAGTGCTCTCCATGTGTAGTCTGTGAAGGAGTTTCAGTAGCTCAGCCCTCAACCCCCAGATGCTTAAAACATCTAAGGCATAGGATTAATTACCTTTCATTAAAAAAAAATAAAATAAAAAAGAAGTACATCTCTCCTTCACTGCATGTGGATATAGAATTTCCCTAAAAAGTTATGCAGATCTGGTATACACAGATGGTATAAGATGCAGTCCAGGACCAACGAAGAATTAGTCTGACATTGCATGATCAAAGATAAAAGCAGGTGTTCCTTACTGTTAACAAGCCAGGTTATCATCTTTCTAGTTATTGCGTAGGAAAGCATCATTTCTCTTGAAATACTGTTTAAAAATTCTTTCGATCTACTGTTGTTGAATTTTAAAAAGCATTGCTTACAGGTCTTGCCATTCTGTATTTGTTTCCCAGGGAGACCTTCTGATGCCACAGGATTCTGGCTCTAAAGCGAAGAATTGAAAAATGATGCCAGAGACAATTTTATTAATGTTGGGATATAGTTCCAAAATTCTGCCTCTGTAATTACACTGAGAGCACATAGCAGCATGGAGTGGTAGAAGATACAATAGATATTTTATTTGGGCTGATTTGTACAAGATATGCCTGGCTTCTCTTGTAAGGCGGTTCTCCCAAGTCTGGGAAACCTTACACCACGCTACCCTCTCTAGCCTCTCTGAACAGAGTAAGCTAAGTATATATTTAAACTTGCATACACCTATCTCTGTATTTTAGAATCACCTTCCACATGCACCAGAATAAAACTTGTTTCATTTCTTCCATCTGTTTCTGTCTAGATGGAACAACTAAATTATGCTGTTCTTTAAGAATAGATCTAAATAGGCAATGATCATCCAAAGGATATCTGAGTCAGAACAGAGTCTGAATAAAATATTGGAGAATTCTAAGAAGGCAAACAGGCTCTCATTTGCAGGGAGCTGAGTTTAAAAATGTTAGTATATCATTTTTAATGTGATAAGTGACTCACGAGGACACAAGATATCATATTATGGTATATCTGACCAGCACAGCATGGGTTAGATTGAAAAATCCTGGAGATCTGTTGTAGACCGAAGCAGTTAGTATTACTAATGCACAGAGTCACATGTAAAATGAACATTTTTGGAGAGCAAAAACAAGTATTAAGGAAGCGATTGCTCTAATATTTATGATTTTTTTTTTGTATACAGTCCTGCTGCTTCTCCAGCTCATCTGAAAATCTTTTTTTTCTAAGTGCTGAATTTTACCTGATCTACGACACATTTTTTTTATTCAATAAAAAAGTTACCAAGACACAGATTACACTCAGTGCTTACTTAGCTTGCAGTTCTCTAGCACTTATCCTTTGGGGATCACCAGTTACTTTTTGTAAATCTCCAGAGGTTTTTTTTTTTTTTTTTTATGGAGAGACCTCCCATCACTTGTTTTGAATTTACTAAGCTCAGACTTTGCTTGCCTTGGGACTGCAGGTTGCAGTGTTTTTTAGTTTTGAGCCTTTTGTGCAGGGGTATGTCAAAAGGATGTAACTCAAGGTCCATCATAAAGTGAGAATGCTTGTATTTTAAAGAGGACTTTTTCCACGAGGAATTCTTTGTGGAGGTGGAGTCTGAAAACTGCTGGTGGACTGTGCAGGTCATGGTTTTTGTGTTAACTCTTCCAGAGGGTGACAGGGCAGTGATGCTTGCCCTGTATTACCCAGTGATAAATGGTCTCAGTTCATTAGGCAGGATTCCTTTATTCTAAGCTCTGCAAACCAAAGAAAGTCAGTCCTCGATCACTATGGAGATGTTTGTTCACCTTGTTCTTCATTCACTCTGACTGTGAAAAATAAGTCTGCTTGAGAGCACACAGCAGTGTAATTGACTCTATGGAGCAGCTGTCATAGGGGTTTTGCTATAAGAAATCGTATTAGCCTTCCTTTTAAAGTTGCTCAAGGTAATAAGTCATCCTTGACATTCACAATTCATACAATAAAATCTTTTTTTAAAAACCCCACACAATATGGAGCATGGAAAACAATTAATATCAAACACTTAAGTCATGCAAATTATGTCCATTTTTAAGAGTGACTTACAAAAGCTGGGGAGAAGGAATGTTACTTCCCTGCTTTTTCTCTGTATCTTTTTACAGGCCATCTAAAAGTTAGAAGGCTTCCCCCCCTTAAAAAAAAGAGGAGTGAGCACAATTAGCTTCTTCCTTCTTTAATTTTAATGTGGAAATAGGTGTATGGGTTGGGGGTAATGGCTTCCTTGCCCCCTTCCTTCCCCCTTGCCCCAGCTGGTCCTATTACCACTGCTGTCCACCTCCTGGAAGCATTAATCCTTTGAGGGACTGAATAGGAATATTATTTTCAATTAGTGTGAGTGCATTATAACACACCTGTATGTGTTTCCTCTGAGGTATGGAGGTGAAGCCTACAGTGAAGTATATTTTTCAGAAAGAGATGCACTGTGACAGTTTTGGATTTTGGTTTGACCATGTTTTCCTTAGTTCTCACAGTTGAGAGAGACACTTTCCCCAAACAGTAATAATCCAGAAGAAGCCAGCGTCCTCTGAAGAGTCAAGTTCCTTTGGTACAGAGTGCACAATATTTTCCAGTGAGAGATATTGACCTTTTAAATATTCTTCAGACTTGTCTAAAATGACCAAAGTCTCTTGCCTATGTACGCCACAGACCTGTCTAAGTGGCAATGAGCAGACACAGAAGCAGTGAAAAGATGCAACTTCTGTTTTGGAGGTGGTTGGGGATCAGTGAAGAAATTAGGCTATTTGGTCTTCAGGATTTATAGTAAGGGCTGAGGACGATGTTGCGGAGTGTCTTTGGCTTAACTGCAAATAAATACGGCTGAAAACAAAACCAGAGAACTGCATGCAGCCCAAATCAAACACAACTAGCTTGCGTCATTTCAAGTACGTATTTGTCATGCCTGCTCAGTTTTTGGTTTTATGAGGTATAGCTGACAAGATGGAAATAATTGAGCTTCAGGGGCTGGCTGCGACTTGTTTGTACCTTATCCAGCTACAGCACAGAAAAAAGTCAAAGGGTTTATGGGACTTGATTATATTCCCATACTTGTAGTCGTGGTCAAACGCGAGGCAAAGTAGGACTGAACTGCTATGTGACTGTCTGAAGCTAAACAAGATTTGTCTTCAGAAGCGACTAGGTGTTGTCACCTTAGTCAATTTAACTGCCTGCTTTGTTGTAATCTAACATGGTAACATTTTACACTAAGTGCCAGTCTAGATGAAATGAAAACTAATGGCTCATTAGTACTCTGACACCTAATCCCCAAGAGGAGTGGGTTTTTATGTGTTCGTTTGGATAGGCTCAATTTACATCAAAATTTAGCTGTGAATAATTTACGTTTTCCATAAACAGTCTGGATGGTCTTCATATTTTGTTTAAATTACATAAATAACCAAGTGGTTTACTTCTGTGCACATCCACACACAAGTTTCTCTACTTCCTGGTTTCTCTACTTCCTAAAGTTCTTGCTCATTCAAGCTTCTGTTATGCCCCCTCGGACAACATAGTGCTGTAAACTGCTTTGCAGCAGATTTAAACAGCGTACCTTTCTTCTGGCTGCACCTTCTTAAAATACTTGTGACATCAGGTTACTACATTTAGGATTGTAAAGAGGGTGGGGTGACTCATTGGAAGTCTAGTTCTCCTCATTATAGTCTTGCCTCCCAGTTTATATTATTTTAGAAGTGTTATTTGATCTGGAAGATCATTCTGTAACCTTCAGATTACTGCTGGGTGACTTATGCAGAAAAGGAATTACCAATGCATTAAATTTGAATTAGCTCTGAGAAATCATGCAGATGTATGCACAGAACATTATAGCAATACTGTCTCAAAGGCACAGCAGAATTGCCTTTATGCAGTTTTAAAGAATCACTTGAGCAACCCTTAAATTGCACACATGATGAAGCTGAGCCAGCATTTTTACTTTAAAAAACCAACAGTGTGCATATATACACACACAAACAGAGCAAAGGCAGTTTTGAGAGTTGTATTTCGGGGAAATCTGATCACAAACTGACTGCTGCTGAGTGGGCCGTTTGGGCTCAGACCTGTCGTATTGGAGAGCACTACTGCACATACTGCAGAAGTGTCACTTAGACTAATGATTATGAATTATGCAGAGGGTCACATCCTCTTAGTTACAAGTCATTTCCACTGTTTCCCTCTAGACTGCCTAGCCTAGTTCCATTCCCCCCCCCCTTCAGTGCTGCTAGCAAATAACACACAGAATGGATGCCGAGACCTTCATTTATTGACGTTTTATTTTCCTCCCATAACTTCTGGTTGGTAAAAAGACTGAGCAGTTGGAGGGGGGTGGAAAGAAAGCCAGCTGCTATTGGTGGATTAGGAAAAGCTTCCTTCACTTCAGTAGGTCATTTAGAAAAATAGGGCAGGAGAAACTGTGAAACGAGGAGCTGTGCTGCAGACTTTAGATCCCAAGCGTTTATTTCAAAAACATCTATTTTGCATCTTATTAACGGGGGGGGGGGGGGATTCTCTGAGACATACATTAAATAGGCATTGCCTTTTTGGAGGCGCTATCCTGGCAGCACCAGGATACGTGACCTTCCCCCATAGTAGTACTAACGTGCTCTACTAACCTAATCTACTGCGTAGCTTAATTGAAACGCCAGCATGGTTCATGGCGCTGCTGTGGAGCCGTAGGCGTGCTGCGTACGGCAAATACTCCCGCAGTACGGCTGAGTATACCTTGCGTGTCCCGACTCGCGTGGGAACAGCTCGAGAGAGCAGCAGCTAAGCAACGAGCCGTGACAGCCCCGAAGATCAAGGAGTGCTAGAGCACTCGGGAGGCTGTTTGCTTGCCTTGGGACTCGGTGGTTCTCCCGCTGACGCGAGGGACGCAGAGGGACAGCTCGCAGTTGCTGCCGTGATATTCTCCGTGGGATGATCTCTCCTTCCTCGTATGTGCTAAAGGAGGCAAAGGAGCATCAGCTTGAAAGGGTACCCTGCGTTTTTACAGGAAAACACCTTTCAAGCCTTAGATGAAACTCAAGGTCGTGTAGCAGAAAGTATAGTTCATCCCTTCAGTGTTACGGAAAACTCAAACCTTGTGACTGTAATACTTTTCAGTAAATATTTACTGCTGCTGTTTTCCATTACAACTTGTGCAAAATTGTTCAGGAGGTGGTAAATGTTTCTTGCTGTGCCAAGCTCTGGCAATCTGAAAAGAAAGAAAGAAAAAAAAAAAAGGGAAAATTTCCCAAAGCTTGCTCTCCTTGTTAGTATGTGGCCCTGTTTCAAACTGATACCTGGGAACAAAATGATTCCTAACTCTCTAGGTAAAGGTTCCCACATGCGTGTGTTAAAGCATGTCTGAGAAGGAAGCTGTATTTGATTTTTAAAATGTACTTATGTTCTTTGAATGGATGTTAAAATTTTAAAGTAAAGGGGGGAAAAAAAGTAAATTAGTTCAACAGCTCTAAGCTAAGTCAATTGAGTGGAGTGTGCTACTCTTCTCTCACGCTGCACAAAGAAGTATCACAACTGTCTTCAGTTCTCTTCCAATTGCAAAAGCTTGCACAAGCATTGCAGTGTGTGCCAGGATGAATAAATTTGAGTTTCTTGCCTTGAATATAAGGAGTACATGTAACCCTCCCATGTGTAAACTTGGCGGCTACTGGTTTGAATATCCCACATAACTGTAAATCTCAGCACGGAACAAGAGGATTGAGGAAATTTTTCTGGCATGTCTACCTTAAGGAAACTCAAAGAAATAAATAGTGATTACCTCCATGGGAACACTGGACCTTTTTTAAAGAAGCTTATGGAACACAGCATTAAAAATGCTGTTGATAGTTAAGAGTCCATCTGTGACAGAGCTTCCAGTTCCCCTGCAGTGAACAGAATAGACATTTACCAATCTTCAAACCTAAACCATTCTCTGGTTCTGACAGACTTCTTAGTTCTTCTGTGTTTTCAGTGTTATTTCCAAGCAAACCATTTCCAGCTGAAATAGATGGCTGGTAAAAGACAAAACCCAACAGGCAAGTGAGACTAAAAAGTACCAACCTGGATGGCAAACTGACAAAATTTTTTCCCTTTTTTCTCCTGTGCCTAAATCTGACATAATCAGCCAGTTGGTTTCTTATAGGTGTTATCTGGAAGCAAATTGGAAGTCTGCAGAGACAAGGAAGTAGAGATAAGGAAGCACAGCAAGTAATATGGTGTTACATGGTGCATTCCAGGTTTAGAGAGCTTTGGGACTAGGCTAGACAGAGCATGATGGAGATTACAAAGGCCAGTGCGTCAGGAAGATCACTGTTTGAGAGCTTTTTACTGTTTACTCTCAGCAAAATACCCATCTAAATTCTGTTACTCCTACTGGCAGATGAAACATGCTCTGCCACAAAGCCACTTTTCACTTCCATCATGCAGCTTTTTTTAAAAAAAAAAAAAAACTGAGGAGTCTCTTCCTGGCTGAGCTTCAGGTCTGGTAAACATAAATATTATTGACGCGCTGAAAATACTGCATATTCAGCTTGCAGAATGACAAGAACATATGTGAATACATATAGCTCAGAATGGGATGGTATGGTTCAATTTATTTCTAGTAAGAGTGCCAATATTCAGGAGGTTTTTGCCTACCTGGGGACAGATGCAATTTTTTGCTCTCAAAGAACATTTTTAATAGTAATTACATTAATTTTATTTGTAGTATTTTACCCATACTGACTTTTTGATGCTCTCCTTATCTTTATGGAGTGAATCATAGTTATTCTAAGGGACTTCAGTGTACTGATGATTCAGTTAAGGAAGTTAAATCAAACTACATCAGTATTTGCTGTAAACTTGGAAAGTAACCTATTTTTAAATAAAAATAGTAAATCCTATTACGAAAAATATTGTATATACTTTAGAAGGCAGCCCCTAACCGTTGTTATCTAGGTGATGTGTGTGCACAACCAGGTGGCTGTGTCACTTGATGCTGTGTTTTCCTTCACTGAATGTAATGCGGAATTTGAAATATGAAAGAAAAGAGATACCATCTTTCTCATTTCTCGATGGCAGGGAAATGTACTGTATAGTCTAGTAGATCTTTTTGATCCACAGTGGAAGGAAACCAGTCTATACTAATGCTCCTATGTGCTGACATTTTCTTTAAAGGTACTTTGGGCTTTTTGGCTTCTTTCCTGGAAACCAAATACAATGCTAATGTCTAGATGTCTAAAAATTCCTCTGAGCAGAGGATGAAGAGGCCTTTGCTTTTCCTTCCAGGGAGATGTGTGGATTGGGAACAAGAAATTTCAGTGCAAAGCAAACTGAAGGGTTGAGCCAGTCTTCAGCACTGGGACCTGAGCAAGGGGAGCGGAGCTGCCTCAGCCCTCGTGTTGGGCGAGCGACCCAGCTCGTACTGCTGTGTCCCTTCAGGCCCTGGTGGCTCGGAGGTTTCCGAGGAAGGCCCGGGTGCCGAGGGAAGGCTGTTGATCCGATGCTCCTCCGAGGGCCTCGGCAAGCAGGTGGGCCTGGCAGCTGGAGAGCAATCCCAGACAGGAGGCAGGTGGGAAGAGCAGCGGGAGGGCAGCACCAGACGGTCAGCAGGTGGAGAGGGCAGTGGGAGGGCAACATCACTTTGTACTCAACTTGACAGTAATTACACTTGTTGGAATTCTGCATCGATCTTAAGACTTTAAGTGTTAAATTACAAATGATATTTGTTTAAATTCTGGAAATGGCTTCCTCTGATAAGCGGAGACTTGAGGTGGAGGGGGTGATGGGGATTTGCCTTCTATCAAATTACATAACTTGGTTGTAGCCTGGTTTTGTGTCTGGGTACGAGCTGGTGCTTCTTTAATTTTCCCCAATTCATCCATGCCTTCTAGGGAAAGCAGGCATTAAAATGCTGCTGGGTTTCTCAACAGTTCTGTTGTGTGGAGTTTCATATTGTGGTGTTTGCTGTGATGCCCAGATGTTTATAATTAATTTAGTCTGATTACTTCTAATTACTCCTTCCTATCTGCATTATCTTGTATTTATCAACTTCATATGTAAGTAGCCCTGCTGCTTGCCTAGTCATTTAGTTTTGTAATGTCCCTTTGGACCTTCTCAGACTTCTCTAGTGATGACTAATCTAAATAATTATGCTGTCTGCAAATTTTTCCCACCCTGTTTCCAGAACATTAACAAAGAGAACAGTCTTATCCCGGTACAGGAGCCTGAAAAATCTCATTGCAAGCTTGTCATGTTGAAAACTGACCATTAGTCCCTCTTTTTTTTTTTTTTTTTTTTTTTTTCTCCTTTGTTCTAATTTCTGGCAGTATTTTAGCCCTTATGCCTTTGCCATTTAGATTTCTCAAGTGTCTTTGTAAAGTATTTTGTCAAAAGCTTTTTCAAAGTCCAGGTACTCATATCTACAGCTACTACATTATTACTGTTCTCAGTCTGTTAGATAAAAGGGATAGACGTTTTTACTTTCTAGAAGGTGATTTCCTGCAGCATATCTAGCTCAGCTATCTCTTCTGCAATTTTAATTATTTTTAATTGCTTCCTATTGGTTTTCTGCTACTGAATTAATACCTAGTCTGTAAATCCTAGGGCTTCTTTAAACTGTATTCATGCATCTTCAGATGATGTAACCTGGAATCCTTCTAAAGTCTGGACCTATAATCTCAGACACACTCTTACTTACCAACGCCACTCTTTTGAAGCCTTCTCATCATCAAAACTGCATTTCAGGTGGCTGTCCTAGTCTCTTCTACTTGTTCTTCTCTCTGAAGGAAAACAGAAAACCTAAAAGAACTTAAACGTTTAAAACACTCGCTGGTCACAACCATCTGCTAGAGAAACAACTCTCTGCTAGGTTGAAGAAGTGATAAATTAAGACCCATAGACTATATCAGGTAGAAAAGGATTTTGTTCTTCCAGGCATCCTTTTATTACTTATGCCTGACCTGCTAGCATTAGCTCTACCTTACTACGTTGCCAAGGCACCGAACTGAGAGGGACCTCCTTCACTCTGCCGTACGCCTTGTTTTTCACCAGGCTGCATTGCTTCGTTTCTGTAGCTTTCGGCCCACAAAAGAATGCACTGAAAAGCACAGAGCTTCTCATTTCTCTGTGAGAAGGTTGTTGCAAGGTAGATTTAGAGAGGAGAATAAATGGAGACAACCACGAGGATGAAGACATAGGGGGAAGATTATGCATGTCGTATTTCTCATCGGCTTAGCTCTGAAAGGGATGTGAAAGCTGCCTGTCCGCTTCCCAGTGCCACTCTAGTGCCCAGCACAGAGCCTCGAACTGTAAGCCGTAAGGGGCTTCTATGGGAGCACCCTGCGGTGGCAATCCATGAAGCATTTGCAGCTTCCCTTTTCTACTTGTTTTGCCCCCAGCTGTTCAGCTAAAAGGAGACAATGCATTGCACTGCATTCTTTCTAAAAGCTGAATAATAATAATAAAAAAAATATATTGTCCCATTGGAACGCTTAGCTTGCTTTCTTCTTTTTTAGTGGAGGTACTCAGGTCTGCCTTTACCTTAGGGGGACACCTCTTGACCTGAAGCACTGTATTTTTTTCATTTGTCTTTGGTAAGAGCTATGCTGAAATTTTCCTTGCTCTTTTCTTTCCCCCCAATCAATACTTTATGATATGAGCTGAAGAATTGTGACCCCTTTCTTTCTGAAACAATTTGGAGGAAGGAGGTCTCCCAGTTTTGCTCAGATTTCATTTGTGTGCAACAGATAGATGTATCCAATTTTTTAACCAGCACATCTCTTTTATTAAACCATTAAATATGAAACCTGTTTGTAGCCGGTGTTGCTTGACAGTTGTTTTGCTGACACTAGGTTTAGCTCAGTTGGTTAGAGCGTGGTGCTAGTAACAGCAGGGTCGCAGGTTCGATCCCTGCAGGGGCCACTCGTTTGAGGGTTGGACTAGATGATCTCCAGAGGTCCCTTCCAACCTTACCAATTCTATGATAGCAGGAGTCTAAGTCTGCTTTGTTGGCTGGTGCAAAGCGAACATGACTCGCTCAGCATTTCCAAAGTATATTCATCCAAAGGTTTCAAAAGCTTTACAAGCTAATTAAGCCTCGTAGCCCTATAGGTAATAAGTTAAAAGTCATGCCAATGCAACTGTTTAGCAGTAAACAGTGCACCACATCTCAGGATGGCAAATAAGTAGCAATATAGTTAGGTGTGCTAAAAATGTACAGGCTCGAGAGGAAAAGTGGTCAGAATGTGATGTGACTCCTCACAGGAAGATAAAAGCTACAGCTAGCAGAATTTCAGCCTTTCAAAGGTCTTTGCAGGTATGTGTCTGCTGTCCGTCCCCACATCCCCTTTAAATGAGCTGTTTTATTCCTCCTGTTCCTGTTTGTGTAGGGATTGACTGTAAGAGACATCTTGACTTGGTTCATTAGACGGGCAGACCTTAGAGATAAGATATTCACCCAGGTGCTTGGGCATTGGCTACCAAGCCTGGAGCTGCTAATCTCTAATGTCTCACTGATAACAGAGGCGAAACTAAAAGATTCAGTAATGCTTCTGCTGTTATACTGCAATCTGCTGCTCCTCCAGGAAGGAGAGAATGGGTCACTAGCAATGGTCAGTAGCCAAAACTGCATCCTGCTGTGTAAATACCTCGGGCATCAGTTGAACCTGGTGTAAAACCAAGCACGTTTCTAGAGCCAAAAGCGTGCTCGGGCTACGCGGAGCACGCGTGCGGAGAGGTGGGAGTGGGAAACGGGGAGGTCGAGGACTGTTCGCCTGGAGCCTGCGGGGATTCCCTAGGAAAGTTAATTTGCCCAGGCGCTGTGTGCAGGGCCCCGGCCCTCTGAGGCATTTGATTAATGGCTCTGGAAGTCAAACATGGGGAGCGCCCCCTCGGTTTTGAAGGTCGCAGGTAAACCCTGGCCTTATTCTGACTCCAATAATGCATTTATCTAAATGCCACCTCTACGTCGGAGCCACTCATCAGAGCGGTGACTAGGCAGCGCAGCTATTGCTATCGAAGCAGCGCGCCCCGTGTGATAAATTGCATCTGCAAGATTTGTTTCGTATGTCAAGCACATTACTTCTAAATCAAATGCTAAAACATGCCTTATTTAGTCAAAAGTAAGCAGAATGCTGTAATTTATAATCGTCTTGAAGCACACTGCAGCGAAAATGAAAGCAGGCTATTAAAATTTAATGCCTGTTCGGCTGAGTAGCGCGTTTCTGGCCGCGTTTGATGCGGCGCCGTTCTCTCACGCCATTGTGCAGGCACAAAAAGTCAGTTTGCGTTTGCCAACGCTTGTGGAAACTAATTGAAAAAATGATTTAGCTGTTAAAAGCTGACATCAGGTTGGAAAATGCCTGCGAGCGGGGAGACGGCCGGCCGGCAGCGGCTGCTCCCTCCTCCTGCCGGCTGGTCCTCGCCGGGCTCCCCGCCGTACGGTTGCGGATGTTCATTGGGGCGTCACCTCCGTTTAAAGTCCCGTCCTGCGCACCTCCTCATCCGCCTTAAGCGAACAGCAGCGTCGGCTCGAATTAAGCCGGCGGGCAAACAGCCGCCGTTAATAAGCGCCCGCGCTTTCCGGGCGGGTAGAAGCCTTCCCGGCCGGCGTCCCCTCCGCTGGAGCGGGACCTGGGAGAAGGGCGCCCTGCGTGTGCGTGCCCGCGGAGCGGATAGGTGATTAAAAATACGACTCTGCGGCGCTCCGTTTCGCGGATGAGGACAGAATCCTATTTGCCAAACGATCCCAAACAGTGGACCTCGGAGCTGGTAGATCGGGTCTGCTGAAGAAGTAACCATTTGACATCTGTTCATTAAGATGCAGATGAAAGAGTGAGATGGGTGTAAATTAATAAGTAGCAAAATAAAAATGAAGCCTGTGCTTTAATCTGAGAAATGATACATTACTGTGATGGATCTCCGGCAATTATTTTTTTAATTAAAGAACAATGTATTTCCATCTATTCAATCTCTATTGTTCTATTTAAGTTATCTTTCATGTCAGTGCCACATGGTTCAGAGTATATTAAAACGCAGTCATATACTTAATTGTGTGGATTTGCAGATGGTTCATTTCCAGCCAAATATTTTTTCCTCAGAGCTCAGAAGAAAATCTCTAGCAGCCTAAATTGAATTTTTATACATTATGATTTCCAGAAATGTACTTCTTAATGGTTTCTGATGTGCCTAAAGGCATGAATCTTAAACTACTTTTTTAGAAATGTGTTGGGAGAATCTGAAAAATGTATTGTGGGTTTTTCCCCCAGTTGTAAATAGTGAATCTCAGTTGTGTGCGCTAACCTACTTTTACTGTATTGCTGTGGTATTTCTTGTGCATTTACAATAATCAAAACATAGCGACGCATATTTCAGGAGTGCGCGATCACAATTGCGTTGTATCTGCAAAATGTGTGCCGTATATTGATTTCCAGAAACAAAAGGCCTATCAGCTTCTTCTTTCAAAGTACAAATGTTAGTTGCTTTGGAAATACCGGCGGTTTCCCTCTTAGAGGAGGCAATGCCAAGACTGACCTATTTCCATATTCCATGTTTTCCCCGACTAGTACGTTCAAGGATTCGCCTTTCTTTTAAGGCAGAATATTTTCTGCAATTATTTTCTAAACGCCTGAAAGACGACGCCAGCTGTGAGCTTGTGCCCGTGCGCAAACTCGACTGTCCCCGGCAAGTAATTGCCGAAGTCGTTTTTGCCAGCGCTCTATCTATCGCCGTCTTGCACCACGCGCCGTGTGCTGCGCCTTCCCCCCGACGATTGCTGCCCTTCCTTCCTCTCGCAGCCTTTAAAGACTCTCTGTAACATCAGCCTATCTCGCCTAGTGAAAATGTCTTTGCAGATTAGCGTAATGTTAATACTACTGGCTCCCCGCTTTTGACCTGCAGTGGAATATATTGCACTGCTGGAGCAGATGGGATCGGTGCGTGGCTGGGGAGCGCAGATTGGTTGGCCACCTGCCAAAAGCGCCGCGCCGGAGGCGGCCGCCGCGCCAGCTCCGGGGAGCCGCGCTGACACTGGTCCCCGCTCCCGGGAACGGCGTGGGGGAAGCATCGCGTTAAGTTTGCCTCGAATCCACGTCCGTCTGAGGTTGCTTATCTGCAGATGTTTATGCAGCCTTCTGCAGGGAGCTGAATCTTCCTGTGTAAAATGGAAGCCTGATCACTCCGGCTTTTTGGTGCTTTTTTTTTTTTTTTTTTTTTATGGAAAATGCAAGACAGAAGTATAAAAAAAAAAAGAAAACAAAGTTGTGAACTCTTTATAACCTTCTGAATGAATATAGATTCAGTTGTGAGAACAGCTTAGTATAACATTCCTCTGACTTCATGGTTCACGTATATTTACCCCTTTACTGTTGCTTTTTACCAAAACCTTGCAATATACCAATGAAAAGTGTTTTCTTAAAATACTTGGTTTTAGACCTCCCACCAAGTTCACGTGGTGCAAAAAATAGAACAGGACGCAGGATTAGAGTTCAGAGCTTAACTGCATTAATCGCAACACGTGCACTCTAAGGTGCTATTACTACAGCAAACAAACCTTTCATTGAACATTCATATTAAATCTGTCACACCAGATTTCCACCTTTTTTCCCCTTTGCGATTGTATTTTTTTCTCTCAAGTATTGCATTTCCATAGCAGTAAAACATATGCTGTTTTCTGCCTAAGTAGATGGGTAATGTAAGCTGTGATGTGGAGAGTGTTTTTTTTTTTCCTTATCGTTTTCTTTTTGAGGGTGTAGTTATAGTAACATATATGTGCTTTTATCTGTGATAAGAACTACCATCTGGTAGCTAAATGTGCACAGCTTATTGCTTGAAGTGCTTATACATATTGTGAAAACACACAGCTTTTGTGTATGTTAGGATACTGCCTATATGTATTATTAATAAACCCACATATTAGCTATTTGAATACGTCAAATGATTGTAAAACAGAACAGTGATTCTAGAGGCAAAGGATTAGGGCTGGCGTGACGCCAGATGTGTATTTATTCCGGCAGTACTATTGTGACCTTTTAATATCACATTGTTTGCAACCTCTTCCAGCCGATAATTGTTTAAGGGGGGAAGCGGAGCCTCTTTGACAAGGAAAAGGCCTTTGTTACACTCAAGGAGCTGCAGCTTTCGCCCTTAGTGTACCAATTCACAAAGACGTGTGGTGAATGTGTGTGAGCAGCGAGAGAGACAGAGCGTATAAATTTGAGTTACTCTGACCTTTAATCCAGGAGACCAAGAAGAGAAATGCACTAGGAAGGCTGGCTTGTTGCTGTCTGGAGACTGATAAGCTGTAATAAAGGTGCACTCGGTTGCAATTCATCTAAAGCTTCCATTGCTATCATCCTCTTTTTTCGATTTTTGTTACCTCAAGTACTTATCTAAATCCCTTTCAATGCCAGCTTGAATGCACTTTGTATTCTCTCCAGCTGTGACTGGTGCTGTCTGTGTGTGTCAGTGTGCTTCAGCGTGCGCTCTTTCCCCTTGTTTGACAAGAACCAGTGCCAACACCTAATTAAGGATAAGCCACGGAGCGCTCGGCTCCGTCTTTGTCGACCGCCCTGTTCCTAGCTTTCTGCCTACTTGAGCTTTTATGGCATGAGTAACGATTCAGGTTCAACCTACTTCTGGCCTCTGGGTTCCCAGCGCGGGGGCTAAATGCAGCTTAACTCAGTGGCTGATTTTAGAAACATTTATGGTAACTCAATCCGCAGCACTCTTGTGTCTCTTTCTAAAGTACACGCACACGCACGCACAGATCCGTCTGTTGATCTGCACACCTAGATACGAATGCATGTGTGTATCTGAATACAACCAGGTCATTTTTCTAAATACTTTATTTCTATTCCTTTTTCCTCCCCTCAAACTGTTTCCTAGGAGATGATCAGTGAGGTTGAGACTTTTTTTTCCCTTCCCTTTTGCAAGTACTGTATCTTAAAATCTACCGGGAGACTAATTTAAATGGCCAAAGCAGCACTAGTTCAGACTCCTGTAGAGCCCTTTTAAACATTTTTGTCTCAATTATGCAGGTGTGTTTAGGTCACAAAGCGAGGAAGTCTTTCAAAGGGTTAACCCTTCAGTAAGCTGGAAGACAACCAGATTAAGGTGACCGACAGGCAACCGCCAGACAGCCAATTGAATGGGTGCATGTAACAATTTTGAGGAGAGTTTTAAGTGTGTATGCATTTGCTCTGTTTGCGTGTCTAACTTAAGTTATATCGTAGAGAATACTTATTTTTCTTTCCTGAGCTTTGGGTTCAGATTCCAGTCTGAATTTTGTGTAAACCTGCATAGCTCTCCAAACGCTCAGCAAAGTTGCAATGAATCTATCCTGGCCCAGCTCTGAACAGAGTTTGATTTACTGGTCAAGCCGTTAAAAACAACTCAAACTTCTAGACTAAAACCCTCAGCTACGCTATAGAGACCTTCTTTATTACTGGATATATACCTAACTTGAAGGCTAAAAGATGTGATTAGTGGGTTGAATGTTTAAGGTCCTGCTTGTGGTGTTTTTCATCTGACAAGAGGTGGTGGGAGTTTGAATGCCAGTTGCTATCGGCAAGACCTGAACCTAGTCTGTGCTAGTTTCAACTGAAAATCCCACTTGTAGAGACAGGGCCAGCTGGAAAACTGCTTACAAAATTCAGGACGTGTATAAACTATTAATGCAATCCAGATAGTTTTCCTAGCTATATTTTTATCATTTGGCTAGCTCTTAATTTTGGAAGTTTTTTTAGAAGCAATTTCCATTGCCTCTATAAGTTTGTCCCTTCCTTGGGTTTTGGCAGTGATGGTAGTCTCTGGGCTGCTCTAGTTTTCAGCTATTCCAGTTAGGCCTTCTTTTATTCAGCACTCTTATTTTAGCATCGTATTGGGAAGGAAGGAAGAGGTGGTCAGGAAGCCAAGTGCTTATGAACTTGCTGTACAGCTTCTAGCTATCCTTGTGAAATCACTTTGCATTCCAGTATGCCATTCATGGTTGATTTCCTGGGATATTGGGGGGGGAGGGGGCGGAAACAGGATTTTCTTTCTACTTTTTAAACTCCAGCATTCAGTAAAATAGTAGCGTCTCTGCTGTACTTCATACAAGTACAAAAGACCGTGTCTTGCTGTTGGTGTGAACTGTGACAAAATTAGCCTGAACACTTGCGCTTGCTCAGTTATGACAGCGTGTGTTATACGTTGGCATTTTAGGGGTCGCGCTCCATTAAAAGTAGTGTTTCCTCAAGAGCAAGTCTTTAGAAAAGCTGTTTACAAACCAGAGGAGAACAGGGAGTACGCTTTACTCATTACCTTAATCTTGCACTTATTTATTTATTTGATGTCAAGCAGCTTCCTAGCCAAAACAGCTGGAGGCTGAAAGTTGAAACCTGGCAGCGAGAGAGATGATAATGGGCAGACATGTGCTTTATGTATTTCAGGGAAAAAATGGGTTTGATTTGGCTAGGTTATGAGCCTTGGAAAATCGCTCTTCTTGTGAGCTCAGTACATTTAACAATGATAGTAAAATTAGCTTCAGTCGTGTTAAATTCTGGAAGTAACATAAATGAAATTTAGGGGCTCTGCCAAGGTAGAGCATGGGAAAGTGCGTAGCACTGTGAGATGATGCCCATGTATTTTTGGTGCCAGAAACCCCCCGGAACACACAAGGTAATGTTGTGTTATTTGAGAACTAGCGGTATAGGCATATTTTAAACTGTTAATTTTATTCGTTACAAAGTAATTCTAAGTAAATCTATGTTCAGTGATGATCTTTGGTCCCCTAAGTCTCAACAATATAACCTTTTACTGCTTTACTGTATTCTTGAAGCAGTAGGTGCAAATGTGCTGCTGCTACTTACTAAAAATATTGAGTCTTTTATGCACCATTCTGCTTAAAGTATGCCAGGATTACTGCAGGCAACAGTCGTGTGTGACAGGGTGCAGCCACCTTCATCATTTTTCCATGATGCAAAGAGGAGCTTGTGAACTGACCTTGGGTTCCAAGTCCTATTTTCAAACATGACTGAAGTGTGTGGATCATAAAGATCTTGATGCGTATGTCTGCGTTAGCAGCTTTAGGTAAAATGAGCTCGAGTATTTCACGCAAGTATTTAAATCTGAATTATCTGCCTCGGTCCTGCACTCTCTTATAAAGGATATGTGAAGAGCTTGGCAACGATTGCTTTGCCTCGATGTTTTGGTTCAGCTAGCGCAGGAAAATTGCTGATATGAACACAGCCACTGACTTGTGATGAGAGCTAGATTCCTTCATGTTCAAGCCATTTCTAAAAGCTAATTTAAAGGCTTTGGAAAATGTTGCTCCAAGGAGATGACAGGCTTATCAGCTTTTCCGAGCATACTTGCAAAGAAAGACGACCAAAGGGGTGGGGGAGCATGGTTTGAGGATTATGCACACAGCCTTAACTTTTTGGCATTCCTGGGGAATAGATGCCAAATGTTAATGCTCTTTCTGTACAGACGATGCATGTCTGTGGAAGTATGAACTCAAAGTGGGGCAAGCTGCGAAGCTCTGAGGCTTCCTCCTGATTCCAGCGCGGAGGCGGGAGGAAAATTACACAGGCTGCATCGCGGCAAGAAAAGCTGAGCTACGTAAGCGAAATTGAAGACAAGAGCTGGCCGTCCTCTGCGAGACGCGACGAACGGCACCGCCGCTCTCATCGGCGGTGCTTACGTCGCGTGCGGCACCAAATATGTGGCCAAGACAAAAGCTATTTCCCCGCTCTAGGAAACTGCTGCGAGCCGCTCCGTGTGCGTGTGTGTATGTGTGTGTGCGTACCTATACCTTACACGCTTGGAAAATGACGTGCTTACCCTGTTCCTAACACAGTACATGCTGGATACGCTCCAGACTTCCTGCCTTCCTGGGGTTTCCTTTGTAGTTAACTTAAATAACAACACACACGCCTGCCAAATCTTGCTTCTGAGCCCGGCTGCCCCTTGGGCTGCTCGCTGCAGGACTTCTTTTGTCCCTGTCACTAGTTTCCTGCGCTCTGGAGAGGCGTTCAAGCACTGCTCGCTAGCCTGGACTGGCGCCAGGAGGATCCACCTGCTTCGCTTGTCAACAGAAGAAATAGCTCTGCATCTTTAGCAGTCCCTAAAGCTTGACCATGGAGCGAGCGATAAAATTGCTTGGCACTCGTGTGCCAGGTTTAGACACTGCTGGGCTTGGTCCCATGTTAACGCAACCCGGCTGACAGAGCAGCGCTGGGGGGGCTGGAAGCCACGTGTGTTGTCTTGCGTAGTCCAGGTGTGGGTGTTTGCTGCGTGTTTGCAGTTGCCAGCCCTTTTCGTCTTGATGCCTAGTCCAGGTGTGGGTGTTTGCTGCATGTTTGCAGTCGTCAGCCCTTTTCGTCTTGATGGTGGTGTTTGCTGGCTTGGACTTGCTTAGGGATCAGCTCCCCTGCTTTCCACCATGCAGCACCTTCCCTGCGTGTCCCTGTCCACTTCCAAGCTCTCCTTCTACGTCTGCCTGTGTACTAGCCTAGTCAGATGGCAGTCAGCTAAGACAGCAGATAAGTTGCTCAGTAATTTTACACAACAGGGTGCAAACAAGGCTTTGACTTAAAAACAGAGATTACTTTCCAATTTACTAGTTATTTGGAAGTACTGTGGCAGTAACTGCCCTGCAAACAGTAAGCAGCAAACTGGAAAAGCTATATGCAGTGTCAGCTTCTGCTTTTGAGAGCTTTTCTGGAGGACTAAGGTAGACAAGACAAGGCTGAAACTGTAGTTGCAGATTTTATTTGGTTTTCTTCTTGTATGGCTGAGAAAAAAAATGTGTAGTGCATTACACATGCCAGTGGAAACTTAAGTTTTAGTATGACCATTAAGTTGTTCCAGGCTACAATCTTTTTTCCTGTGGCTTGTGTTAGAAAGGGATTAGAAAGGGACCGGTGTATATGTCTGAAGTGCCAATATTGACATTCTTTCTCATTTTTATCACTGGGCTCAGGAAAAAAAAAGATGACAGTTTGATTTCTAATGCATTTAAACTGATAACCACAGCTCCAAGCACCTAGGATGAGCCTCCAGAGAAGTCCAGCTAATGTTATTCTTCAAATAACAGCTGATCTAACTTCTCTAAGCCTGCTTTAGCATTACTTTTCTACAAACGTACTAACACTTAGAGAATGTCCCAGATCCACAACCTTTTCCTAATTAAGGTTAAATGTATTCTCTGCTGTAAGTACACATAACTCTCTTTAAAGGAGCATGGTGTTAAATTTCTGTGTGTTGCCTAGAAGACAAAATGATAAACTTACTTTTGCTTAGGGAAAAAAAAAATAACTGTATCTCGTTACACTAACTTGGTCAGAGAGATGTAAGTTAGTTTCACCTAGAGCAGAAATCTGATGTCAGCCTGGTAATTACTAGGCAGAGTCAATAATACCTCTCCTCAGTATAATTGCAAATCCAGTACAACCATGACCAGAACTAAATTGCTTGAGAGCAATCAATAGAAATCTCCTGATTGCATTCCCTGGTGCACACATCAGATATAAAAAGGAAAACTGTCCACCCAAGCAAAAGGTCAACTTTACAAATGAAAACTGCACTATAAGCCCAGGAAAGGAGTATATCCACCAAGAAGCCCCTTGGTTAACTCTGGCTAGAGGTGACAGACCTGAGTAGAAAGATGTATATTTTGAATGATAGAGGCTGTGCCCACATGAGCAGTAATTTGATGCAACTAGAGTGGAGCAATAGATTCAAGTAGCTGATGCTGAGTTCCCAGTGTGTGTTATCTAGGTGGCTTGTGGCTTTTACTCAGACTAGACTTAGACTAATTCCTTAGACCAGATGTTCTCATCACACGTGGTTCCAAGCTGTCCAAAAGACCCACCTTTGCCTTGGATGCCCGTGTCCCCGTTACGGGCTGGGTGTTGTTAGGGTCGCGCCTGGTCTGCAGCTTCCCGTTCCTCTTCCTCCGTGAGGAATGCAATTCAGGTACACGGAAACCATGCTGAGGACCAAAGCCAAGCGTGGCAAGTGGCAATGCTCACGGGATTCATTTCAAAACCTCACTGTTGCTTGAACAAAAGTGTCGTTGCCGAGGCAGCCAAAGATTTGCCCAAGCAGCCTTAATTTTTACTTTCCTGGATGCTAACTTAGGGATTTATGCTGCTGCTTTTTCCTTCCTGCACACGTTTTGTTTGCATGTAAGTTCCTGAATAAACGTTTTGGCTTCTGTGCCACGTAATTCATCCCACTTGAGTGTTTTCTGTGAACATAAACACAAAGATATATGACGATTTTTGTAGAAAACAAGGTTAATTTTATTTATTAGCCTGGTGGAGTCTCAGAGACGACGGATGAGGTGTTTAAAGAAAAATAAACTTCTTCAAGATATGCTTCCAGAGTCAGACAGTTGGATATGAGCTTTGAAAAGTGCTGATGCTCTGCAGCTCCCATGAATTTTCAGCAAGAATTTGTACCAGAGTCTTGAGAGCCTAGCTACTTATTTAGAAGGGGGATCACAAAAGCGCTGTGGAAAATAGGCACCTAATAGCCCTTGAATTGCCTTCGGATATCCTCTCCAGGTGCTGACAGGGGGAGTCAAGCACTTATTTCTGAGTATCTTCACTGTTTTTTCTGTTTTATTTTGGACTTGTGAAGTGGCAACTGCTATGCATCATGTGTGCTATTACTTTTCCTTTTGGGTTGCAAAGGATTAGCTTTCTAAACTGTCTGGAGTTTTCTGAGAAATCTGCTTTAGCATAAAATTGTTAGTTTCCTCACTACTTCAAATTATGCTGCCCACACAGTACACAACGCAAAATAAACAAACCTGCACAAAGCTGTGGTGTGTGAAACATCAAAAGTACTTTTGCTTAGGCTGTGCTGACAGAAAATGTTTTCTTTCCAGTGTAACTCTTGCTTTCCTTTGACATGTCTTTTGTTATGAGCTTATGAGCCAAATATTTTTCAACAGGTGCCAGATTAAAAAAAATATTTCTTTTTCCAGATGCCTTCATAATGCTACAATGGGAGAAAACATCATTTGCCCCCATGAGAAAGTGCTTTGTAAAAATTGGTATAAAATTTTATTCATTGCTCAGTAGGAGGAAAAAAAAAAAGTGACAGGCATTGCATTTGCATTATGGTATGGATTAAAGTACTGCAGTCAGAGTAGCATAAAAAGGCTGTTAAATAGCTGATAATTTCATCATGCTGGAACCAAGTGTGGAAGTACAATGCGGTTGCATTAGTACTGTAATGCTAGGAACATTTTCAATTATCGTGCTTAACCTTGCTAAGAAGCTGAAATGAATGCTATCAATACCGCGTGGCGCGGCACAATAGCGGCGCGCTAGTCCCCTGCCTTCTCCCGCTCCCGGGCTGCTTTTTTCCCCCTGGCCTGATCCGGTGAAGAAATACGTAGGCTCGCTCTTGCCCGGCACCGTTTCTAAATTGCTCGAGCAATTGTTTCCTGCAGGTTGGTTTGTAATTCTAAAGCTGGGGAAGGAGGAAACGCGAGCGCCTTCCTCCCTCGGGCCACGTGCAGACCTGGAGCTTTAAGGTGGGGTAAAGCGGAGCGGAGGGCCGGTGAGCGAGGAAAGGGAGGGAGGCGCTGGCGACGCCGGCTCGCGCGAGGCTGGGCTGAGGGGGGCCCGCGGGTGGCTGCGTGCTCTGTGCCTGGTTGCTCTGCCCGTGACGGACGCCTTCCTTCTAGGAACAAACTAAGACAAACCAACAAGCAACTTCCAGCCACATCGATGCTAGGCCATTCCTCATCTCATCTACGTAGGGCAGTTGGAGCTGCATTTTCAGGGTTATTTAGGCATGAAAAGCTACAGACAGGCACATTTCGGCAAGGATTAGAAAAAACTGCATGTTTCTACGTGGTCTGAACCTGGATGTCTTGATACTATTAAAAGTCCCTCGGGAACCTGTAGCTGCTGCCTAAATGCCGTTTATAAGGGCTGACATTCTACAGGTGCAGAGTTCCCCATCTTTTTTTCCTCCCCTTTCATAGTAATTGTAGAATCGGTAAGGTTGGAAGGTACCTCTGGAAGTCATCTAGTCCAGCCCTCAAACGGGTGGCCCCCACAGGGATCGAACCCACGACCTTGGCATTATTAGCACCACGCTCCAGCCAGCTCAGCTAAACCTAACCCTGGAGGCTGGAGCCCCTTAATGGTCATACTAAAACTTAAGTTTCCACTGGTGTGGGAACCATGCACCTACACATTTTCTTCTCAGCCGTACAAGAAGAAAACCAAATCAAATTAAATCTGCTAATACAGTTTTAGCCTTGTCCTGTCTACCTTAGTCCTGCAGAAAAGCTCTCGAAAGCAGAAGCTGACACTGCACATAGCTTTTCCAGTTTGCTGTTTATTGTTTGCAGGGCAGTTACTGCCAGCAAAGCTTTAGCAGTGAAGCTTTCTGCTCACCTCAGGCCAAGCAAACCACAACAAAGGAACTAAAAAACGATGCAAAGAGACCAAAGGGACTCAGGGGAGGGAAAAAAAAAAGAAAGGAAAAAAAAAAAGGCATTATATCAACAGAGCTTTCATGAAGGCTTTCCAGAGAGTGTGTCTCCAAATGCAGCACTGTTCTCCGCATTGCAGGGTGAAGGGAGAGAAGTCTCCAGTGATGATTAGAAGTCTTCAGAGATGATGGTGGAGGTGTATGGTTATGATGAGCCTTTCATGTAACAGGCAAGTCATAAATGTTAAAAGAAAGAACTTCTGAAAGATAAGAATTTCCATCTTTACTAGTCTTTTGGTAGTGGCCAACTACTGTCAACTGCTTTAACCACAATATTCCAGTAGCTTTTGTTACAGGTATTTTTTAGTCTTTTGAAAGTCTAGCTTCCCTTACAAAGGGACCTTCCAACTGGGAGCATATATTGAGTTCTGTTGCTGCTGGGTTACCCTTCTGTTCTGTTGAGCTTCAGTCTTTTTAGGCTGAGTGCACTGGAAAAAATCATGTCTTGGGAAAAGGCAAAGGGCAGGAAATCAAGTTTTCCTCCATTCATTTCACTTTGAGTTCTTATAGCTTTGGTTTAGAGTCTCCATAACAGAGTGGAAAGTAGATAGTCTCCTGAAAATTGCCAAAAAGCTAGTTGAGGAGGAGAGGGGGACATTTTGAAAGCAAACTGTTGTAATATTATCCCGGGGCTTCAGCCAAATTTCTCTTTACTTATATTTTTGGCAAGGATTGGTGTTGATTTTCTGACTGCTTAGTAAATTTATTTTCATTAGAAACTTAAGGAAGTATTGTTAAATAAACGTTTAGTATTACGGTGGACCTTGGAGTGTGCTTTTTTCAGAGGTGTTAAATTCCCAGCCATCCTATTGTAATGCAGGGAGGGCTGGAGGAGTTTATATCCATGCCCAAGGAATAGCCCCTCCTGCCAAAACTCTCTCTGCTTAGAAAATGATGTTAAAGCTCACACTAGCCGTTCATGAGGCAAGGAAGGACAGCATGAAACGAATGGGCCTCTGAAAATGAGGCGTTTCACAGTGTTGTTCAGCAAAGGGGGAAAGGCTTCTTGGGTAAACTGGCTCTGCGGATTGCCGAGCTTTCTTCTGAATGTGTTTGCAGCAGCACCACAATTGTACAGAAGTCATCTGAAATCCTATCTCTGGCTTCCACGACAGATCTCACTGGTCGAACAGAAAACCCATATGCACTGAGAAGGTGCTGAGATTGTCCCTGAGCACCTCCTGATGCCTGGGCACAGCAGGATTTTTGAAGAGAAGGATCAGAAACTTGGAAAAGGGGATACAAACAATAATCAGGAACCGCTATTTGTCTAAAGTTTGGTATCTGATTAATTATAATGGAGAAGGAAGTCTCATCTGGCAACTTGGACTTTTTGGGTTTTACTACAAATACTTAACCTTTTCAAGATAAAGCTAGTACTCACAGTAGCAACTGAGGAGAAGCCCTCTAGATGTGTGTAACTGGAACAGTGTTTTAGCTTGATTTGCTAAGGAAATGGGACTTACGGAACTTCACTATGTTTGTCTCCCTGCTCTCATAGAATGGTAAGGTTGGAAGGAATCTCTAGAGGTCATCTAGTCCAGCCCTCAGCGTAGCCCGTACAGCGATTGAACCCGCAACCTTGGCATTAGCAGCACCATGCTCTAACCAACTGAGCTATTTGTTCTATCGGCCCTCTTTAGTTTTGAACGTCTCAGCTAGTTTCAGTCAAATTGGATGAAATTTGATTTGAGAAGGCTGTTTTATGCTGAGGTAAAATGCACGTGCTATCCGTGTGTTGACTAAAGCATGCTAATAATCTAATAAAGCTAAAGCAGGTATGGTTCCAACATGAGATTAACGTGTTGAGGGAAAAGCTAACATTGCAAGCTTGTGAAAATATTCCTAGTTTTCCCCTTACATTGTGCATTGCACACGTGCAGATGACCTTTTTGTGCTGTCCTTCAGAGGTACTACTGGTGTGCGCTCGTGGCTCAGGGGGCACCGTGCACCCATGCAGTCAACCGAGGCCGTTTAGCCTGGATCTGTGTCCTTCCTTTGTCTGGTGCTATTAGGCTCTACTCTACGACTGCTCTCTTCACTGCTTTGGATTTTGATGCAGTTCAAAAAAAGGGGGGGGGGGAGTAGTAACTACAGCTGCTCAGTGCCAAGCCAAATTTCCAACCATACATACAATCTCCTCTTTCTACCCTTGGAGCTTTCCAGAGCTGCTTTTCAGGCTGTCTGGTGAGTCTTTAGAAAGATAGCTCTGATACAGAAATCCTACTCTGAGCAAAATGTTGTATGAGGACCTTGACAAATTCGGACCTTTCATTTATGACACCTCTACTCCGTGGGCCAGAAAAACTTAGTAGCAGGAAGCCAACATTTACGCCTAAGGGGCTAGAAAAATGTTAGATGGTGCCAAATATTGAGGTCTCAAACAGTTTTTCTTTGTGTTTTACTGTCTTTAGAGCTGTATTAGAGAGCTTATTTTAAAAATCTAGAGTTCCAGAAACTCTTCTAAAGTTACCCACTCCCTTGAAATTCAAAAATGACACTCTTTCCACTGAACTCTTTTAAATGCTTGCTGACATTGCTCAACACAAGGCTGGTTTGCTTTATGTGCTTTACCACACAATTTGCTTTTTCTCTTTCCCCTTTCTCTTAATTTTTTCTGCTTGGTGACTTCCTGCAATCTGACTTCAAGAACCCTTCATGGACTTGTTGTCGAAAGCATTCAACTCCCTTGGCTCAGCATGTTCACTCCATTTTACCTGCCCTATAGTCTTGTTTTATTGTTGTTTAACATTGCTGTTATACGATTCTTAGATTTTTCAGCCGTACTGGATCTTTGAAAGCTGGCAGGATGAATTGCTTGGTTTCCAGTCTTTAATGTTTATCTCCCTTTGGATCTCACCATCTGTTCCTATTTGGCAGTGCAGGTAAATGCCTTTTTTCAACTTCCTTTAGTTTGTCCTGTTTCCTGCAGATATTTAGCTTGTCTGTTTCCTCTCTCCTTCTCCAGACATCATCAAGTAAGATTTGGTGGCATTTACTGAAGCCGATGGATCTGATCTGAATTTCCATGCTGTGCTGGGGGGAGAAGGTTGTTTTATTTGTTTTATTTATTTATCCATTTGTTTACATTTGCTAGTGCATGCTCATGAAGTATAGTGCAATGACGCCTACGAAGTCAAGACATTTTTCCCCCCTTTCATTCAGTTTTATTTCTCCTAACTTCTTCCTTTTGCCTTTATTTCTTAATGTCTCATCTTTTAGCACATCAGCAAGTTGAAGACCCATTCTTTTAGGATTGTAATCTTGATTTGTGAGCGTTCAATCCCAATGTAGTTACAGCTACCAGACACAACTCCTATTCACGTGACACTAGTTGTGTGATGTATGTGGTGTAGTCTTGAACTTAAAAGATGGTACAACACTGAATTTTCTTTTTTCAACTTTTCTTGTTAGTGGTCAGTCTCAGATTGACTGGAATCTTTCATGCTTTTTACCTTTTGGGTTGTAAAGCCTTAAAGTGAGAGTCTCAGAAAACCAATGATTTGATACTCAGCGTCTGCGCTGCTGAAGAGAAAGGGAAAAAGGATGAAGCACGGAATATGGACCGGAGAGGGCATTTTTTTTTCTCATATTTCTTATCCATAGTGCAAAGCCTAACTTCCAAACTTCCAAAACTGAAAGCAGCTTTTCCAAGTACTCTACTGTTATCCTATTGCATGGGTCGATATTTGGAGACAAATGCTGTTTTTCAGAGATCTGATACTATCCTTTCTGTGCACAGCATTTGGCTAAGGCCCTTCACAATGCTCTTTTAGAATATCTTTATTTTCATTATTTTGGCAACTTGGCATTGAATGGGATCAGCTCTTGGTGTTGTATGCCTTAATGAGTTATTGAAGGGTGCTTCAGGATCTGTTTCATGAAAGGATTAATCTGAATGAAAACCCATCTGCTGTTCTCTTTTGTCATTTGTCAACTGTCCTCAGAGTTTCTTATCCATCAGACCTATGAAATAATTTGCCAGTTGTTGCAGTCTGTCAGCTATGCCTATTAACTAAAAGTCATTTCCATATAGCAGCTGTTCTTCTGTAGCTTCTGTGTAACGAGTTGGTTGTCGGTCCGGTTCCAAAGTATTTTTATGTCACCAGAACCGCCAACTGCTTGGCGTTCTTGTTGGCAGTATTAATGAAGAGTCCAAGACCTGAAATGACATCAAGGCTAAATGTCTGTCTTGGAGTCAGGGCCCTTCCTGCAGCAGTGTTCAGGATTTTCACTCGTCTCATATAATTCATTAGGTCAGAGTGCGCCTGAACTGGCAAAGAGGATTTTGCATAATGGTTGCTTATGTTTTATCTGTTGTATGGTGAAACAGAGGATTTCAGTTTCCAGTACTGTCAGCCAAGCATTTTTCCTCAGCTACCGAATTAATTTTTAAACTATGCTATTAGGGCTTTTAGAATGATCCTTTCCTCCTTTTCAAGCCATTTTTGGCAGCTCCCATAACTTCACGCAGGACCATTAGATGCTTTCAGCAGCTTAGCAAGAGGTGCTGCTGCATTCTTACTAAAGCCAAAGAAGCTATGTTAGATGTTATAGCAGAATATTTTGACTATTGGCATAGCCATTTTTTGGAAGATGGACAGGTCCTTAAACATTGCAGTCCATGACAATTTTGGTTTTCCAGGTACTCCGTCATAATTGCTCTCTCCAACAATTTTGGAAATAGCCACAGGCTATCCTAGAAGTTGGTTATGTAATAAGACTATTAGATCATATCAGGTCTTTGGACTGTGTGATGCCTTTTATTTTTCCATCTGGGTGGTCTTTAGAGTCTAGAATGTGCTCCAATGTATTCATCAAAGTACTTCAGGCTTTATGATTTGAAAAACATTTCCTGACTTCAGCTTTGCTTGTTTGATTCGCAAAAGCTTGTCTGCTTTTATTTCCTCCAGCTTAGACTAATGGGTCTGCTTGTTGATTTACCTAGTAAAATGCTTTACTATACTTTAACTTTGTGTGAAATTCTGCTGCCAGGGTGCAAAATAGCAGATTGACATGAACTTGATCCTTGTTTAGCGCTGGTTACCCATGCAACAAAAGATAGAAGATATTACAGAGTATTAACAGTGCCTTGAAATCTATCATCAAGCCCTGGATTATATTTCAGACTTGGATGTTGGTATTGCGTGAGATGTGTTTCACATATGAATGTACTTGGTGACTGAAATAAAAACCACCACCTAAATCTCAGTGCATTCTCTCATGCTTAAATTACCTACGGGGTGCCCCTTGCTCTCTCGTGTGGATTATGCGTGCGTGGATCACAGCCTTGGCAGAGGGGAGGAAGAGCAGTGTGTACTAGGCCCTCTGTTTAACCACTCTAAACCACACAGGCTGTTCAAGTTTATTTGAGTCCACTTTAAATCTCAGTTCTCAAGTGACTGAAGCTAAACTAAAGCCAGAACCACCACATAGTACTGCTGAATTCATTATATCACTAGAAAATAATGCTTCTAGTTAAATCAGGTTAAACCCTTGGTGAAAGTGGATGGCCAGGCATGCTGATTCAGTTGCAGCTAGTTGACTTAGGAGACGAGTGACTCCATTTGCTCCTTCTCAGCTGGTTCAGATTTTCTGGTTTAATTGTATTTGTAACTGCTCAAAATGACCTGTGCTAACTTGCATACATTTTAGGCAAGGTTTTACTTTACTGTAAAATTTCTTTTTGCAGAAACTGGTGAGGTATGAGCAACACACTGCTCAAACAGTTGTGTTGGCATCTGAAGGAGCAGGACAGAGGAGGAGATGAGCAGCTGAGGACAGCAACCTCTTAATCAAGCTATGCTGTAGCCACAGCACATCTGACCATGCTCTGAAAAAATTTAATTTAAAAATAAATACAAATGTTGACATACAGATGGCCAGGAGCCCAAGATGAAATTCTGACCATGTTGAACATGTAAGTGGGAGGAATTTCTTGGGTCAGTGAATCCATCCCATGTTTTTGCAGGAAAACTTGCTTAAACCTATCATGGTCCTCATTAAAGTTTATTTTAAAGTATTATTGTTGACCTGCTACCCTTGAAGCTAAATCTCCCATAGACTTCATCTGGGGTGAGAATTCATTTCAAGTGGTAGTTCAACAGGGACATAAATATTCACAGAAACTTGCTGACAATCACTTCAAGCTGATGCCTTCGCCCCCACCCCCTCGTTACCTCTTTCTTTATTGCTGTTTTTCTACTTAAAATCTGTTGTTAAGTGTGCTGACCTCCTTTTTATAGGGAAGATGCAGCATCGTTCTGTACAGTGACACGAGAGGGTTGTTTTCTGTGCGCTAAGCCTGTTCAGTCCCACAACTGAGCAAATTTTGTGGTTGAAGTCTCCGTTTCCCAGCACGTAGGTGGCTGGCAGGGGAAGATTTCTTTTGCCTTTTCTCACGCAGACCTTGCCTTAACCCAGGCTGTGTGCTGGTGATAAGACTTTGCCCCAAGCTAAAAGGGCAGGACGTGCACTGAGAGTCTTGGAAGGCGAGGCACTAACCCAGCTTATGTTACCGCAAACTTTTGCAATATCTGGTCTTGTGTTAGCGAGGGTTGTTTCTTACCCTTGTTCTGTAGTCTTCAGATTTCTTTCTTGGCCAGTGCGTATGTCCCAGTTGTGCTCATTTTCCTGCCAATCCTGGTGGAAACTTGTCAAATGGATTCTGCCCTTTGCTTTCCTAAAATCATTCTTCTGGGTGTTCCAGCTTTCCTTTCAACAGAGGCTTTTATGTGTGCGTTTCCTGATTTTTGTCCTTTCTGCATATTTCTCAAAAGCAGTGGAAAGGCTGACTAGCAAAGACAACCAGTTGTCTATGTCTGGTAAGGGAAATGGTGTGATTTAAAAGTGGTTGAGCTAAAGAAATATTAAAACCTCCAGGAAAATTCTAACATTTGTTCGGATGTTTTTGTTTATTTTTGGAGCGGTGGAATATCCATGATTTTCAGTGTTGCGACCTTTACTTTGAAGAATGTCATAATTGTGCCAGCAAACTCAGCTGTCAATATTTTCGTTTCACACCTCTTTATAGGGGTTCATAACTGACCTATAAAATTACACATACTGAGCATATGTGGTCTCAGGCAGGCAGAGATTTAATAAATAAATACATAAATACAAATGTGTCCATTTTTAAGTTATAAAGCCACACACAAAAAATGAAATTGCAATTCCAAATGCATTTTACAGTCCTGTAACTCAGGGGTAAGCTAGTCAGGTTTTTCTTCTTTTAAACTCAAAATGATTAACCTCTTAGTCTTTAATGTCGACTGATGCAGTGCCTGTGGCTGTTATGGCAAATAACCACATTACTGCATTTAGGAAATTAGCTACTGTGTGCTTACGGTAATTTTGTCTCATGAAAATAGCTCACAAATTTTCAGCGGGCAGACTTATTACAAGAGTCAGCTCTGCTTTCAGATACACACCATCTTTGTGTATTCACGCAGATTCATCAGAGTGTGTTTGAAAGGATCTTTGTCAGCCAACTTTACTATTAGGCTATTTTCTGCTGAAGGACTTTTTTTTTTTTTTTAACATTCCGTCTTAAGCATAAAACATTCCGGAAAAAAAGTCACTTTTTAAAAATTTCCCAATGATCCTCTTTTATTGATTCATATTCCTGTTTAACGTTGGATAGTAATAGCTCTGAAAAAGTTGTCATTCCACTATAATTTCCAAAGTGATATACATAGGGTAAAATTATTGCTATGTGAAAGTGATGAAATTCACAGTACTTTTCAACCTCTCACTAGCCATCTTTCATGGAATATTGGGACCACCAAGCTCCCTTGTGCCTCTGAAAATTTGGTGTGAAATTTTACCTTTTCATGAAACACAATATTTGTGTAACTGTCCCAAAACTGGTGCTGTGACGTAAATGTGGGGGGGTGACGTTCCCCTCCTTTCCTGCTCCCCAAATATCAAACCGGTGTGAAAAGGGAGAAAAGCAGTGTGTATGCTTTGAGGAGACCTGGGGCGAGAAGGAAGATTTCATCCCAAGAAGACAGGAGAAGGATGTTTGGCGTAGGAATGGCTCTCACTAGCTAATCCAAATGGTCTTTGTGCTTATCCAGGGGCAATGTGTCTCTGGGACACCTCTCCCAGTGGCCCTTGGTTCAGCTGTCAGGCTGTGTGGTCAAAGTGACAGCACAGATCGCTCTTCTGTTGGCCTTTGGTCAACCCCGAGCGGGGTTAAACGGCCTCAGTATGTTCTCCATCATTTCCACGTTGCTTCCACTTATGGAACAATGGTTTGATCAGGGAAAAGTTTATTTTAAAACCTTAGTTTGAGAGCAAAAAAAGTGTTGACCCAGCCTTGGAGATTTCTGAATGCCCTAATGTTTGTTTGCAGTGAAACCCTAAACCCTACTGTGACTTGCATAGTTTTGTGTTTCGGTGAAAAGAGTTCACAGGATTCGAGTCCTAGGGTTACGTTAACAAGGCAGTATGTTTAGAGTGTAAAGACATGGTGTCTCTAAATAAGCTGTGGTAATTAACGCTTGGAATGTATGAAATTTTTGTGCCGTGAAAATCCTAAGCATGTATTCAATACCTAAGTCTTTTCCGTTCAGTGTTTTAATGATTAAACTGATTGATCCCTTTGACTTCATGTTAATTCTCTTACAGGTGTATGTTAGTATACTTTACATTGCTCTAGAGCTTTACAGGATACGCTAATAAATCTCCAGCAAATAATGAGTAGAGGTGTCACGGAAACTAATCTGAAAAAAAATGTTTTTTATCCCATAACTTATGTTGCAGGACTAGGTAAATAATAGATAACCTGAGGAAAATGTTAGGTTTTCCAGCATTCCCTCACCACTGCTACAGAGCAAAAATAGCCTCTTTCTTTAAAATGTATAGGTTTCTTTTTCCCTTTTTGTACAGGACTGTAATATAAAAGGAAGGCTGGTGTCAGCCTCTGTATCAGAGCTGTGCGTAAGTGTGGTAACAAAATTCCAAATACAGTGAAACCCACCTGGTTTCACATTACCTCACATTTATGCTAAATGTGCTAAGTTTATTGAATGTTGTGGCAACTCTGGGTGAGCTGGAGCCGTATCCTTCATGGGTGCTGCTTTCTGAAGTGCCGGGGGTAGCTAGGAACCGGTGCTGGGGCCTGGGACCATGGTGGTGGTTTTCTTCTGTTTCTGTGACACTTAACAGGGAAATCTTTACATTTTCTACCATTCTCCTTTCTATCTATCCCCCGAGCACTGGGACTGGGTTTTCCCTTGTTCAGAAAGGCATCCTTCAGAGTGACAATGAATTAATAAGGAATTGCTCATAGCCTCTGTATTCTGGAAGACTCCAAAACAAAGTTGACTAGATTTTATTGACAAGCATATTATTTTTACGGTCATCACATGTATTTTAGGGCTTTATTTCTTTGTTTAGTGTTTATCTGAGTCTCTTGAACAAACATAAACCAGAGTTCCCTCCTAGAGCATTCTCATTTTTTTGTGATATACCTATTATTAACCAGTAAAACACAGACCAAACCTGAATAGAAATAAAGGTTTTATGGGAATTATGGATACCTCATCTTAATATACTTTCTTAAAGCTGTTCACACTGTTACAAAACTGTGTTAACTTTATATAAAATATAGTCTGCAAGCCCAACTTTTCCCTCAGTTGTACTGGTATAAAAGTATTAATTCCTTCCTTGGTCTTATTAGCAGCTGAGAAACAGTATGAAAACTGTGTGGTACTAGCTGAAGGTTTCTGACAGAAGGTAGCTAACAAAATTGTATAAATACCTGAAATCCAAGAACTGTGGTGTAGCCGTATTGGCGGGGTGTGTGTGTGTGATCCTCTGTTGGGGGGCAAGAGAAGATGCTGTTGTCTGCTTCTCAAAGTAAAGGAGAAAAGTGAGCAACCTTGTTAGTTATCCAAACACTTCCTATCCCTATTGCAGATGGACCTGGGCCCAAACCTGAGGGTCTTAATTACTCAGAAAGTAGGAAGAGGAACAATCTTTACTGTTCCTAGGGAGAAGGCTGCCAGAAACTCTGCATTTAAATGCTCTGGAGACACGAGTTTTGGAATGTGCTCACAGGATTACAACTCAAAGTCTATGTTCTCAAATGCTATATTCTCCAGAACAGCTGTTGATTGACTGGTATACTTAAAGGATAAGGACTGAATCCTGCAGAAGACCAGGGAGCTGAAGACAATCATATATAAAGAAAAGAAAATCCTGTTCTTCCCAGAGCTTGAGTCCAGTATTCAAGGTAAAGGGCATATATCTGGGTGCTGGCTGAAAAAAGGCTTTACTTAAATCGTGGGAGCACAGTATCCTGTAAGCTAGGAGGCTTGGTTTTCAAGGACAGATACATACATCACTGAGATCAACCTCTTAAATGATATTTTTGAAACCTCGTAGATAATGATTCAGGAAACTGAACTGTGTTTTGCTTTTTTGTAATAAATATTGAATGAGTGATCTCCTCAGAAAGCTAAATACAAAATCGGAGAACTGTCATTTGTTTAGAGTTAATCCAGTTCTCAGATTCTCTCTGTTTGGGGGTGTCAGCAGGACAAGGAGGCAGAACCCACAGAATTTTTACTTCCTGTTTCAAGGTTTTCTCTCGCATGGAGGTGTTGTGTGAACAGTATGGCCTCCCTCTACATAACCTGCTGTCATTGGCACAGTGTATGTACTTGGACAGAACCAAAACCTGAAACTTCCATGTGAACGAGGCATACCTCATTACTCCCTTCTTCATATGTAGTGTCTTTCTCTGTATTATCATGTAGCCCTGGATATTCAGCTCTCTTGTCCCTGCCCACCCCCCTAATAATCAGAGGAGCAGAAAGGAAATATTTTTGTAACACTGATGTAGGCTTAGAACTGACCTGCCTCTTGAAAAATGAGCAATGCCAGAATTTACAAAGAAAATATACACAGAGAGAAGCAAAGGGATAGCAGTGGAACAGAAAAGGGGGGAGGGGGAAGGGGGGGATAGCATTTCTGTCCTTGGAGGCTGGACTACATGATCTCCAGAGGTCCCTTCCAACTTTACTCATTCTGTGGTTCTTGCTAGGAAGAATGGTGCAAAGATGGAATTTACTGAAGAACCCTAGTGTATATCAAGCAAAAGTATTTTTCTCAGTTTTTCCCTATTAAAATCATGTCTACTGCTACCAATCTCAGGGGAAGAAGTCAACTCCAGAAAAAGAATAATGAAGAATTTCAGTTGAGCTGTCTTTACTTCTGTTGTGATGTATGTTACAATGTCCCTAAGAAACCAGCAATTCTGTCCAGGTCAGGAAACAAAAAATCTGTTTCTTTCACAACTGATTGTTCTCTTAATATTACGGTTTCTCTATTCTATGCCGAATACCTAACTTTCATTGTAAGGAGTTGATTCAAAACAGATTCCCTAAAGAGAATATGCAATTATAATTCTAAGCTAAGTATCAGAAAATGGAAACAATCAGTTTTGAGGATTTCATTGTATCTCCAGGATTTAAATGCAATTGAAAATGTCGACGGTTTTTATATGCAAGTAGCAAGAGACAAAAGAAACAAAGATAAAGTGATGCGCAAAGTGGAAAAAGTCTTTAGGGACATTAAACCAATTCAGAACAATATGGAAGTAATCAAAAGTCAGTCAACAGACCAAATAAGACTTCATAAAAGGCAAGTACAGACTGAGGCAGCTTAAGGAAGGCTGGGTGATGGTAGATGCAGTCTCTTTACATAAGGGACTCGGCCATTGCAAAGCAAGATTTGAAATAATCAGCGTTGATTAAATTTGTTGCAGTTAGAATAAGCATCCTGAAGCTTGGCTGCTTACCCACATCTTCTCCATGCTTTCAAGAAGTTGCCAAACAAGACTAGCAATTCTCATGAGAGAAGAATATACATGGAAATCCTTGTACTCCCTTCTTTCAAGAGGTTGCTCCCCTATATTCTAGCCTATATATTAATGCCTCCCACAAGTACATAAAAATGAGTAATTTTAACGTTTCTTTAAAATACTATTTGGGAATCAAGGTGTTGAGTTTGGTGTGAAAGTTTACATGTATGTCTACTTTCTCTGGAGTAACTAGGTCCACTTTTGAAAACTTATTGTTAGGGAAGGGTGCGTGCTATTACATAAAAAGCAATATAACTCTGCAAAAGTGTAGATATACAGTTGAGGAAAAGTAGAACATCTAGATTATAGTTTGATGCTTTTCTCAAGGAGCTATGGGGAGTCAGGGGACAGGAGAGATCTCAATGATAGCAAAGTTTAAAATGTTTAATTAGTTATCAAAAGACAAAGATGCAACCAACATTTACAAACAGAACTACAGAAAGCTGGCAAAAGAAAACAAGATGAATTGAGAGTTGTGCCCCTGACTAAACTTCAGGTGAAACACAAATATCGTAGTAAAGACCTCAGAGTAGTAGCTATTCTTTTTGATGTTATTACCACATCCTCTTGGGCTAAAGTTAGACGTCACCGTGCCCGGAAGTCCTGGTTTCCCAAGACTCCTCACCCCTCATACTACTTTTTCAGAGTTACGTCCAGAGTGCTCTAAGTTTTTCTTTGTTTGCCTTTCCAGGTCCCTATTGTGGAATGGGGGCATAGATTCAGGCTTGGGAATTTGTTGCTTGCTGTGACACAGTTGACTTTGCTATAGCAGCAGCGTAGCTTTCAAGGGCTAAAAGGAGCCAATGGGAACTTGCATGTACGAAGACTAGGTGTCCTCTGTTTTTTCAGTAGTGAATAGGCTTGGAGATACCAAAGGACTTTTATTGACTCCACTCTACCCTTTAACCCTTTCCAAATATTTG
Organism: Rhea pennata; assembly: GCF_028389875.1. Lineage (NCBI taxonomy): Eukaryota > Metazoa > Chordata > Aves > Rheiformes > Rheidae > Rhea > Rhea pennata. The sequence goes on from NC_084702.1 coordinate 36,804,735, forward strand.
TGTGTCCTCCCTTTCTGGGGTAGAGGCATAGGTCACTAAATCTACTCCAGATGTAGCTGTATTTCTCTACTTCACGCTATCTCTGTATTTCACCATATGGAATGTCAAGTATCTCCCTACTTCACACAGAGCTGTAGCAATTCAGGATACTGCTGGTCCTTCCCACTGACTCCCAAACTACATCCTTGCCAGAGCTTAAAGCCTTAAGAATTCTCAAGGAGTTCTTAGTGTGCTTTCTAATAAGACTGTTCATCATATATTTGACAAAAATCATGTAGTTTGGCTTATCAACCATTAATTTCGATCACAATTAAATGTTGCATTTACTTAATGGAGTTGTACTAAAACTGCTGGAAACGTGCCTTTGGAGAGTAGCATCATAAATTGGGGCCTAGAATCAGTCTCTTTGAGTAGCCCCTTTAACACCTACTTCTGCTCCAAGTATCTACTGTGAAATATATGTAATGACTGCACGAGGGCATCTTTCACAGGCTCCAGTCAGGTGTGAGAATGCCAGATTCCTAGTAGAGGAAGATGCACTTTGGATATGTCTACGGTAAAGCCTGATCCCTATCTTAAGGAACCATCTTAAACTGGAAAGAGATGAGCACTGATAGGTGGGAAAATAAGGATGGCAGATATGTAACCACTGACCTATTTCCATGAGCAGGAAAATGATGTAAGCTTCCAAGTGAGGATGTTTTCAGTCTGCACATACTTCCATAGCCATTGCCAGATAACAGTTCTAGGAATCTGTAAACAGCGAAGACCACATCCTAGTCTATGGCTTTGCTAAACAACTCTTTCCTTAGGTCTTTAAAGGGCTAGGTTGAAGGGATTCAGATATGAACATGTATTCTAAAAGTGTTTATCAAGCAGCAAAAGCTATGGTTTTCAGCCTGCCAGTTAAAGTGGAGTTGATAATTTGGAAGTGGAAGATTGCACACAGTTTTGTAGCTAATTAAGTTTCTTTTGGTGTGAGCTCCACTTTGATCGTACTTCTGATATTACTATTGTTGCAAAATCTGTTCCAGATTTTGCATGTTCATGTTCCCAGCTGCTTAAAATCTTTTCACTAATAAGTCACATTACAGGATAAGGTTCATGATCTCTGATTAGGTAGAAAGTGTATTCGTATTCTTTAATATGTGACCCTATCTTTAGGCTCTACTCATTTATGTCCTCTGCCCCAAGTATTTTTATTTTTACCACCAACTGAAAATTATAATTGAGTGTGATTGTAATTGTAATTTATTCCACCTCAGATAACGTAGTTGAATTCAAAATTGGTTGCGTCAGACCTGCCTCCTACCTCCGCCGTGAGGATTCTGCTGTCAGCAGGCTTGGTGGTGGGCTGAAAAAAGGCACAATGAGTTAAAGAGGGCAGGAGTTGAAAGTAGGTGGGATATAAAGTACGCTGTTGTACTGTGAAGAGTGTTTCACGCTTGTGAAGCAGTTGTGTTCCTGAAAAGTCCTGAGGACTGAATAATCACAGGATCCTTCCAAGTAGCCTTTGTCGTCGTCTACCCGCATGCAAGCTAGGCAATAAGGGGATCATTCATTCAGTTAGGAATGTTTTCTGTAGGGTGGCCTTGTGAATCATAATGTCTGTGTCTGCCGCACTGTTGTATAGCGATAGGATTACTCTAGTTTTCAGAAACTTTTTATTAGATCATATGATATTTAAACACTAATTCTGTGAACCACTAGGGACTGACTGATAGCTGAGGGTATTTCATTTCTCGTAGTCACACACTTGTAAAACTGAATCTGGCCCTAAGAGTTTTCCGATCATACAAAAAGCGATCACTGTAGCAGAATGGCTGAACGTTCGTTTGTGGCCAATCAGTTTTCTGAAATAAACAGAATTTGAAAATAAAACCAAAACTGTGGATTATAATTTAAACAAAACTAAAACAAAATGTATATAACTAATTTATAAACTACAAAACAAAGCATTGCAGTCTATTCTCTTTCTATTCTCATTTCTTTTATCATTTTTGCATGTAAATATTCATAAAATATTCAGCAACAGCCTCATCACTTGCAGCTAGGATGTATGGTGGAGACAACTGAGAAGCAAAGAGTTTTCTGTCAGATTCTATAGTTCTTCCTCAAAAGCTGTGCACACTCCTTTTATGACTGAGAGCCAGATGTGCTTTTCAAGATCAGCATGAAAAATATCCTCTAGGTCCAAACAACTGAGATCTGTGTGGATTGCTTATCCAGCCTCCTCCTTTTTATTCTGTGTCACTATCTACATTGTTCAAATTTATCTGATATTTTAAGTATTGTATGATTTATTCAACATTCCTTTCCAAGGAATGCAGAAAAGACCCCCAGTGTTCAGTGCCAGTTTCCCAGGCTTGCTCAGTTTCACCAGTTGAGGATCGATGCCAACATTTACTAGACCATGGAGGAGAAAGGAAATTTCCGTTTGCTGCTTTTGCCCCAGTCCTGAAAACTGGGAAGTCCAGCTACACAAATTTAATTTCAATGTCTTTTTTGAATACAAAGAATCCAATCATGCAAACACTTACACACATGCTTAACTTTATACACATGAATAGTTCTATTAAAGTAATATATTACTATTTTGAAAGAGAACCAAGCATGAAAAACACATTTGCATTTTGATCTCTCCAAACGTAATGTAACTGTTATATTTTATACATATAATCTAATGAATATGTAATTTAAATATACCTTAAAATTTAATTATAGGCTTGCTATTGAAGGAGTCTGAGGAGAGTGCGTAAAGATATTCCAGTAACCTGGAAGACACTGAAAACCTAGTATATTCAGTGCTATGGAGCACATTTACACAAAGTTATCTGTAATGTTGAATGAAGCTGGCGGTACATTTACAGCATCTAAGCAAAATGAGAGAAGTTAAGAACACATAAGGAAAAATGCAGGCTTCCAGCTACTTTAACAAGAACTAATAACTTTTATACCTGTTCACTAAGGGGAATGAAAAGAAAATAATCATGTCCCTGTAAGATTTGAGACAAATCCAACTTCTCTTTCAGTGATCATAAAATGAATATGAAGCTGTATCTGAAATATAACTCTAGCCCAAGAAGAAATCTAAAATGTAATAAAGAATGTGCAAAAATGCTACTGTAGAAGTGTGGGGACTATAAGAAAGCATGCCTGAGGCTGAGGGGGGATCTTATCAATGTGCACAAGTACCTGAAGGGAGGGTGTCAAGGGGATGGGGACAAACTCTTTTCAGTTGTCCCATGTGACAGGACAAGAGGCAATGGGCAGAAATTGAAGCACAGGAAGTTCTGCCTGAACGTGAGGGGCAATTTCTTCCGTGTGAGAGTGACGGAGCCCTGGACCAGGTTGCCCAGAGAGGTGGTGGAGTCTCCTTCTCTGGAGATCTTCAAGGCCTGCCTGGATGCAACCCCATCTAAAGTGCTTTAGGTGACCCTCCTGAGCAGGGGGGTTGGACTAGATGATCTCCAGAGGTCCCTTCCAACCTTACTGATTCTGTGATTCTATAATTAGACTATCCTCAGAGAGTCTTATGCAGCAGTACATATAAATATATGTATGTGTGTATATATACACATATATGTACATATGTTTATATAGGGGTGTGTGTGTGTATAATTAATGGCCAAACAGCCTAACAAAGGAAGGATCACAAAAACAAGGATGGATGTTTACAGCATTTACAGCATGCATTGTAAACTCCAAATCAGGTCAGGAAGCACGCGTTAATACTAAATCTGTGAAACCGTCACCAAAGTGAACTAAATGGTGTTGTAACCATGATCTTTATCTTAGATACCCGTGAACAGTACTTGGCATTTGGTTATATATTTGTTTTCTGGGTGATGCTATTTAGACAGATGATGATATTTTAACAGCTGTGCCAGACTGGAATGGATGTTGCAAGGTATTTTAACAATTACATTTCTGGTGCTAAAGCAAGAAAGCTCAGTGCTGAAAACTGAGGGAAAGGAGGCTTTTTCTTGGGACCTATAAAGATTTGTATTTAGATGAAATCTTGGATTGCTTAGGAATGATCTCATCTGACTGACTTTTTAAGCTTTGTTAACACTGTTTCTCAAACGTTTGTTTAATATAGAATTCAAATGAATGAATTAGCTGGTGGTTCAGAGTATTTCAAAAACGATGTTTTTATAATGATCACATACATTGATTGATCTGTCTCAAAATAATATCATCATGCATTATAAAAAGATTGCTCCTTCCAGATATGGTATCTTGATAGAATTTGGGCGAAATTGAAGGCCTTCCAGGGCATTAGCAAAACAATGACATAAAAATCTTTGTTTTCTATAGCTGCTCACTATATCTTGAGGGAAAACAGGTATTAAGTATATATACATACACATACATATATATGTGTGTGTGTTATGTGTATGTATGTGTACATATATGTAAAATATCTATACATATAAAATACATTCTAAAAATGGCACGTTGCTAGAAAAGATACATATCCAGAAATTATAGTTTATGCTTTCATCAGCATTCATTAATATCACATCTTGTCCCTTGAGAATCACAAGCAATCTGGGGCATTTCTTCTGAATCTCCTATAGCACAGAATCTGACTGTCATTTCTGGGACCAAATAGGATTTCCTTTTTCCTCTGAGACACTCATGTAAGCAGCCCTGTAAATGGGTTCAGATTTTCTCTCTTATCTTCTCACAGGATCACTGGGGTTAGAAGAGATCTCTGGATCTACTATTGCAACCCACTGCTCAAAGCAGGGCCAACTAGAGCAGGTTGTTCAGGGCTGTGTCCAGTAAAGTTTTCAGTATCTCCAAGGATGGAGAATCACCTCTGAGGCAACCTGTTCCAGTGTTTGACTACCTGCACAACAGAAAAGTATTATTTTTTTCTTACGTTTAAGTAGAATTCCCTGTATTTCAATTTGTACCCCCTGTCTTATTCTTTTGATGAATGCCACTGAGAAGAATCTGGCTCTGTTGTCTTTACTGTTGTCCATCAGGTATTTAAGATTCCCTCTGTGCCTTTTCTTCTTGAGGATAAACAATCCCAAATCTGTTAGCTGCTCCTCATATAACACATACTCTTGGCCATCAGTCACCTCTGTTATCCTTCACTGGACTTGCTCCTGTAGTTCTGTGTCTGTCTTGTACTGGGGAGCCCCGAACTGGACTCAGCACTCCAGATGTGATCTCACCAGTGCTGAGTAGAGGGGGAAGGGTCACCTTCCTCAACCTGTTCTCAGTGCTCTTCTAATGCAGCTCAGGATGCTGTCAGCCTTTGAAGGGCACATTGCTGGCTTGTGGTGTCCACTAGGATCCCTGGTCTTTTTCTGCAAAACTGCTTTCCAGGCTGTCAGCCCTCAGCCGGTACAGGTGCCTGGGGCTATTCCTCCTCAGGTGCAGGACTTTGCATTTCCCTTTGTGGAACTTCATGATGTTCCCCTTGGCCCATTTTTCCAACCTGCTAAGGTCCCTCTGATGGCAGCACAGCTATTAGATGCATCAACCACTTCTTCCAGTTTTCTGTTGTCTGCAAACTTGTTGAGGGTGGGCTCTGTCCCATCACCTAGGTCATTAATGAAGATGTTAAACAGAATTGGCCTTAGTATCAGCCACTGGGTGCATCAATAATGGCTAACCTCCATCTGGACTTTATGCCTCTGATCATGGCCCTTTGAGCATGGCACTTCAGCTAGATTTCAATCTGGCTCACTGTCAACTTATCTAGTCCATACTTTGTCAATTGTCAATAAGTATGGTTATGGGAGACAATGTTGAAGTGAAGGTAAACAACATCCATTGCTGTCTGCTCATCCACTAGGACAATCATCTCATTGTAGAAGACTACTAGGTTGATCAGGCCTTTTTCCTCTTCCTAAACCAAAGCTGACTATCTTAATCACCTTCTTGTCCTTCATATTTTTGGAATTGGCCTCCATGAGGATTTGCTCCCTCACCTTCCCAAGGATTGAGATGAGGCTGGCTGGCCTATAGTTCCCTGAATCCTCCTCCTTGAAGATAAGGAGACACATTTGCTTTCTTCCAATCCTCAGGAACCTCTGCTGATTGCTAGCACCTTTCAAAGATAACAAGTGGCCTTACAGTGACATTAGTCAGTGTCCTCAGCACCCAGGTCTCATGGATTAGGCGTGTGTCCAGTTTGTTTTAATGTTCACTAACCTGATCCTCCTCCCCCAAGTGTGTCGTCTTTGCTCCAGATTCTTCCACTGGTCTCCAGCCTGTTATTCCTGAAGGCAAATCTTATCAGTAACCACTAAGGCGAAGAAGGCACTGAATGTCTTAGCCTTTTGTGTTCTTTGTCACTGGGTCACCTGCCCCATTCAGTAGTGGACTTATGTTTTCCCTCATCTTCCTTTGACTGCTAATATACCTGTAGAAGCCTTTCATGTTCCTCTCCAAGGTCAACTCCAAGTGGGCTTTGGCTTTCCTAACGCATCCCTGCAGGCTTCGGCAATGTATCTGCGTTGTTCTGGGTCATCTGTCCCCACTTCCACCTTTTGTATGCTGTCTTTTTATGCCCGAGATTTGTCTGAGCTCCTTGTTTATCCATGCAGGTCTCCTGCCGCTTTTACTTGACTTTCTGCATGTCAGGAAGGACTGTTCTTGAGCTTGGAGGGGGTGGCAGTAGTCAAGTATGTAGATAGTGTGTCCTTGCAGATTCGGCTTAAGAAAGTGTATGTTGATATTCCTTGAGTGTTTACAAGCAGGGAATATATGGAGTAGGGCGTGTAGAAGGCTTTCTTGTTTTTGTTTTTAAATGTGTTACTGAATTTAGCCAAAACAGTGTTTTTTGATCTCTTTAGCTGGCAAGCTAATGGCCACTGCAGAAACCCTAGCCTTTCCAAAAAGGGAGACATCTTCAAATATAATTGATTTGAAGATGAAGTTTTCCCAAGAGTTCTGCAATGTAGTGCTTTAGTGAATGACTAACAAGCAATGTGCATCTATTTCTTTTCTCTGTTCTTCGATTTGCAAGCTGTTTTCTCTAAAGAATATGTAATGGTTCGTAAACTTCATCTGCAGTATTGTGATTAAATAATTTACAGCTATTCTACCAACAACATTGTAAAACTCTCATACCTGCCACTATTACTATTAAAAGCATGATCCTGAGATAACATTGAAACTTGTGGGTAACAAAAATGAGAGCAAGGTCAAGCCCAGAGTTGATTTATATTAGCAGCTGACCTTGGCGTTGGTATTTGGAGACTAATGTTTTACCATTAGGGACCACCCGACTATTACAAGGTTTTGTTTCTCCACTTTGCTATAGATGATAAATGATTTCTGTGATGTGCTTGGCCAGGGCTCAACAACAGAATTGGTGAAATAAGATTATGATCTCCTCCATAACGTTGCTTCCTCAATCTGTCTAATCAATGTGGCAGCATTCCTGAAAGTCTTTCATTGGACTAGCAGTTGAATGTGGTCATGAGCGATGTCTGATTGCAGCAAAGCAGGAAGTTGCATTACAAAGAGGAAAATAAATATTTAAAAAGTAAGATAAGACTTGTTTATATAGCTAGGGAGAGAGTATTCATTTTAACAGTTCAGTTATTGCAGTTATCTAGAACAGGCTATAAATCAAATCTATAAAAAAAAATCATATTTTTCCTCTCTTCTTATCATTTAAAACAGAACAATAAACCTATCCTGATGATTCTTTTCTTTAACTGTCTCTAACTGTGTACAGTGTATCTACAGACTGAGCACCAACTACAAATCAACACAGTCTGGCATAAGGTAATGTTCTGTTCCTCTCTGTATTTACTGACTTCTAAGGAGTCATTTTCCCACAGCGTACTTCCCTTTCTCCTGTGGTTTACTGCATTATTGGGACTGTGCCTGCCAACAGAGTTATGCATCTGTAAATGTTTATGTTATGGACCCTTTACTTGGGGATTCATAATTTAGCTGTTACTATTAGCCTGAAGCTCAATTAACAGCAAATTCTCAGCAAAAGAAGGGCTTCCTTTAAATGTTTTTCTTTTTCTTCTTAAATGCCTACTATATTTGGACAACAATAAGGATATTTTAAGTTTTTTTAATCACAAAACATGGAGTTTTATTGGGTATAGATGACCTTTCTGAATTGAAACTTAAATGAGGCTTTATTTTGAAATCCAATTCATAGTGCTAGTCTTTAGCACAGTCTAGAAAATATGATCTGAAATTTTTTAAAGCTTTTATTTAAATAGAACTATAAATATTTAAGTCCCCGTTTTTATTCTGAAAGTGTCCTGCTTTGGAATTCCACTCTCATGCTAGAATTTCACGTTGTTTTTGTAAGTTCGGCTTTATGAGTAACATTCAGTGTACTGTTAAACATAGCACTCCTTGATGATGGTCATAGATCAGTACTGTTGTATTTCTGATGAAGCTCTGGCTTTATCTGAAGTGGGAATCTTAAGTATTGTTCAAGCATTGCCTTTTCTCTAGTGGCTTCCCTCGTTTTGCATGTTCTCCTGATAATATTGGCAACAAGATGTAAGATGTCACATAATGTTGTGTTGTCACTTCTGCTGCTCAGCACTGCTTTACTTGAAAATTGCTGTGTATTGTAAAGGATTTGAGGCATAAGAAAAGGTAAGGGAGTAAATATGCTACCGGGAATGAGTATTTGTCATGTCAATCTATGATATGTGGGGAAACTTTAAGTGTACTTGAGCTGTTGGGCACACAAAGTAGTACATGCATCAGTTCTTATCTGTAAAAAGTTTGACTGTGACTTTTGGTTTGTCTGGCAAATTTCTTCTGAATCGGAGATGCATAACTACGAAAGGCTTATCACTAACATCACGCAGCAAGCTACAGGTGTTAAATTCAGCTGAAAAAAAGCTGAAATGCGTTGCTGTAGTCCAATTCTTTAGTAAGAAGAAGCTCTTGAGACACTGTAGCCATTATTACTAAGCAGAATGTGTATAATGGTAGTCTACAATCTGATATTCTTAGGCTCTACATGAGGTGTGTTCATATTATCTTTCCTGATGGCAGTAGCAGGTGCTTTCAATAGCTGTTAAAGACTCTCTTAATTCTGTCCTCTATTTCCTCTCCAGTTTGGTGTAAGCTTTGCTGAAAGAGTAAATGTTTTATTTCCTTGAATCTGAAGTAAACAGAAGGGGGGGAAACTTCAGAAGCCCTAACTTTTGATGGTTTTGTTATTCAGAAATCATCTGTACTCAAAGTGTTCGCATGCACCTTATTTGGTGTTTCTGATCTGTAAAAGGCCATGTGTAGTTTTGCAGTATCTTTTCAGGCATCTTGCCCCTGTTGGTAAGTCTCCCAAAGAAAGACTTCCCAAACAGGCGCAGGTTTGTAATGAAGACAGACTTGAGGGTAATATTTCCAAACAAACATCTCAGTTTTTCGTACAGATTTGAGAACTTGACCACTTTCTTGCCCAAACTTAGAGCAGTTGCCCATTATTAAATGCCTTTTCTGTCTGACATTAACCTACATGCATGTCTGTATTCTGCTGTGCCTTTGTTCATGTATTTTTGTAAAGATCCATTGAAATCTGAGTTCTGCAGTTAAAAATAAAGGGAGAGCCAGCAAGGGTGTTACCCCGCTCATCGGGGAGCGGGCTGCTCCCCCAGGGAAGCGGGCAGGCAGGGCCTCCTCGAACGAGAGGAGCAGAGTGGGGCCAGGGGAGGCGGCTGGGAGCAGCCGAGGGGGCTGCGACCACCACACCAGCGCCAAGGCAGGTCTGAGGTTGGGCCGAGATGTCAGCAGGTTGGGGCAGCTCAGCAGGAGACGCGGGTCTCTCAAATTCCAAATTAACATTGCAAGCATTAGGATGGACATATATGAAAATCTTTTTATTTTTTTTTCCTAAGAAAAATGCCTACAGTATCCTTGTAACATTTTCAACTTTGAGCAAAATGCTTATTTATTTTTGCCCCTCCAAAAAGATCCAGCTAGCCTTAATAAATGTATGTGTGCATGCATACAGCTAGCTTTTGTATATGCTTATATGTAAACAGGAACAAGTAAATAAACACAATGGGGCTAGATTTTCTAAATTAAATGCCACGTCCTGCAGTTCCTTTAATAGACAAACCTTTTCCACATTAAGATGAATTCAGACATTACATTTAAGTAGGGAGCAGAATTTCATGGTCGTTTTTACTGAGCAACAAACAAACATTGCATTGGCATGAGAACAGCAGTTGGCTGCTTATTTAAAATTTTTTGACTAATCATAAAGATTTATGTTGCACAGCGTTGTTGTTTTCACTTGTAAATGGGATTATATTTGCGTTCCTCAAGACCATTGTCAACATCACATACTATATCTCTAGGCAGTAAATGAGGACTTGGAAATACTCGTGTGTGAGAGGATAGGTTGCATCGCTGGTATGGCAGAAAGTAAAACCATTGAAAGCAGTTGTTATAATTTGTGTGATAGAATGGGAATACTAAACATCAGATGCTTGTTAATCATCAGCAATTTAGAACCAGAGTGCTGTATGGATTAAGCTATTTGTGCAGTTTAGAGTAGGATACTGATAACTCTGCCACAACATCCTTCCTTTCATACAGAAAAAAAAAGGGGGGGGGCAGGAGGGCTCAAAAGCATTAGTTTATAATTCTTATGAAGAAAAACTATTGTGTCAGGTGATTTCTTCTGTGACGTTTTGTCAACCTCTGCAACATGCAGTAATAAAATTTCCTTTTAATTTCTAAAAGAAACAGAAATTAACTTATTTACCCCCAAAGTCTTGTGTCTAACAGGAGGTAACTCGATGTGGTTCTCATTTGTTAGCAAATTTCTAAACTGAAAACTAACAACTGCTTAGATATCTGTGATCATGACTCTGCTGCCTCTACTTCATGGCAAGAAGACACATCATCAGCCAGTAATGTGTATTTCTGGATGGTCGGTAGGGCCAGTTTTCCCAAGCTTAAAGTAACTGACAAGCAAAATAAATGTTAAGTGGAATTTTAATCTGTTGTTGCCAGATCTGAAAATAGAGCTGTTAACAGAGTGGTATCAATCAACAGGAGTGTTTTTCTTAGGAGAATAACTCTTGTCCAACAATATTTTTATCAATAAATCTGAATGATGACACCATGTCCTTTCCATAATGTTTTCAGATGGGACAGAGATTAGTTTAGCAATAAGTAATAAAAAGGAAATGTCACTTTTTACAAACTGACCTCAATCACCTAGACAAACAGTTATGCTCAACACCGTGTTACAGCCATGCACGTGGCAATACATGCGAGTTCAACTTGTTGAAGAACAAGGTGACTTAGTTACTCTTATGTAGATGTGTAGACTGGACCAGAGACCTCATGCAGAAGGGTTACTTAGCAAGGTCATTAAGCTTCTTGCTCTGCCCTAAGTCAAAGAAAACAATTAAAATCCGTTTTTTAGGACAACTAACTGTATGACCAGCAACAAGTTCTTGGTGTTGTTTTTTCCCCCGTACTGCATAATTGGCCATAATATTTCTGTCAACTTTTTGTGTTCTCCTTTGAAAACCTCAGACCTGACCATATCTGGTGGAAAGATGCTGGACAAAGGAGGGCCAATGGATAAAGTGGAATACAGCTGCTAGGTCTCGTTTATGTATGCAGCATAAAACTGACCACCTGTTTTTGGACTTGGAGGGAATGCTTCCAGCATGTTTGTTGGTAGAGACTGATAGTTCTTAATTCGTGGTGGAATAACTTGCATAGGTGGTAACTTTAACCATCCTTGGCACTTTGGCATATCATCGGCACCATTCTCCTTGTTCTCCCTTGTTCTCTGCGGTCAGTGGTAAGGTAGACCACCGAAAATCTAAATAATTAGTCGACTAATTGTGGAGGCATCTATTGACTAAAGCAAAAGAAAATCTATGGTATTCAGAAAGTTAGGCTGGGCAACTTCATGCAGATAATATGTGGAATTATTATGAACGTTACTGCATATTTTCCATCATGAAACTTAACCTTTTTGGGGAAGTATAAACAGCTCATGAAATACCACAAACATTCAGAGATGAAATAACAGATATCCATTTGAAATGGATAAATACCTTCTGCTAAGACATGTCTTGCTCTAGGAACAATTTTGTTACTTTCCATAACTTTACTGTACTTTTTTTTAACTGTACTGTAACTTTTCTGTAGCATTAATTTTAAGTTACTTTCAAATTAAGATACTATTTTTAATGGAAGGCATATTAATAAGATCTGATGCATTATTTAGGGCTTTAAATGGTGTAAGATGCTTATCTTAATTCATACAATTCATACACCTTAAAATAGGTGTATGTAACATATTCACATATGTTAAATTAGGTATATTAGAAAGGCTACCATCCTGAAAACATACTCAGCAATGATAAATTACCTGAGTAGCTCTTTCACTCTCCTGCCTGCTATCCTTATGTTCATGTTAAATTTAGAGTGAATTTCAGGCAAATAGGCAAGGCTCAGCAGTACAAGTGATAACTGCTTCTTGAGATAACACTAAATCAGTGTGAAAAACAAGTATCACTAGTTTACTGTATGCAAGAGAAAAATACATGACACAAGGTTTCACTTTGCACAGTGTGTAGTGTTTGCAGGTAGGCTGAAAAATACAAATTTTTCAAGTGGAAAAAATGTAAGCAACAATAAGAGGCATATGCAATTCATAAAGGATTATTTGTTGGGTTTTTTTTCCCCCTCTGTGATATTCTTTCTGCCTTAATTCTGCTATCTACCTTATGTTCAGATCAATACCATCTGGTCTTTAGAAAATCAGACTTGTAGGCAGTCTGACTCCTTTTTCTTCACAAGTGAGTGAAACTTGAAATAAAAATATCTTTCAATCCACGAGAGGAGGACAGGCCAGACTAGGCTTATAAAGGAAAAAATCCATTTCATGCCTTATTAAAAGAGCCTTCGTTCGTACAGTTACTGCTCAGGCATGGTGAGGGGAGCTGCTTCTCCTGTAGCCTTCTGCCACCATAATCCTTTCTCCACCTCAGGACGACCCGTTTGCTTGCAGGTCGTCAGCTTTCTTTGTTTTAAAACTACAAGCACGATACTGCTCTGCTGTCACTTGGGTGGCTTTACAAAGCAGAATATTTTTGGAACAACTAACTTCCTGTGATGTAATGGGCATGTGTGTAGTGTCACGTTTGGGCTATTCCGCTAGCTTAAAAGCACGACAGTCAGTAGATGATTTATGAGTGCAGGACTTCCTTTTCCCTCTAGAACATGATACTCACATATAAAGCCCACATTTGTTCACTAGGGATTGGAATTTATAATTTATGGTTGTACTATTTCAATTTTAATATTTGTCTCAAAAATGAAGATTGCCAAGGGTATCACTTAAGCTATTTTTCCCCCAGCTCTGACAGGGAAGCTGCATTGCAGTCTCCTTGGGATGCTGCGGTAATCCCACAAATATGTAGCATGTATCCTGCAATTAATGCCCCCACAGAGGTTACAGTGGCCCAACAAATCCTGACTCTTTTCTTTAACATTAAAATACACTTCAGTCACGCCTAGGATTGCTGTTCTTTGAGACAGTTTACAATATCGATTCTCCAAGTTAGAATCAAGGGCATACTCCTCCTTAAAAATAATAATTTTGCAAGATTTACATCTTAATACCCTACTTTTGCCTTGTCCCATTGTTCTAGTTTTGTATGCTGAAGCATTACATTAACTTGCCTAGAATAATTTGGTCCCTTCATTCATTTTTCACGTGTTGGAAGTAAAACTATATTTTCTCATAGCCTTCAGAGATGGAATTGTGTTTTCTGTATGATGGATATACATAAAACTTGCCCATACTTACGGCTGTAAGTAACTCTCAGCTTTACTTGTTTATAAATAGCTTGCTTTTCTCTAAGAAACCCTTGCGAAGGCTGTGACAACAGGCAGAGCAGTGCTATTTCACGTGGGCCAGTCAGAAAAAAAGGCTGACGGCCCAGGTGCCGTTGGACCCATTGAGTTCAGGATCCTGTTGTCAACAGCATCTGTAAAATAAGCCCAGCATAGAAGGATCAACAAAACATTTGGATGTGACACACTGGTGGTCACAAACCTTCTAACTAACGCCTAGGACAATATTAAGACCAGAGAAAAAGCTGCTTCTGAACCCAAACCTGGCAATTGCTTAAACCTTGACGTGGAGAAAAACATGCTAAACTAGCACCTGATAAATTCTAACATTAGTAGGAGCCCTCTCACATAAGGATCTCACATTGCCCTATCTGTAGTTGTAGCAAAACCCAGCATCAGAGGAAACAAACCCACTCATACCTCTCTCCTCATGAATGTATCAAAGGCAGAAGAAGTTTTGCCAGCCCCCGGGGCAGCCAGTAGAGGCATTAAAATGATAGGTGTATATACCAAATAATACCAGTATGTTAACATACCAGACACAAGCACCCTGCCTCATTTTGCCCTCCCTGACAGACACCAACACATTATAGTAGTTGGTAAAAGTATTATTATTTTTGGATACATAACAATTTTGGAGATGATCTGGAAAGGAATTTAAAGCACAGCAATATAATACATAATAATTCCCTTTGGAAACTTAATTTTCTCTGTACAAGAATTCTTTGTGATGAAGTTCTTCCAATAAACTTAACTGCCACTTTGTTTTAGAAACTGGAAAACATACAGTTTAGTTGCAATGGTTTTCATTCTTTATATTCTCTTGAAATTTCTTGGTGATTTTGGAGAGTAGTATTTTACCTGAGTTTAAGCAAATTTCAGTTGAAAATGATATGAATATTTTCATGCGTGTGAATCCAGTTCATACCTCTTGTATTGTTATTGCACTTTTACCTTAATTATTAACAGAACTCTATTTGTCCATACCTATATGTTTTTAAGAAATGCTAGGTTTTATCAGACTGGTGCTGATTTAAGAGTTTGTGTCTTAAAAAATCTTCTGTTTGGTTTTACTGGATGTTATTGTTGCAATTGCCTGACATGCAAAAAAAAAAAAAAAAAAAAAAAAGTGTTACTGAGATTAATGCTATCATGTTGGAAAAAAAAGTATTATTATTTGGGGGTATATAACAGTCTTGGTGATGATCTAGAAAGGAATTTAAAGCACAGCAATACAAACTTATCGGCTTATCTGGCTACAAAACTCCTCCTGGTGAACACATGATGCCTAAAACGATGCCATGAAATTCCAGCTTTTGTGGAACAGCTGATGGCTTGAAATGTCCAGGGGTCTGTCCTGTTAATAGTGCTTGATTTTTGAGATGCTTAGTAAAAGGTGAGAAGTGACAGCATTATATTATTGTTTTCCAAGATTAGAAAAACTTGTGATAGGTACAGTGTTTATTCACAATCAAAACATACAAGAAAATAATAAACTTCAGATACACTTCTGATAGTTTTATACTTAGAATTCATAAATTCCATGAATGTTACAAGTATAAATTCCAGTATACTGGAGTGTGTAAAAATGTGTCTTGTGTGTAGTACTGATCAGCAGTAATCGTAGGTAGCTGAGATATTTTGAGTAGTCCTATACATAGGTATCCACTTAAGTCAAATAATTTTAGTACTAGCTGGCCTGTAATTTTAATGAAAATGCAAACATAGTTTTGTTGTGATTTCATCCAACTCTAGCATCTGTGTTTGGCTGACTTAAATAACACTCATGTTTCTGAAACGAAACCACACGCTAACTAAAGCCAGTTTATTAAAGTCTTTGTATTCTTCCTATAAGCTGCTTAGAAACTTAGGGAACACCAACTGAAAATAAGATGGGTTTCAAGCTAAGGTGACTACAGGGGACAGGCAAAGCTTGGTCTTGTGTGGCTGGAAAACTTTAGAATGATATTTTTCATAAAAATTAAAGGTACGAATTTTAAGTATCAAATTTTCAAGGTCTCTTTTCTGCTTTTGAAAGACATTTCCTATGAAAATGTTTAAAAGTACTTAAGCGTCTACTTTCAGCTCATATTGATGTTACAGAGGGTGCTACACCTCACTGAAACTCGCTTTTGAAAAGCCTATTTTGCTTCCTAAGCTACTCTGACACTTGCAAAACTTTATTCAAAGGATAATACAAGTGGGACTTGTTACAACATGGTCGTAAAAGAATGATTGGAGATTTTGATGTTTGCTTTGAAAAGTCTTTGTTCTGAGTTCAGGAAATATATAAAACTTTGGAAGAACTATTTAGGGAACAGTTACCTATATGCTGACTTTAGCAGTTGTTTTTTGAGTTTTATTTTTAACATGGATTGCTTAAATTGTCTAACTTGTGGCCTGGCTCCATAAATAGCTATATTGGCATGAGCTTCCTAGACAAAGAATTAAAACAGAGGTGCAGATATGAAAAGCAGGAGCTTGGGAAACAGCTATATCTTAATAAAACTTTGATGCCAAGCCATTGTTTTGTTTACTGTCATCTTACCTTTCATTGCTATTGTGCACAAATTCTACTTTTTGGTATTGTGAGTGACACTTACTCCAGGATTTAAAAGGCTGCAGGAGGGCCATTATGGTGATCCAAATGGATATTCTGCATTACGAAGGCTCGAGATGGCATTCTCTGATTCAGTCCTATGACCTCCATATATCTGATCTTGGTTTCGAGATTTTGGGCAGCAGCAAAGAACCACATTTCTGCTTGCTCATGTGGTTAATTACAGTCTGTGTTGCTTTCTTATTTCCAGCCTGAATTGGATTAGCATAATCTTCCAGCAATTGGATTTCATTATGTCTTCTTCTGTTAGAGTCCTTTACAATCAGAAACCACTTCTCCCTTTAGGTATGCTGCCGTGAGCAAAATAGTCTTGAGCTGAGGAATTTTATTTGACTTAATTTATTGCCAGTGAACATAAACTTATCACTGATTTGAATATTGCAGAGGAAAAAAGAAAACAATTATATTTGTATATATTTATACTTACATAAACATCTATCCGTCCCCCTTCTCAGTCTCAGCTTTTCATATTTTTACCGTGAGTTATACTCAGTCCATCAAAGTTCCTCTGGTGAGCGAATGGGCAGCACAGGAGGTTGAGATGGTCTACAGAGTGGCTTTCACTTGCTTTGTGCATAACGGTTTCTTTCTACCATGCTCTGCTTAATGGTTTTTTGCCACTGCCCATGTAATGGTTTCTGCAGTTCTGTTCCTTGGTGTCCCTGCCCTGGCATGGGTCACCCAGGAGCTGCAGCCCCTCCAGGGATGTACATACCTCATTTTGGTATGCGTGCCTCCACCACGAGTGCCTCCAGCCAGCGGTGGCAGCAATGTTTTTCTTAAATATTTTTTAATATCATCTCTGATTAGATACACTCTTGGAGTGCAATGTTTGTCAAGGTTGTTCCCTCTTCCACTATTTATTACATTGGTTTCAGAGCCAGCTGCAACCATTTTCGACTGGCATAGAGCAGTCTTCCCACACAGGTTACAACTACAGCCCCTGCTGCTTAAGCCTTGTGGCTTCTGCCCCTTATGTATGTGTATGCACTAGTAAAGTCACTGTTGGTGCTTCTTCTTGACAAATAAATAGGCCAAGCTAGCTAAGTATCTTGAGAAGGTCTGTTTTCCAGATAGCAGACTCTTATGATGTTTATTTTCAAATCCTTTCTAGTTTTTCCTTTTTAAAGAAAGGAGAGTGAATGTGACATGCCAGAACTTATGTATTAATAATGTATACAGATGGCCACCTCTCTATTTAGATGCAAAAGTTTACCTACTAAGGTATTTACAAGTTTTATAGTTGCTATTTTGGTGAGTAATATTAGCTGAGAATGTTGCTCAGTGATTTACCTACAGTTAGTGTTATGTCTTCTTTCAGAAGAAAAATAATATAGTATTGCTTATGTGAATATGAGTGTCCTAGAGACATTCTTTATTAATACTGTTTTATGTTTTTGCAGTCTGACCTAGAAGTCATGCATAACAAGACTGCTGATCTATTGCTCTCGGCCTTACAAAGTAAAGTGTCTCACACTGTAATTTCAAATGTGCAAACAAGTAATGACTAATATTACCTTTATTTTACTTTCTGAGAACCAAAGCAGGGAGATTAAGCGTGCCTCCCACTAGCCTTGTGAAACAGTGGATTCAAACTAGAGCAGCTTTGCATAATATGAAGGCAATAATCCTTTGAAAGAGCATAGAAAATGTTTGCTAGCATTGAACTTCATTAGACAGCTTGCAGTGAACTCAGCTAGCATTAAACATCGATTATGGGTAATTATATTTCAGAGATTTAGAAAGGAAAGCTGTACCAAATATACTTCAAATTGCTTTTGCAGGACCACCTTTAAGTTAAATGTCATTGTTTAAAAATAATGTTTCCCACTATCTCAGGAAGTCCATGAGCCATAGATTGCTGGAGGGTGGTGAAGCATTACTGTCATTATATGCTTGCATCCTGTTCTGGTATTCCCTGGGTGTTTGCTGCTGGAGACGGGCCGCTAGGCGAGATGGACCTTTGGCCTGACCTGGGAAGGTCTGCTCTCAAGTGTTACCAGGTAGCTCAGTTTCCGCACGCAGGCTTTTCGCCAAGATAGCAAAGAATTCTGTGCAGAGGTGCTCTGTGTTGAAGGGGGAATAATTAGATGAAGGATGTCAGCTAGTATTTATTTTGTGTTCCCGATTACCTGAATTTTCTCTCTTTGAGTCAGATCAGTGCTCTTGGGGCAGGGGAGTGCTTGTTTTTCTAGTGCTGCTTCAGTTAAATTAGAAGGAATGAAATAGTTTCCTCCAGTGGCCTGTTGCACAGTCTCCTGTAATTGGATAATTGGCCTCCTGTAATTGTTGCCCAAGTTGAAATAGGTTTACGGCTCTGTGCCGGGTTTATGTAGGTCAGCTGGTTTCCTGGAGAAGTTGAACTGCACACGGACATGCAGCCAATCTGTCTTACCTCTGACCTTTCTCATTTGCTCGCCTTGAAGTTCAGCCACGAGAAAGCTGGTTTAATGGGAGTTATGTCTTTTGAACATTGGGGTCATGGAAGTAGAAGAACCAATAGTAGTATATGCAGAGCTTTAATGCAGGTTGCTGTGAGAAATGGCAATTTTCCATTGCATGTTCTTGTTGTTGCAGACAGTACTTGACGAATGGTATGTACTGTCTTGGATACGTCTGTGCAACTTTGAACGCCCTCTGACAGAGTATGGCCTCAAGCTTCAAATTAAAACTGCATATGCTTGTAAATAGCTACCTAGCTGGGGTATACACACAGTTGCAGAAGTTGTACGTACACATGTAGAACATGCATTGTTTTACTTTGAAACCTTGGCTTTTGACTTTTTGTTTTAGGGTCTAACATTACTTTCCCTAATATTTTTCCTGCTTCCTTTCTGGATAGTGATATACATCTCAGATGGAAATTATGTGTTTATTTTTTTAATAAATTTACATGTATCATTAACTAGTTCTGAGAGTAGCTGGATGTATAAAGAAACATCAAGTTATGTTCTTCAAGATTTCAAGCGTCTCATTAACAGAGGAATTCCTTTGAAACAGTGGAACTAAATTTTCTATTACCTCACTTATAAGACCATCAACATCTAATCTTTTAATTTGCTCTTTTTGGGAAAAAATGCTTCAGACTTATTTAGCCATCTGTTTTCAATTTTGATTTGCTGCAGTTAACTTGTGCTTTAAATCTATTATAATCTTTTCCTCCATATTTTATCTTTGACTGTAACAGCATTTTACCGGAGTGGAATTCTCCTTGGCTGGCCTAAAAATGGGGCTCTTATTTATTACAGGATAGAGAGACACTAGAGGTCCCTTTTCTTCCTCGGCAACTTGAGAGCTGAAGGGCTGAGAGCTTGTGCAATTATAACTGCAAAAATAATGCATCAAAGCGGGGCTCATTAGATATCTGCATATATGGCTTGTTGGGTTCCCCCTTATTCTACCTATTGCCTGTAGCAATTTGCACACCTCCTTGTGTGCCAAAGCACCAGCCAGAAGCCTTGTACACACACATCAGGATCCGAGTAAATTACACCGAGAGCAATCAGATAAGGTTGTTAATGTGACTCACTTCAGTGCAATTTCTTTGCTCCTCCCTGTATGATTAATTACAGCCAAATTGATGTTGCCAGCAATGATTAATTTACAAGTTCAGATGCAGAGTAAATGATCTAGCAAAGCTGAGTTGGCATTGCCCCTCATTTAAGAAACTGCACAAGGGATCAAAATTCACAGCTAACCCTACGATCCATTACTGCACTTGCATAATAGTTGGCTGGGTTGAATAGCTGCTAAATTATTATTTATTATTTTGTGAGAGTTGTTTAGAAGAAATATCACTGAGTTTGTTTAACTAAATGAGGAAACAAAGAGGGTGAATCAGGCTTCTGCTATTGAATTCCTGTATAACTCAAATACTTGTTCAGATAAAATATAAATTCCAGGCCTTTGATTAGGGAATTGAAAATGAGGACTGTTCCTGAGAAATCCTCAAAGTTCTCTTTGAAATAAACCCTCAAAAGAATAGATGTATTGCACTTAAAAACTGCATTATCTATAACAACAATAATAAATCCATCCTCCAGGAACTGCAAATAATTTCCTACATTGGACTTTTGTTGGAAGTGCTACCTACGTAAGGTTTGTGTTAGCATTTTATGTTGTTGCATATCATGGTAATATTTGAGCATCTTCCACATGAAATAAATAGCTGTAGTAGATTTGTGGGACTTCTGGAGATTCTTACTCTAAAAAACTCACAATGCTCATTTAAAAAAATAACAATAATAATTTCCTTGTAGAGGGTTCATTCAGTATAGAGGAGAGATTCAGAATTTGAATTTGTCTTTTTGCTAAAATAACAGAGTTTTCAGAAGATAACAAGTATTTTTAAGAATCAGAGGTGACTGACAACCTAATTTAAGTTCCTTTACTTCAAAAATGAGAATGAAAAAAAGTCAGTTAAAAAGAATTAAGTACTTAGCCACAAGTGTATGCAGTTTCCCTTCATAGTAGATGTCCTTTTGGGGTTATAAAACTAAGATTTTAAGAGGGGCAGGATCTGGAGTGACAACTTTCACCAAGACCACCTTGTATTCAGGGGAAAAAAAACATATATTTAACTCCTCTGACACAAGTATAAGGAAAAACATCTCTTGATCGTGAGGATATTGCACCCTCAAAACACTTCTCATTGTAGATAATGCCACTTATCTGTTCCCTTGCAAGCTGTCCTCCTAAAGTTTCCATTTAAGTTCCTGGGATATTACCTGGGAGCTGTTGTCTAGAGAAGCTCTGGAAGTGTGGGTTAGACGAGTGGACAGTGAGGTGGATTGAGAACTGGCTGAAAGGCAGAGCTCAGAGGGTTGTGCTCAGGGGTGCAGAGTTTAGTTGAAGGCCTGTAGCTAGTGGCCCCAGAGGTCAGTTCTAAGTCCAGTCTTGTTCAATTTATTCCTCAGTGACCTGGATGAGGGGACAGAGTGCACCCTCAGCAAGTTTGCTGATGATCCCAAGCTGGGAGGAGTGGCTGACACACCTGAGGGCTGTGCTGCCGTTCAGAGAGAGCTGGACAGGCTGGAGAGTTGGGCAGAGAGGAACCTCACGAGGTTCAACAAGGGCAAGTGCAGGGTCCTGCACCTAGGGGAAAATAACCCTAGGCACCAGAACAAGCTGGGGGCTGACCTGCTGGAGAGCTGCTCTGCAGAGAAGGACCTGGGAGTGCCGGCGGATGACAAGTTGACCATGAGCCAGCAATGTGCCCTTGTGGCCAGGAAGGCCAATGGTCTCCTGGGCTGCATTAGGAA
This sequence comes from Rhea pennata, assembly GCF_028389875.1. Classification (NCBI taxonomy): domain Eukaryota; kingdom Metazoa; phylum Chordata; class Aves; order Rheiformes; family Rheidae; genus Rhea; species Rhea pennata. Next base: position 36,826,467 of record NC_084702.1, read on the forward strand.
GAGTGTTGCCGGCAGGTCGAGGGAGGTGATCCTGCTGCTTTCCTCAGCCCTGCTGAGGCCTCATCTCGAGTACTGTGTCCAGTTCTGGGCTCCCCAGTCCAAGAGAGACATGGAGCTACCGGAGAGAGTCCAGCATAGGGCTACAAAGATGATCAGAGGGCTGGAGCACCTGCCCGATGAGGAACGGCTGTGAGAGCTGGGCCTCTTCAGCCTGGGGAAGAGAAGACTGAGGGGATCTTGTCAGTGTATACAAATACCTGAAGGGAGGATGTTGAGGGGATGGGGCTGGACTCTTTTCGGTGGTGCCCAGTGACAGGACAAGAAACAACAGGCACAAACTGAAACACAGGAAGTTCCACCTGAACGTGAGGAAAAACTTCTTTACAGTGAGGTGACGAAGCACTGGCACAGGTTGGCCAGAGAGGTTGTGGAACCTCCTTCTCTGGAGGTATTCAAAACTTGCTTAGATGCAATCCTGTGCAATGTGCTCTAGGTGACCCTGCTTGAGCAGGGTGGGTGGACGCTTCCAACCTCAGCCATTCTCTGATTCTTTTCCAAAATTGTCTGTCCAGACAATTATAGTCTTTGGATAGTCTTTGGAGCAGGAGCTACTACATCCCATGGCAGGGTCCTAACCACAGTGCTGAAGACCTGCTATCTCTCTGGCCCAGTGAATATGTTCTGCCTTATCCAAAGAGGTACAGTAGGTAATACAGAGATGCTCACCCAGCAACAGCTGTAGCTTAGTGCTGGAGTCAGACCAAGGAGCTGAACCTGTATATTTTACATCTACGTGAATGTCCAAACTCTCAAACTATTTGCTGTTTGGAGATGCATAGGTCATATGCAGGTTTTCTCTCTCTGTCTTTCTCTGACAAGTGTGCTTCATTGACATGCTTGAAATTTATTCCAATATAAAAGGGAAAGATTACTTAAATCCCCAAAGTTGTATGGGTTGGGAAAGCCACTTCCTACCTACCTCTAAATCAAAGACAACTAGGATGTAATTTTGTTAACTATCAGGAAATCAACCTGCAATATACTTACCAACCTTCTGCTTTTAGTTAACTGAAAGTGCGCTTTCATGATTGTAGATTTTTTTTGTGATTTTTTAATATAATTGTAATATATAAGTGGACATATGGATTAAATTAATTTAAAAGTGTTTCAGTAATCTAATCTGGATTGAAACTCTAAATTTGAGAAGCAAGCTGCTAGAAGACTATTTAATTTAAAATTTGAACTTCCCTTAACTGATCAGCTATCGTTAGTGAGTTATACGACCCACAGTAACCTTTATCCTTCCAGATAATTTTTGGTCCTTGAGCAATGCTATAGTTAGTGTATATTGTATGTCCTAAAATTTGCAGCCCATGGGAGATAAAATGCACTAGCTTTCATCTTGTGAAACTCCTCTGAAGTCGACAGAGTTGCACAGAATAAGAGCTTCACTGAGGATTTTTTTGGATGTTGTTAGCACATTAGAGTTTCAAGCTCTTATTTGTATTATTGCAGAAACCTTCCTTTTTTGGCTTATATTTTTGCTCCAAAACTGAGAGAGGAGATTTAATCCAAGCTGTGTTTCATTTTGTCCTGATAGAGTATGTGAGCTCATTGAAATGAAGAAAAAAAAAAAGAAGCAGCAGCAGCCAAGCCACACTGTGGAAAACTTGGATATACGCTGACAATACACAAGTGATAAACTCTCCAGCCTTGTGTATACTAGAGGAATAAAGGACTGTTGTACGAACTCTGCCAATGCTAGCCTCCAGTTCTTTGGAAATAAGCATGCTGTTGCTAAAAAGTAAGATTTTCTGTGTTACACCAGATTGAATTACAAGCATATCCAAGCTGAGTGATGAGCCAGTGAGAAGCCAGCTGTGCTGAAGAACATCTGGATAATTTTAATACTAGAGATCAAGAAAATGTACAGATAAGGTATTACAATATGAATGTAGATGAGCAGTTTGTGTGCTTGTCTTGAAATGTTCCCGTTGATGATGCATCCCAAATAGCACAGTGAACAATTGGGTTGAGACTACTGAAATTTGAGTCCTTGTTCAAGACCAGATGAGTTTTCTGCGTTATTTTGTACATCTAATCAACTTGGTGCTTCCTGAGCACCTACTGATGTTGTATAGGCCATCTGCGTAGCTTCAGCGGCATGGTGGTCCCTGTTGCCTCTGTTCATGCCTTTGGCAATGTTGCAGAGCTCCCAAAATGTGCGTCTCCCTATTCCCAGGGCTCTCTTCGCACAGGGTGTCAATGCTGCCCTTTCCTGCAGGCTGCTTTGGTTGTCATGTGGTAGGCTGCACTGGGCTCTGCCGTTACTATTCTGAGATTACTGTAACCTGTTCTGTAAACACAGTCCAAATTCCTATCAATTTGGCCCTCTTCAAAGGCTTTAAATCCTATTTAAATTAAAATAGACTCGTGATATTTCTCCTGAGACACATGTAAAATGCGAGCCTAAAAGAATGAACTTCCTTTCTGGATTTAGCAAGCACTACACACCGGTGTCCTTTTCTTGGGAGCTCAAGAAAGTTGAGTACATGCTGGAGTTAGGCCAAGGATTAATTTTTGTTTGTTCTCATTTACAATACCGCAACATGGCATGTCTTTTCAGTTATCAGAAGAATGCAGGAATGGTTCTGCTGAACAGTTATGTAAGAGAACTACTGAGCTTGAAGGGGCTGAGCATTCTTTCTTTTTATATATGGGTGGTCAATAATGTATGTTTTTTTCCTGGAGAAAAGTGGTTTCCTAGCTTGAAAATTAATTTTGAGAGAAAATGCAGGGTATGCCTTTTCATTCTACCTCTAAGTTTGAAAACTTCCCATATTCAGAACATCTGCAGCAATAGGGAAGCTTTCTCTGTGTGCTTTTCCAACAATAATCAAGTCATAGGGCTATTTTAAAGAGCAGGAGACGATGGTATTTAAACAGTTGTTACTCATGCAGTATGTTCTTCAACAAGGGTACATGGCAATGCTATAATTCTATTATTTGTGCTTGCATAATTATCCTTATCTTTTATATCAAGCGAGGCAGGCAGGCCCAGTAGACATAAAACAGCACTTTGTTTCAACGTGCGTATCCAGTAATCGATCCAGCATCCACAGTTGTTAGTGCCCACAATGATCTGTTGCTTTGTAGCCCAAGTTGCTTCCAGCTGGCAGCGCCTGCGTCCCTGGTACTCAGCTAAGTCTTCCTTGTTTTACAGCATTGCAGCTGCAGCTGATTTAAATATCATATGACTCCAGCTGCCCATATGGAAATAACGTGTAAACTTCTGAGGACTTTCCGACCTAATAGTGATACCGATTGTCCTTTGTTTCTGCCGCAGAAAATATTTATACCATTAAAATAATCTAATGGGTGCACTATACTGGAGACTGACTTGAAAGACAGAGCTATTTATATAAACCTTTTAAATTCTAGTTTGCTTTTGTTCCTGTTTATCACCAAAATCAAGTGCCTTTTCAATGTCACTAGGTTATTATAATCTCCTAGATTTAACAGGGAAAATATTTTTATGCACAAAATAGTTCAATATAATCAAAAGTTGAAATCTTTATATCTTTATTTTTTAATTTAGGTAAATATTTAAGCAATATTTAGTTTAGGTAAATATTAATAAAAGGAACCATCTTCCTTCTGTCATCTAATGCAGTAAAACCTTTCCTTTCAGGGTCAGAGATAGTTCAAGTGAAACTTCAGGTTAACTTACTGTAGTGTTTTTTTTTTTTTCTTGGTTCAAGACCAAACAAAAATCTGTTCACACAATTCTATCTGTGAGATTGTGTAAACATAAGGAAAACATAACAGTAAACACATGGATGTTGAGTAATGTAACAAGATATGTGGTATGGTGCACAGTGGAGCAATACAAGCCTCGAGGCTTCGGAAAACGAAAGACTATTTGATACGCTCTACAGATGTGTGGGTTTTGTACTCTGTTGGCTGGCATAATATTTTAAATAATGAACAATGGTCATAATCCTTGGATATGGTTTAAATCAAGTCATCTAAAGACTTTTTTGTCTTTAGAGGCTTTTATGCAAAAGTGTGATTTTTGAATGAACTTCCTGTGTTTAAAAACTTTTTCTTTTTTAACTGTGTCCTCCAACAGTTTTAACTTCATATTTAAAATACTAATATTTAAGAGACAGGGAATATTTTCTAGATTACTTATGCAGAACTTTTTCTCTCGTATGAAGTTTCATCAGCCCTGTTGTGTTTGTTGTATTTCACATTGAGTCCTCACTAAAGCTAATGAACCTTATATTTTACTGATTTAGTTATCTGTTTGGGGAGATTTTGGAGGTATTATTTCTACCAAGTCAAATTCTTTTCTCAGGCAAATTGGTGCCAACTCTGTAAAAGTCCTAGAAGACTTTGAAGTTCACATTTGTCAGCCTGCAATATTTGACAGTAACTGAGTAATAGACTCTGCCAATGAGTATGGCTGATATATGTTACTGTTCACCCACTTGACGCCTAGAGAAACTGAAAGACTTAAGGACCTGAATAAGTCCCCTTTGAAGCTAACCAGGGTGAGGGGATTTTTATAGAAATTACTTGGATCTGCCCTTATGGGAACTGGAAGGAGCTTTTCAAGTCATCTGACTAATATGTAGGTCCTACAAGTCTTTTTGTTAAACTAATGTTGTACCATCTTAAAACTTTTTTTCCTATTGTCCTTGCTCACCAACTCTTCGTAGAAAAATCTTTTTTTAAAAAAAAAAAAAAACTTCCTTATATTGGTGTTCATATGGCTAATTGTGACCTATTTACATTCAGGCTTTACTTCTTCTCGGGCCTGACTTCACTTTCGTAAACCTCTTGGCGTCCTGCTTCCATTTAGGGGGCTTCAAAAGTGATTAGATGAATTCATAAAAGCAAAATCCTTCTAGGGCCAGCAAATACTAAGTTGCACATGCCAAGTCCTGAGAAGCTCATGAGCTGCCAGCTGCAAGTAAAGAGCAGGAGTGCCAGAGGAAGGATTGCTATCTGCCCCATTTTCACATGCTTGCTAGCTACCGTGGCCATCTGATGCAGAAGAGTGGACTAGATAGAGGTAGACCTCAGGCCAGATGCTGTGCATCTGTTTTTATGCTGTGAAGTGTTTCTTCAACTCCTTTCTTTCTGAAATCTTTAGTTTTCAGTTTCTGAATTTTCAGCATCTCATTACCTCAGAGGGCATAAAGCAACTTCTTGATAGCTACAGCATAAATATGTCTGATTAATACAGATTCCCGCCCTTAGGAGGCCTTGTAGACATGTAATCTGCGCACATGTGAGCAGTTTATTGAACTCGTGTTTCAGGTGGGTGGGCAAGAATTTGAAACCAAAAAGAGGCCTGCTTATGCTTGGATTAGAAGTCAAAGTGAGCTTTATTACTATCTTCCTTGGCAGCAGGACCAGGCCATCACGAATAATCTAATGTAAATCTAATACTCTTGTGGTACCAAATCAGTCACTAGTTCTGCATGTCGGTAAGGCTGGGGGCTTTTTAGAGTGGGGAAGGAGGTGCCCTTCAAACTCAGGTGTGTGGTTTCAGTTTTTTTCATTTTCCTCCTGTTCTTTCTCTGGTAGAAAACATGAAAAAGAAACAGCCAATGGGCAAGTATCACATTTCAAAATCTTCCTAAATGCTGCTACCAGTGCAATCCAGGGGAAAGAATGAAAAACATGTGTTTAAGCTTATCCATTGCCTGTGAAAATAATAAACAAGTAAAAATGATTTCTTTTCTAGTGTTTGGCTTTCTGTCTTGTGAATTTTGCTCATAGCAACGAATAGTTTTGACATAATTCACTTTAAGCAGGGTTTTTTTTTTATACTTTATGTGTTCAGACCAAAGCTGTGCCGCCTGTAACTGAACCTAAATACCATCATTCTGTGGGTTATGCTTAGGGCAACACTGCTGCACCTATACCTGTAGCAGTGGAAGAAAACTTCTTTCTGGTGAATCAAAGCATTCCTCTTCTGGGGGAGGGTGAGGGGGGTAGGGAAGAGGGGAAGGGATTGAAAATGAGGGAACCAGAACCTTTTTTCTCACTATTTATTTTTGCCTCAAGTGAGGCAAGGGTCTCGGGAACCTGCAGCCCTTGCCAAAATGCAGTTTAGGCTCCTTGTCAGCATCACTTAAATTGCTAGAAGATCGGGGGTTCAAGGAAGCAAATATAGCAGGAGAGAAAAACAAAAGTCATGGAAGAAAATAAGGGCTGGAAGTTAAATAATTGGTTATTGAACAACCTTTTTTGAACTCTGCTTAAAAAAGCCAAGCAAGGTTCTCCAAGAAACGTGTTCAGAAACAAGGCCAACAGTAACATACAGGCAAAGATTTAGAGAAAAAAAAAAAAAAAAGTGATTTTTTTTTTTCCCACTGGTCCCTCAAATCACTGTCTCCATCCAAACGTAACCGTAGCAGCTGCCGGAGCCGTGGAAGGCACCAGCCGCGGAGCATCCTGGCAGCCCTTGGCACCCTCGGAGACTCCTTAGTGCGTGTGACCCAGCTCAGCCTGGCAAGCGGCGCCGACATTAGGTTTCGCGTACGGTGTATCGTGGAGGCCCTGCGCGTGCTCTGTTCTAGGGAAATGCTGTTACGACTCGGCCTGCTTTTGTATATACGACGAGCAGCGAGAGTGCAACGTTAGTGAACAGGCATCTGTCAAGTCGTCGTCTGAAAATTGTTACCAAAACTTATGTGGTATTCTTTGTTTTCTTCAAGCTCATAATTAAATCGAACAATAGCAACCAATGGTTGTACAAAAGCGAATGAATAGACTTTATCTATGACTCTGGAGGAGCAAAGAGAATGAAAGAAAGACCGACCGTGTGTGTAGTTATATTCGTTGTTACAGCTTGCGCTGATTAAAACCGTGTTTGTCGTATTATACATCACTGTACTGTAGTTGCAGTAAACGTTCCTTGTAATGCATTTTCAAGTACAAAAATTGCTTCAGAAAAGAGCATTTAGGAAACTAATTCTATTGAAACCAATGAAGTGTTGACACATTGCCTGATGTGGATTTGTTTAAGGAGGCATATTTTAGGTTATAAAAGTACAGTCCTTAAGGCAGAAATCAGTGACTGCTGGGTATAGTGACTGCGAGAACACTGCAACAGTATGTTCGGCAAGAAACCCCTCGTTAATCCTTTCCTGTAATTCTCCCCTGTTCACCTTCTCCCTGGCCTGGCTCAATAGGATTTAAAACCCGCTGTCAGCACAGTGACTAACCCAGCGCCCGTTCGTTACTCAGCCGCGGCACTCGGGACCTTCGCTGGCTTGGCCGCGAGCAGGAACGCGGTGCAAGCGTGGGCCGGGGCGAGCTTCGTCTTCTCCCGCCCTCGTCGGCCTGCTCGCTCCCGCGTGAGGCGCCCGCGCGCGGGGAAGCGTCGGCGGGGAGGTGCCGGGCGGACGCCCCCGTCCCCCGGGTCGGCCGTCGCCCTTGCAGCGCCGGGGCCCCGGGGGAGCCCCAGCCGTGGCGGGGGGATGCGTACGACAGGCCGGCCGGCCTCTAAGAGAAACGCGTGTGCTTGGGGCGTCTGCGCGGTGCGCCAGCGCTGTTTGCTGCTGGCGTGCGGGCAAGGCAGCGGGAGGCGCTGGGACGTCTGCGACGGCGCGCGGAGGGCTGCTTCCCTTGGCGGGGTTTTGTGCGAGCCCTGCATCGCAAGTGTCGCTCCTTGTGAAGCGGTGAAAGCCCTCGCTGTCTGCGGCTTTGCCGCCAGGAGCTGGGAGCGGGGCACAAAGCTGCCGTCCCTGTGTTCAGGCAAATATTTAGCTTTCTGAGAGGAGGGCCGTGTCACTAGTTCGATTAAGCTCAGTGACTCCTTTCTCCTTCCTCTCGCCGCTCCGCTCCTTTGCTCTCCCCCGCCGCCTTTCCTGATTTTCCTATTAAGAAATTCTGCCCGCACGCTGCGTATAACGCTGTCAGCTTTGCTACCTACGCGCGGTGATGGTCGCGCGCACGCAGCCCCCCGCCTGCACCGCGGGTGTTGTCCCACAGCGATCGCTCACGCAAACCACGCCGGACCCATGGATCACGGAGACAAGGCAACAAACCCAGCGCTGCCAACCGATCAGATAAATCGGGGCGTGATTCCACCCGCGGCTCCAGGGCTAAGGATGGCAAAATCCTAAGAGCCTTTTTGAGCATGGCGCAAAATCAGTGGCCGGATTCTCAGTTGCGTTAATACGTATACCCGTGAGATCAGTAGCGCCGTGTTACCTTGTCTGCCCTGGCAGCGGGTGCTTTTGGCCGCAGGGACGCTTGTCCCTGATGAGGCGGGAGTCTGGGCTGTGCTTTCATAACTCTCTCCCTCTCTGGCAACTGTGAAAGAGATTTCTGATGAACCCGCCCAGTTAAAGCCGTCCCAGCTTCCAGCGCAAAAGAGACATTACTTCCGTTAATTATTATCGTCAAGCCTCTTTCTAAGAGGTTTTTACACCGCGGTTTAGGGTTTCACGCTGATCCAGTTGACATAGCTTGGATCAATTTGACCCGCTACTGCAGTAGTTCTCCTTTGATCCAGAGCAGTTTGTAATTTGACCCATTCAGATGACTTTCCTATAATAGCCCGAGCAAGACAAAACCAAATCAACTCCATTTATCTTAATGGGCTTTTTTCAGACGTGAGGCCTTGCCGATCTTTTGTACAGAAGAAAAAGGAATCTGTGTATCTGATGGGCTTTGAAATACCATCTGGTGTTTAATGTTATTGTGCTCTGTTCTCATAGTGGTGTGCTGAATCATATCTTAAAAGTTCAACAAGCATTCACTCTCAGCCCCCATTCAGCGCGCTTGTGTCATTATCAAAGATTTGGATTTACAAAATGCAGCCTGCAAACAAAGCAGATTTTACAGACCCTTCTCCCCGAGGCTCCACTAACCGAGAGGAGCCTTCAAGTGTGAAGTCTGCTTGTCTTACGTCTTTAGCTGCCATTTGGATGCACAGCGCTCCTGCTTAACCCCTGAAATTATTGTTTGAGAGACACTCGGTGGTGTTGCGAGGACTGGAAGGGCTTTTAGCCCGGGTGGGTGAATCTCCTAGAAGCTGAGCTTTTGAGACCCCACCTATTTCGAGTTGTTTGAGCTAAGCGAAATTTCCAAATGCTCTGCCCCCTCCCCCTTGAAATAGCGTTTCAGTTTTCTTCAAATCTCTTTTGCACTGATTCATCAAAAATAAAAAATACAAGAGTGTTTTCCTAGCTGAAGAAACTTGTACATAAAGAATAGGAAAACAGCTCTCCCTCTCCAAAATGAGATTATCCACCAACAGGTGACCTGTACGTGATATACAGCATGTGTATCGTTAAATGCTGTTCCCTGCTTCTGCTTTTTTTTATTATTATTATTTTATTTTTATTTATCAGTCTCTGGATGAAATCTTGGCTTTCTTGAAGTCCATGGCAAAGCTCCCAGCGACTTCAATAGGGTCAGGATTTCACCTTCTGTGTATTTAGTTTTCCACTCGGTTTACTCTGAGCTCCATTTTTCTTTGCAATTTTTTTTCTGTGCCTTGTCTGCTCCTTTCATTCTTTCCTTCCCTTCCCCTAGCTTTACTGAAGAACAATGTGAACCAAAGGACTTCTGAGATAAATTTCCTACTCGCCGTCTCCAAGAAATTATTTCACAAGCTAAAACCCCGAAATTCCAGTCCCTATATTTTTTATAGAAAAGTATGCCTATAATATTTCTGTCATTGTACATATTGTCTCCCTATCTTTATATTTTCCATGTAAATGGATTTAGGGTATATTAATAACTTTAATATTAAATTCAAACATATACCAGGCAAAAGAAAAAACTTATATTTGGTTTTATTATTAGGCTCACAAATGCTAACACTTTGCATAAATAATTATCAATTAATCTTCTTTCAACAGATATGCTAATTGATCCTGTGCTTAGAGCTTACAGGAAGGAAAAAAGAAAAAAAAAAGCCATGGTATTCTGTTTTTATTTAATAATGACTGGAATGCTTTTGTATGAACCACAACAGCGGAGCCTTTTTACATAATATTCATGAACTAACTCTTCCCCCCCCCCCACCAAAACACATTTTTGCTTTTATACCTCAGCGAACAGCTCCGAGTAAATGATCCATCCTTGACTCCCTGTGTGTACAGAGAGGAGATCTGCCTTTGATTGTTGTTTTAATAAACTGGAAGTCTGCCAATGTTCTCTGGGAAGAGGAAGAGCGCTTTAATGATAGCACTGTGAATCTAGTCCTTGTTTGGTCTTGGACTAAATTTAACCCTCACTGGTCGTTCTTGCATACTGAGATGGCTACTCGGGCTAGTTAAAAAAGCCCAGGATAAGAAACACCGTGATCTGGAAGCGAGAAACTTTCACAAGTGCCGAATGTGGCACATGTTTTAAATTCTTATGGCACTTAGAGGAGGGTTGAATAATGAGTTTGTTATCTATCAAAAAGCTTCAGTTTGTGTTATCTATCAAAATGCTTCTCTCCTGCTGCCTGGTGTGGGACAGGATTTATGGTAAAGAAAAACCTGCCATCCGTCCATAGTATCTAAATCTATCAGCTCCACACATTCATGCAAATAATGTTGAATGATAGATCTGTAGCTATCTGAAAATAAAAAAGGAGGTTTGGAATGCCAAAATGGAGTGTTTTTTGAAACACAGACCTGAAGTCATTTCCTTCTAGCCTCTTGAGCTACTGAGTGTTGTCTTCCTAGCATCAATTTCTTATTAAAGATAAAATAGTGATCAAGTGGCTTTGTTAGTAAAGTGCAGTGTTGTCCCCCTTCCCCCCCGCAGTTCTCTGGAACTCATCTGTAATATGTCTGGTAAGGGTCAAAGATTTTTATGCAGACAACTCGTAATTGTTCTGCTTTGTTCTGTAGCTCTTCAGCTTTGATAGAGAAACCCGCCTGTACCTTGCATAAAACACACTCTTTTCCATCTGTCAGGCAGGGAATTCTCTGTTAAAAAAAAAAAAATGCCGCAAATGCAGCGAGAGGAAAGGAACATATGGCCTGTCCTACTCCTCCCACCCCCTCTCCCTGTTGTCTTGTGATTGCTCTCTCTGATGCATTTACATTTTTTAATCAATTCACATAATGTTTTATCAATCCTTAGAATACTAGCTAGGGACTGCAGACACGCCAGTTTCTGCCATGTGGTGTGTGTTACACGGTGGTGATTGCACAAGCGGAGGGGCTCCTTCGTACCTCCCTGCCTGCCTGACGGAGAGGCAATTGGGCTTGTCCCTCCTATTTCACCGTTAATTCAACCTTCCTGCCTGCAAGATTTACGGGAGCATCAAATGGGCCTAATGGCACAATTCTAATATCCTAATATCCTCCTAATATTTTTCATATTGCAGCCAACAGAGTTTTCTGGGAGATAATACGTTTTTCACGATTAGAGTGGTTGTTACTTGCTGTGAGCGCTGTTCAGATTTCCCCTTATGTAGAAAGCTGGCTTTGCCAAACGTGCTCTAACCTTGAGTTCACCAATGAGATCAACAGCAATAACTTGAAAAATTCCTGTCTCTCTGCCCCTTTGCCATGTTTGCTGGCATCATTGCCAAGTTATCCACCAACACCCATGAAAAGTTCATTACTGAATTGACAGCTTGATTGTTTAGTCAGAACCAAGTGCAAACACAAGCAACAGCTCCCTCAGGAAGACAAAAATGTGTTTATTTTTTCCAAGATGATCTGATGTAATCAAATTAAGGGCATCCAGAAATGATGTCCTTGGGCCTAATTCCAACCACCCATTGGTGCAGATGCTTCAATTGTTATTAAAGCCAGTGCAAGCGTTGTGTTCAGAGATTTATGCTATTAAGGCTTCAAGTTGCCACCAGAAACTTGTCTATATTTAAGCTATTTATTTTGTTGGTTATTCAATGTAATTGACCTTTCCCCCCCCCCAAAAAAAAAAAATTACTAACTAGTAAGCAATCCAGATTTCCAGAGGGTATTGGGAGTAACTTCTTGACTCAGATTCTAGACATGCCAACTATAGGTGATGCTCTCCTGGATTTGCTTCTCATAAACAAGAAAGAGCTGGTTGAGTTTCTTATAATCAAATAAGTCAAGGCTTATCTTTTAGATTTTTTTGAAGGGAAGGAGGAAAGGCGGCTTATTTCTTCACTAAAAAAAAGACAAATTAAAAATAATGTAATGTGTTAGCTTGCAGAAATGTGTAATTCTTAGCCATGGCAATAAAGTCATCAAATGCAGAGAAACAGTCAAAGATCGGGGAAGGGGGGGGAGAGGAGGGGGAGGCAGAATCTCAACATTATTTCGTGTACCTTTCAATCCTGACCACTGCATGACCTTGAGCAAATTTAACAAAAGCTGAAGCCTAGTAACAAGCATTTTGCTTTCAACCCACTTGCGAACAAGTTAGTCAAGCTTGCCGTTGAAAGTAACTTAATGGGGGTAATTAAATCTACCTAGTCTTGGCTACTTTCTCAAATGTGTAATAAAAAGGATGAAATGATATTCTTAGCTGTACTTGTTTTCTAAGGTGAAAAGCATAAAAGTTCAGAGAGATGAATTATGTTATGATAGCAATATTTTTATTAAAGTAGATTTATGTGCTGTTGCTGTTCTCTCCCATGCCCTGCTGATAGCAGTTGCATTCCCTTCCAGCATTCCTCCTCCTCCACTTTCCGTACTCGGTCATTATCAAATGCCTTCATCTTGTTTAAATAACATGGTACTTAACCTCTGTTTGATGTAGGGAATGTAAGGTTGCTGAAATTACAACCAGGAGGATATGAGAGTGTGTATGGATATGCATTCAAAACCTTTAACTTAAAAATTATTCACTCAAATAACTGAGTTGCAGTCAGTTAAACTTATGGCAAACATTTTGCTTGAAAGCTCTGATTAAATTAATAGTAATTGACACAATATATTAGAGCTGATGCATATAATGTTACTAATGCTGTTTTGTTAGAGCAAAATGATATCTAAAATAAGGGTTTTCTCCAAGTCACATGTGCGTTTAGATGCTACAGATTAAAAAGCATGTCTCGCTGTGCACGTAGCAGGTAGGTGAGGTACACAAAGATGTGGAAATATACGGAGCTTCTTGCCTCACAACCACGGGTGACTCTTCTGGAGGACAAAGCCATTGGTGGACCGCCATCCCCCCTTGGTGCAGGACAGTTTGGATTGCTGGGTGGGAGATGTGCTACTAAGTGGGGCCCTTGTTCCTCTGTTCCCGCGTAAAGAGGGTGCAGAGAATCAGGTGCTGCTCAGAAGAGAGAGGGGGTTACAGGCCCCTACTGAGTCCCTTTTCTCCAGCAGATCTCCCTTATCCTAAACAGATCAGCCTTTTGAGCCACTTGCAGTTGATGTGAGACAGTATGATCAGAGGTCATGGGGTATCTGAGTTGAGACCTTCAATATTATGGATGGAGATGGAAAGGATCAAATAACCTGGATAGGAGAGTCGGAGAGATATATTCTCTTCTAAGAAGGAACAAGAGAATATCAGAGCTACATAGCAGAGATGGTGGCTTGGCATTGCATGTGTTCTGCTTTATGAAAACACTCATGTTGGAGTGTTCTAGTTCTAGCCAGTTTCTATTTTGAATTAAAGAGAGAAAGGAAAAAAAAAGTAGAAGTAGGGTGCAATTCATTTTGCAAGTCAGGTTTTTGGAGTTTTTGTTTGGTAAAGAGCAGGAAATGCAAAGGTTGTTCAAGAACCGAATGCAATCACTATTCAAAACTCTCTAAGGCTACAACATGCTGTATTCTCAAAGAAAAGATTTCACACCAAAGTGAGCAGAGAAAAGGTGTGCTCATATGGCTTCTACACTCCTCCCCAAATGCCCTGATATGCAGGAAAGACCATGATTCTTGATATTGACCCTCCCCCACCAGGTTGTACCTTGCTGGTACCACGTAGCCTTGCAAAATACGTGTATGAATGTTTACTAGTCTGCACATGAATTCTTTTGATTTTGCACAGGCAGGGATGTCACTTACTAGGGAAAAACAGAAGTTTTCTCCCCATCAGACCTTTTTCCCACCTTCTCTACTGGCCAACTTTAAAGGAACAAAAGTAGAATATCTTCTCCCAATTTGTTTAGTTGTTCATTTCCAAATGCCTGCCTCTCTGCTTGCTAATATTCAAAGCTTCTGAAATGATTAATTTTCCGCTGCCTGCCTACAGCTGTGGCTGATGCACCCAGAAGACTTTACTCCTGATGGTTACAACAGAGTGCCTCAGAGCTGGAGCAAACAGATCACAGAAATAACAAGGCATAGGAGCTCTGGGTTCCTGTTTTTCTGATGGGCTGGTGAGGTTGGAAGCAACTGTGTCCCGAGTCAGATTCATGTAGGAGGAAAATGGAAGAACAGGGAGGAATCAGATAATTAAATAAATAAACATTTGCTTAATCTCATTGGCTAGAGTGCACTAGCTTCTTTTGTTTTCTGCTTTTAATCACTGTTTGAAAGTGAGCTTTTACTCTTGAGGAACTTTCTTTTTTGGAAGAAACTCTCAATGTGTGTACTGTATCATTAGTCCCAGAATATTTCAGCCATTGCTTTAGTAAGGGTGGGGATCATTATGATGTGGAGGCAACCAAAAGGTAGAGAGGAAGATAGTTATAGATGCTGTAATGCACTTGTTGAGGGAAGCACGTTTTTTTGTAAATACTTTCTTCTTGACACACGTCTAGTTAACTGCTGGTAATTTAGCTAGATTTGGACAGTACATGGGCAGAAAGTGATTATCCTTACAGCTCTTAGAAATCCTTCTTAAATAAGCATTGGGACCTCAGAGGGTTATTCTGAGTCCTTTCCGCTGCTGTAAATATTCCATGATATTCAGCAAGTCACTTAAGTCTTCATTACAGCCTGAGAAATCACCAAGCTAAGATTAGAGAAGGCAGAAAGGCCTCTTGGAAAGACTTTAGTGTCAAGACCTCCCCAGAAAGGGGGCCATACAGCCTGTGAATCCTTGCTGCTTAATTCCCGTTGTCCCTACGCGCTGTCCCATCGTGCCGGTGCCACGGCCCCTCTTCGCTGTGCTTCACAGGGCGGCGTAGACCTGCCTTTTGTTGTCTGCCACGTGTGTAAGAGGGAAATCATAGCAGATGCAGTAGAAAGACACTTGTCTCTGTTTCATGTTCCACTGCATCTTGCTTTCCAGAACTATAATTTTTCTGCTTCTGCTCATTGAGTTGCCTGTCGCTTTGGCGAGAGCACAGCTAGGAAGATTCCTCACTCTTCGGTTTCTCAGTTCATCACGACAATGGTTGCTCTTTACTGGAATAAAATTTGGCCTCCTCTCCTGTGGCACATGAAGAACAAGAAAATATTCGGAGGGAGTAAATTAGACCATACTGGATTGATTGAGCCTAAGCCAGTTCTACGTGCAGTAACAGTTTGAGTGCAACAGCTACAACTATTATCCCTTCCTGTTCAACAAATGCCTCACTTGCAAATCAGTGAAACTAATTTAATAGAAATAGAAGGCTGTAACATTATATTTGCAAGTGACATGCAGCTGTAATTTTGCAGCAGGCACTCTACTCCTGTTTCATATATGTATTTCCAGCAAGCAGCACTCATACAATCAAATGTGGTTTGATAAAGTCTTTATCCATTTATGGCTTGCTATGTATATTGAGCTGTTTTGAAATGCTGAGTTTGAGCTTAATACGTAAGATATTTTAAATAATTGATACTGTGTTTAAATAATTAATCACGAGAAAGATACTTTTTTTCACAGACAGAGGCTGCATCTATTTACATTTCACAGTGCTTGAGGAAAGATGGTAGCTGCCTTTGAATTACTAGAGTAATTGGTTCTGGTGACTTGCAGGAAGTTTCATTGAAGACAGCAATATTAAAAGGATATTAAAATCTGTGTAAATAACAATTGAATTTGATTGCCTGTTTCCCTTATAATTATTTACTATTTACAGCAGTGGATCTGAATTAGTTCATATGCACAAAAATGTTAGCAAAATGGCTGTTACATGGGTTTCAGAAGCCACACATGCAAAAATAAAAGTATTTGAGATCGACTGTCAGTGCGCCATTCATGTGCTAATATTTTCTTATTTTACTCCTATTTCTTTTTTTAAAAAATCCTTATCAGCAATACTTCCACTAAGAAATAGTTAAAAACCCAAGAATGCATCACATTTTCCATTATAGAAAGGGCTATCAGGATTTAGACTTTCTTCATCTTCCATTTCTTATCAGGGTTCTAAAATGGCTTTAGTTTATATCAGCTGTTCTCTCAAGCATTACAGGGAATTCACATATGTGCTTGCATTAGTTATTTTGGATTGTGTCTTTTCTAATGGTGCTTTGACATATGTTGACAATAACATTCAACAAGATGAGCCAAACACACATATTTCATGGGAGATTAAAAAAAAAAGTAAAGTTAGCTAAATCTGAAAATAGCCCAAATATAATGGGGTAATGTGTAATTAAAATGTTTTGCACATATGTGGTATTCTTCCCTTGCTGAATGGTGGCTATATCCAAGAGAGACACCACTCCAGTATTCATGAGGAGTTTTGAAATTAGTCTTATCTTACCGAAAGTATTTCTTTTATCACATTTCCTATGATTTGAAACACCTATTCTCACGCAAAGTGTATATGCCTGTGATTTGCTGTAACCTTAAAAATATGATGAGTAGCATAAGAGAGGAATTATTCTACCGGTTGACTTAGCGTCAGACATGTTTTGAATAAATATATGATCCACTGCCATTTATCATTTGTTTTAAATGCAGAGCAGAAGATGACCAGCTTAAAAGACTGATCAGCAGCATTCTTCACCTCAAGCCAGCTGGACTCCTTACAATGACAGTAACGTCTGTGTTGAAGGCATTGGACCTTGACTGCTGACCTGATGCAAGGATAATAGGTATGTTTTTAATCATGACTTACTTGTCTTTCCCAGCTGAATGGACTCTAAAACGATGTGTCAATATTATTCCCGATAAGGACAGAATTAGCCCAACCTCCCTTTGTGATCTTGCACGCCGAACAAATAAACCATCCCGATTTTGCTCTCTCCCTCCGCCCCGCCTCTTTGGGCAGTAGCTGTATATTCTTGGTACATGCTAAGTACAAATTCAATGTACTTTTGTTTATAAGAACAATTACAGAGAGAACCTGGAGGACTGCCAAATTCCTGCTAATTGGGAAGGGAGGGGAACCTTCCCTAACTCAGATGGGTGACGGAAGGTAACTTTCATGCCCTTCAGCCATAAATATTTATGAAATTATCTCATAAGAAGAGAGGTGAGAGTGGAGGGAGAAGGAGGCCTTCATAGTTTGTAAGAATTCTTTTGAAGTTTTAAAAAGATAGCTCCTGTTATGTGATACCCCAGCACTCCTGCCCCTGGTGAAAATGATCTTATGATGCAGGATACAATTTCTGCAGGGGTCTGTTGGATGCAATTCACAACAGTCTGGAAACACCCTATAAATCCTGTCATTAAAACCAGCTGGGACTTATTAGTAGAGCAATTGCGAAGGAGAATTCACCTTCAATAAGGATGAAGGAGGAATTGTCAGGATTGCCTACAGGGACTGTCTACCTAAACTTGCAGTAGGAAACCTCTCCACCCCCTCTCTTTTCCATTTTCCATTTCAGTGATACTGAAAACTAGGGCCTGAAAAAGAAAAAAAAAAAAGAAAGAAAAAAAAAGGTCACATAGACAAACTGCTCTAGGCATCCTGTCCCTTTCTCTTCCCGTCTGAAGTTGGCCTGTGCCAAAATAACTCAGTGCAAGAGAATATGTATGAATATAGAAGCCAATTCTAAAGTCATGTCCCTGTAAAACAAATATATTCAATTTGGTTTTAGGTAATTACAGCTTGAAAAAATAGACCTTTCTGCGTTTTTCAGTAGTAGAGAGAATGGTCCAAAGGAGATCTGTTTGGATCAACATGGCTTTACAAAGGAAGTTAAGACAGATTTTCTGAGCCTCTAAGGTCTACAAATTCTAGTTGATAGGCTCTTGCAAGAGAGTTTTCCCATGAGAGTCCAGGTGCGTTCTGCTATAGTGCACAGTATCAGATGAACAACTTCTTTCATGGCTGAGTAGTTCCCTTTCAAGAAGAAAGACATTTTTCTCACAGATCTCATCTGTGTTTGTGAAATACAACACTATTTATCTATTTTAGAACAGAAAACAACTGTGGAATCAGACAAACTCAAACATGGTAATTGGCAGATCTTAATCCCATTCCTATGACACAGTTCTAATCAGCAAAGCACTTCTGATTCACAGTCAAATTGAGATTTTCTGGTGGGGCAAAAGACCCAACTTCCTTGGTTATAGTCTTTTCCCCTAGAAGCAGTCTGGAAGAGCTCCTCCAGCACTCAAAATGTATTGTTATTGGAGAAGACAGGTTAAAAGTCTATGAAGTTGGAGTAGAAATGTCAGTGACAAATTCTGTTTTGGAACGCAGAGGGGATGTGTTCAGGGGGCTACAGGTAAAGCAATTAATGTCAGTCAGTAATTCTGGCTTAACTAGGAGAGTGGTGTGATAGGACCTCCTCTCTCAGCAGGTGAGGACCAGGCCTGACTCTCAAGCTTCGTTAAATAGCAGATATGCACATGAAAAGCTTGTCCTGACTCATCAACAGTCACAGTGTCCACATAAGGGCGGCCCTGCTGGTCCAAAAGTGAATTGCTACTCAGCTGCGTAAGAGCTGTGACTGATGCAAGTTTAAAATTTACTGTATCAGTAATTAAAAAAACAAACACAAAAACAACTGTCAGTGCTGCAAAGGTGGTTTTGGAAAAAAAAATCAGTATTTTTCTTTATCTGTAGGCATGTCTATGCTTCTGAATTAACAGGTAGTTCTCAGAGAGTAGTGTTCCTAAACTGCTGAGAGTGTTGGGTAATTATCTCTAAAACAACCAGAGATTTGTGCTGATGGAAATACAGGTTGGTCTTTGGATGCTTTGTTTCCGCTAAAACAGCGGGCAGGTTGTCTGTGATTGTATAAGGAACAGATCTGCTGATTGATGTGGTGAAAGAGAGCCTACAAGTGAATTGAAAAGAGCAGAAGAAAAAATGGCATCTGGGGACAGAACATCATATCAGCTAAGTGGAGAGCTGTTGAGATACATGGAGAGCCCTTGCAAATGTACCCTGCTTGGAAGTCTGACTGAACAGCTAGATTTTTCTTTGCTCCTGTTCCAACATGCTGAGCAGGTTGTGGTTGTAGAGGTCTGGAAAATGGCTTGTAGTTTGGGTTAATGTACCAAAAGGTACATGTTCTTGATTTGTTCTCTATGTTGAACCTAAACATTACTTTGTTTTGAAAAGGCTCATTAATCATAGTGGTTAAAATAAGATGTGTTGAAGAAAGAAATTGCCCAAAGAGCAGGTGAATAGCAGGTTTCAAGTGAGAGCCTGAGAAAACGGTACTCAGAAAAATTGGGTAGGATTAGAGATGTAGCTGGGGCAGAGTGGTGAACGACTAGAGTTTGCCAGTAGGACTGGGAATAAAATGAGAATTAAGGTTCACGGGAAAAAAAAAAAAAAAAAAAAAGTCAGAATTCATTTATTCTGGTTACAATTTTTTTTTAAAGTAACACAGAACATGTAAAACCACATATTCGTGCTGCAAAGCCAGTCAAAAAAACTGATGTGGAATGTGCGAGATGCATGTCCCATGAAACCAGGCAGACTCAAATACCTCAAATGAAACTGTTACCCTTAACTTACTCTGGAAAGCCTCTTGCAAACCGAAATTTCTTGCTGAAGAACCCTCCGCCCCCCCCAACACAGATTGTTTTGATGAACCGATAAGTCTTGGCAACTAGTTTTTGGTACTTGCCTTTTTCTGATTAATGTTTCACCAACAAAAGTGTGTCTTGGCCAAGCCATGGTCACCACCATGGAGGTGTGCTTAGAAGCCATGCTATTTCCCAGGCAAATTCAACGGGCAGGCAGAAGGAAAGGGCCTCATTGCCTTCAGGAGATGTAATGTAGGTGCGAATATCCCTAAGCCACAGGTTCGCCCTTTCTGTTAGGCTGAAAAGAAGCCTACTGTCCTTGAAATCTATTTATGGTTCCTACAAAAATAACATGAAGCCTGTCCACTTAAAGATGACTTTTATTTATGTACTGTAAATTGCATTTATATGGTGGTAAAGGGGGGGACTGTTGTGCTGTACAGTAGAAAAGCTTCTCTTTTTTAACAGAATTAGTTTTTAAAATGTAAATGCTCTGAACTGACTTCATCCGTTTTTTGCCTAAGTAAATCAAAAATTTGATTTTTTTGAGGAATGAAGTAATGAACTATGAATCTTTTAGCTAGCTCTAATTTTGCCTCAGGAATGCCCCTGTCCATCGTAAGTTAGTGCTGTTGAGCGTTAAGCAAATACAGCTCTATCTATTTCAGCCCATTCTGCTCCAAAAGAAAACGAGGTTGCGATTTTCAAGTTTTCACCCATTTCTCTTTCAAGCAATTCTGCCTTTCTCATTGTCCACAATGCTTGCTCTCAAATCAGTGGTTGTGTTGATTTATTGACAAAGCACAGTTTACAGTAAATGTCATCCCAGGGTAGCATTATCTGAAGCACGTGTACTGAGTGACTGAGTAGGAGTTGTCACAAAGGATTATTCAAGACCGTACTTTCCAAAACCAGCATACATCACAAAAAGACCAAACAGTCTAGCGAGATTTTTGTTCAGGATCCTCATCGGCTATCATCTAGGCGCAAAAGAATGAAGTGGGAAAGGTTTATGACATGCTGAAATCACTAGCATCCACTGTAAATTATTTTCTTTCCCCGCACAGAATCGCTTCAGGATTAGCCAAGCACGAAGGTGAGGTTTACAATTGCTGTTTCCCACCTGTATTCAATCTGGGT
Source organism: Rhea pennata (assembly GCF_028389875.1). Taxonomy (NCBI): domain Eukaryota; kingdom Metazoa; phylum Chordata; class Aves; order Rheiformes; family Rheidae; genus Rhea; species Rhea pennata. Next base: position 36,847,338 of record NC_084702.1, read on the forward strand.
CTGCCTTTCCGTACCTTTGCACAATTTTATTAGGCTCTCTTTGCTTGATTGTTGAAGCATCTAATACAGATTAGATCCGGCTTCTGCTTGACTCCAAACGGTCACACCAACTTTCACTCCAGAATTTTACTAAGTTTCAGATGTAAATGTAGTTCTTTTCACATATTGGCATATATTTGTATTCCCTTTCAAATAGGGAAGTAGAGTTCCTTAACCCTTAGCAAATATACTTGCTTTTCTTTATTTAAAAAAAAAAAAAGAAAGAAAGAAAGGCGGCGGCGGCTTATACCTAATAACTGGAGTTTGCTCCTCACCTGCTTTCTGTCTCCCTTTTTAGCTTTACAAACCAAGTAACTTTTATTTTTTTTTCACTATAGTGGAGTTATTTGTGCGGGATTTTAAACAAAAGCATTTGCAGCAACTAGATAAGCAAGTGTCTCATTGAGAAAGATGGAAGACTGATGGTAATTCCTCTGGCAGAATGCAATGGAAAAAAAGAGCTTTCATCTAGAAAATGACAAAGCCATTTCTAGTCCCTAGAAATGCACTCTATCTTTTGCTGAACAAATATGCTGCTAAAGGTGTTGGCCTGTAAACCAGACATAAAAGACGTTGCACTGGTATCAGAGTGAAATTATTAATTTGTGCTTGAAATAGATTATGATTATTAAATTGTTGGTATGGGGAGGGAGCCTTCCTAGAAACTCTCTCCCTAAAGATGTAGGCAGAGCACCAAGTAACTATATAATATAACAATTCTTTTCCAAAGAGACTATAAACTAAAGAGATAAAAGGTGGCCTAGGGAGGTGAAGTATCTTGGTCCAGCATTGATTAGGTTGGAGGCAGAACTAGAGATAAAACATAAATTTCCCCAGCTCCCAGTCCGGTGATTTGGTGGCGTGAGCTGATGACACAAGTCAGACACGAGACCACTTGAAATATCCTCTCTAGTGCTTCTGCAGCCTTCTCTTATGCATCTTTTTTTTCCCCTCCAAAAATCTATCTGCTTTTTTGTTGGATGAGACTTTCCCACTGCCCTTCTCATAACACTTTTCTCTTTCTATTATTTTTCCAGTTAAGCTACCTATTAAACAGAGCACTATATGCAGCCAGTTGGTGAGATTAGCTATCTACAGCTTTTTAAAAACTGTCTCCCCTCCCCCTTTCTCCTATCTTTTGCTCAAAAATATATAGTTGCTGCTATCTGATTCTGCCTGGCCTCTGGTCAACCTTTTGTGCAGGGCTGATTTAGATTTTCCAGCTCAGTCACAGCAGGGAAGATAAACCCTGAACCACATGATGATGTTGGCAGTGTCAGACAGTGGAAATGAAGTCTCCAGGGGATACCAATTGACATTTCAACACTTTGGCTGCCAAAGAACGGGCTTGTACAAAAAAAAAAAAAAAAAAAAGAAAAAAGAAAAAAAGAAAAAAAAAAGAAAAAAAAGTTTCAAGACATTAAAAGTCTTGAAAGTTGAAAGCACAGTGGAAAAAAAAACAGCATGCATTTGTAACATGAAAGCGAGCATCTATTTTACTTTCAATGTGTTTTTACATGACAGATAGAGACTGACCTTAGATGCTTCTGGCCCTCCAAAAATACCCTTTAAGCTTCCAGGAGTAACAAGTAACCCAGCTGTACTTTAAGATGCGAGCACTTGTATTTAAGGTGGAATCATGTTGGGTTTATTCCATCAGAAACTGTCGTAAGGCTCCCTCACTACTGTAACTCTTCTGCGAGTTTAATATCGCAGGAGGCCTAATTTTCCTTCTGCTTCACACCTGACTTGCACCGACAGTGCTCCACGGCCTCAGCTAATTCTAACCCGCAGCAGCAGCAAACAAGACTCTTCCTGGATGTTTTTTGACAGAAGCTCGTTCTCACCCAACTCTCCTGCATTTTAATTTTGCTTCAAGTTCTATTTTTTATTAAAAAAAAAAAAAAAAAAAGAGTGTGAGAAAAAAGGAGAGCACATTCAAGGCGCCCGCCAGCCCCCGTTGGACTTCCCCCTCCTCCCCCTGTCCTCGTCCCCTTTCTTCTCCCTCGTTCTTTTCTTCTCCCGTGACATTTCCTATGATGAGCAAGGGCGGGGGGAGAGCAGCGCTCGCCTCCCTTGTCAGCGTTGTTTTGGCAGCTCTGAAAGCCGGGTCTGGCTTTGCCATTTCCAAGGTCTCTTTCAGCGCCTAGCGCACAGCTGGCGCTTCAATCAGGAGCTCACACCGTGGAGAAGCTGGCAGCTGATCCCCAGCCGGCTTCGCGGGAGAGAGGCGCGCGGTGGAAATGCCCTGCTCCGTCCTGCCGCCGAGCAAGGCGGCTGCGCTCGGGAGCGCTTCCCTGCAGAAATATTGATAATGCGCCGTTCTCCTCGGGGGTGCGAGCGTTTGGGGGTCGAACGTCGCTGGCCCCGGCTCGTCGGGTTGAGGCGGCTTTAGCGAATTCGGTGACGGAAGGCTTTCTTGTGCCGCCGCGGTTTACGGTTTCGTTAGGCTCGCTGTCGAGAACATTTTTTAATCACTTCTTGGAAGAAGTTGTGGGAATTGAAGTGTGTGAAGAGAGTTTGCAGACAGATGCACAAACCTGGTAGAACTGCCTAACTGAATCGTGCTATATAAGGGATGTTCACAGACCTGAATGCTCTTGCCTTTGTTTTTATTAACTATGTTCACAGGAATAATTGAGACCTCTTGATTCCTATTTATGCTCTTTCTTTACCTTTTTTGTACAGGAGTTGATGTGGTGAAAATTTAGTCACACAAACTTCCCGCTAGCTTAGGTGAGGAGCCCAGTCCCAAGCCTGGGAATATTGCAAGGCTTTTTGCCCCAAGTCATCCTTTCAGAGGGCAAAAATCAGCTGTCACCCAGACCTGGGGGGCAGGACTGGACGGGCAGAGCTGGGGGTTAAAGCTCTCTGCGGACCAGTGCCCTTTGCAGGCCGTTTGGTTAGCACCGGGGAGGCTCTGAACGCCAGCAGATCTGATGATGAGCAGATCTTTCTAAGCTAGAGAGGACCTCTGTGGTACTGTCTGTCGGGTTAGTCTGCTCCTGCAGGAAGCATGTGATGCTGTAAGATGAGTGAGGGTCTTTACTTCCTATTAGCCTTGTTGAACTGGGATCTTAGCGCTCAAGCAAGAGCAGCAAGCTCAGCCCTGCTTTCCTCTTGCACAGTGGGTTAAAGGAGCTTCACGAAGCATCTTCCTTTCTTAATTTGCATGTACAATCTAATGCAATGTGCTTATTGGCATGTTTGCTTTTAAAATGAGCACGTTCTAAAGTCAGATGCAACGTGTTAAAAATGTTCATAAAAGAAAAAGTGTTTGCCCTTTTTTTTATATGGGGCATAAATATGCTCTTTTACATTCCTCAGTTTAGGATAAAGGAAGGCAAAGACACTTGGGGCTCTTAGGGTAGTATAGAAGATACCGAAAAGAAAACATTCATCTGAGAAAAACTTAAAGCCCATTTAGTAATGAGTTTGGGAAATCTTGCTTTTTTATTTCAAACAGAATAGCTGTCAGATGGGCGTTTCTAGTAATACCTGAAATGAGTGAAATGCTCAGTATTTACAGGACACTGGTGAAGTGGCTTAGTATATTCGTAGGACATTTCTTCTCTTTTTTATATTCTCTCCCTCTCTCCACTCCGTCTTTCCCCTGCCTGAAATGATGACCATGGCTGGTTTAGCAAGTTAAGATGTCATTGTGGGTTTCCTTTACTACAGAGGAGACATGCCACTGTCAGCCGTTGATCTAACAGCAGGCACGCCGGCCTGAGAGCGGAAAGCTGTTCAGAGCTGTCCTTGAGCTTTTCTCTTTCTCCGCCATCTCCATCGCCTCTTTGCAGTAATCCTATCTTATCTGGGGAATGGCTCCTTTTCTTATCTTGAAACCCAGATGCTCATCGTAAACAAATTGCTGTTCTCTTAGACAGTTCAGATTGTAAATTTTCCAAATATTAGTTCAGCCTTAGGTAAAGCACACTGCACGTGTTTTACAAAGGCTCTAGCCAACGTTTGTGGTGGTAAGACACAGTATCACCATAGTGAGAGCTGGCCAGTCTGAGAATGCTTTCAATATAGCTAATGAATTGACATGCATAATTTTCCAAATACTTGACCTGAGGGGAGGCAGTTCCCATCTTTATTTTCTCTAATTTTATTTTAAACATAACAATTCACTCTGTGAATTCTGTCGTGTATTTAATGCCCACTGAAACGATACACTAACTAGATTGTAAACAGCTTGATATGTTTGTATGGAACAAATATTTGGGTTGTTAAACAGATTTGTGATGAATTATACTGAATTTACAGGACTAAAAGGTACAGTTTTTCCAGTGCCATGCCTACTGTTGACATTAATGAGAAGTTCTGAGTGAGTAGGAATTGCAGATGCCGCATTCCCAGGCATTTTAAACGTCAGCTTTTAAATAGCCAGTGCCCCCAAACACCTCATCTTAAAAATAATAGTTTCCCTAAGAATTTAATTAGGTCATCTACAGGGGTTATCTCTGGCACTCCAAAATTAGCTTTGTTGCAGACACTTGGGAGGACAATTAGGGCCCATGTTATTAGCACTGAAGGTTAAAACTCCAGTACTGTCTTGTCTCAGGACATAATCTTTCATGCTTCACAGCTCTACTTTTCACAGTGAACTGCACTGGAAACGCTATGGGGGGAAGGGAAAAGGGCAGACCTGAAAGAGCTAAATAAATATCCAGTTTAAGGAAGTTCCTTCAGGCTTTTTATTCAATGACCCTAATAAATATGACTCAGGAGAAGAAACAAGGCTGCAGGGGATTGGAGAGCTATAATTAGATCCAATAAATTCCCTTAACTGAATTCCTAACATGATGTTTAAAGAACAGGTTATTTATATGATGTTGAAGCACACCCGTTTTTTGTGGGAGAGTATTAAATATAAACCGCGTTAAGAATTCTTATAGTAATCGGATACATTTCTTGGGATAAAATTCTGTTTCATTTTAGTTTTGGTAGGGAAATACCAAGCTTTGACAGCTGTACTGCTACTAAACTTAAAAGTCATGAAAATGAGTGTGTTCTCAGACGATAACTATGAAAAAGATTTTCACATCTCGTAATCCCCGGTTAAAAATGCACAATATATTTTTGCAGTTGTTGAGCGTGGTCTGTTTCTGGATTCAACATACTATGTTATCTGTGGAGATTTTTGTTTCAGGGAGATAACTATTTCATAAACCTGCGTTTTCCTGTAGTAAAGGAGGCTGTTGTGTCTTGCTTGCTGAGTATACACAGCCTTTTCTTACGAAGCCTCCTTCCCACATGCATTGTGCAATAACAAGTAAAATGACCCTCCAGGGTCATGGGATAACACTCATGGGTTGCTGCTTGCTCTCCCCCCCCCCCTTTTTTTTTTTTTTTTTTTTTTTTTTTTAGTTAATGGCACCTGCTGTGAGGTTCTCAATATAAATAGAGAGTGCTTGCAGCAAATCACGGATGTTTTACGCACTGGAAAAATCGACAGGAAGCAATTATTACAGGAAAAGCAGAGCCAGTGGGGGATGGCAAAGGATGAGAGAAAGAGAAACTTTGCCTTACATCTTCTTGTCGTTTTCTTACTTAGAAGTGGCCTGGTACATTTGTCTGTCTTTTATTTTATTTTTTTTTTTTTATTAATAAAAAACTTGCTTAACACATGCAGGATGACTTCACTGTCACCATATTCTCCTGTTCCTGTTTGGAGAACACCAAGTTTGGGCACCAAGCCAACTCACAGATTTTTTTTTTTTTTTTTTTTTTTTTTTTGGTGGAGATGCGGGAAGGAAGCAATGCTGCTTTGGTTTTGTTTTTAATGGGTTAACAGCAACAAAAACAAGCAGTGGTACAACAAGAACTGTTCACATTTTCAGTTTCTGTTTGCTTTTAAAGCCCTCTTCGTGTAGTCATGTCCGATTCAGTTTTTTTCTGCACAGAATGAAGAAAAAGTCGCAGGCCACAGAGATCTGCCTTGAGCAGCAACCAACACCTCCACTGAGCAAGAAGGGAGAAAGCTTTGTGAACTGCCCTTTCAGACCCTGTATTGCTTTTATTTTGTGTAAAACCTCTTCTTGTCCTCTCCCTGTGTCTCACAGTTCTTCCGTGCAAATTCAGTTTATTTCAGCTTTGTGGAGAGGGATATGAGTCACAGCTGCAAGACCGTTAGGAAGGGGAAAGAAAGTTTGAATGAAAAGAGAAGATCTGTCATTTGAAAAATGCTGCTTTTTATGTTATACCAAAAACCGCAGATATGTTCACAGGCCTTCCAATACTGTAAGACAACTTTTTGTCATTAGAGAATTTTTCCAGTGGTGATAGGATCTTATTAGTTATATTAACTTTGCTTAAAGAGTGTCAGAATGTAAGAGATTTATTTTCAGTGAGGTATGAATGAGGCTGAATATTCATGAGTAGAAACCCAAATACCAGTTACTAAATTTTCCAGTTGCTTTGCTTTATTTTCTAAATGTTGCATTGTCTTTTTCAAAAGAATCAGAGTGTTGTTTTTTTAATCTTTTTTGCGGGGAAAGGCTTCTCTTTTTTACAGCAGGATGCTGTATCTTGGTGATTGGGTTATGTACTGCATACACACAGTGTCTTAGCTCCCCGGCAGTATTGTCACGAGGTTCCTGGGAAGGAAGGGTTATGAATCATGAGAACAGCAATTACTTGATGAATTGGTCTGGATGTCGTTCCCTGCAATATCCTGGCTAAGACTCAAGATGACTGTTAAGTAGGGTTTTTACTAGGAATGACTCCATACGGCATATCTGTGTGTGCTTAGAATGAGGGTAAGGTGTTGGTACAAACTTCAGAGGGGGTTAAGGATGCTCACATTAATTCATGATATATCAGGGTTAATAAAGAAAATGAGTCAGAAGCGTTCCGTCTCTAGGTCCAAAAGACAGAGAGACTGTTAGAAGATGAGTTTGCTTCAGTATTTTCCCTATCATATTTACCTTTATTCTTTCTCTGGCTGTATCACATTTCTGTGGTTAAGATTAAAAAATATTTTGTTGTGAGAAGGTCCTGAGGAGGTCTCCTGTCACTCCAGATACAAAGCCACGCTGTATGCTTGGTAGACAGGATCGATGCGTTTTGCCAGATAAAGAGCATCATGGCAGGATAGGGGTGAGAGGACTATGGGAGTCCAGCCCAGCGTCGTGACGCCTGCAGCTTTAAAGCTCACAAAGGGGAAACCAAGAGGACACAGAAGGAGCTAGGCCTCGTATGGGAAGGTCACCATTTGATACAGAAAAAAGACCTCTTCAAGGTTGTCCATGGAATTCCTTTTGGTTTTATGAGAGTTAGTTTACAGAATTCTGGATCAAAAAGCCAATATAACGGACCACTTTAGATTTCTTTTGTATAAGAAAGTAAAAAAAGTATGGTGAATGAGCATGTATGAAGTGGGGATATGCTGCTTTCTGTTCTGTACAAATCTACTGTGCAGATTTATGGTGTCCATCCCTTCACTAAAAGACAATCTTTGGCAAATTAACTCAGATGCTAGAATCACCTTAGTTTAGCATTACCGAGGGCCCTAGACTCATTTGCTCTTTTGAGAAATTTCTGGGCCCTAGGCAAACCTAAGAAACAGATTGAGGGAAGAGACCCTTTCTGAAGAGTAGATAAAAGTAAGGAATTCTCCTCTCCTTGCTTCTGATTGAGAAGCAGGATATGGAATAAATGTGCCACTGCCTTTTGACTTTTAATGTGGTTTCTTGAATGCAGTGAAACCTACTTAACCGCTGAATTCAGTGAACTGCCCACTGGAAAACCTTGTGCCTGGGAATTGCAGCTTTTTGAGTTACTGTCTCCCTCAGGCTTTCTTAATCCTGATCGTAACATCTACAATGCTAGTTTCATTCAAGTCAGAACTTGGAGATTTCCTAGGGAAGGGAGCTGGAAAGCTGTGTAGAGCACTAGATAATGATCTTCTTAAGGCCAGGCTAATTGGCACATGCACTCTAGGGCTTAGCGGCAGCTGGTTGGTAGAACATGTGGCCCTTCTCTGGAGGGACAATTTGCAAGAGTGCATCTGCCTAATGACCACGTAAGGGTCTTCCCTAACCTATCAGGTGACATGTAGCTTCCCCATTCCAGTGCCAGCGCTGATCTGCCCTTCAAATCATACATGTTAGCCTGTTCATTACCAACGCAGTTGCATACAGCATCTGTGGATATAACTTGCTACCCATGAGGACTGCTGTAGCAAAGACAATTAAGTGAAGTAAATACTTACTGTTTATAAATACAGTATATTTCTCTCTCTAGTTTTAGTATTCTCTTAGCTTTTTCAGCAAAAGTAAATGCAACTTTATTTAAGATTCTGATGTTTGAAGAAATCAATACACGTATTTCTGCATTTAGAGCAAGTAGTGAAAAGAAGGGCAAAAAGAAAAGGCAACTTACTTCAAATATTTGACATCACGGAGTTCAGCTATTTCATCTGAGCAGATAGTTTTAAGGAAAAATGAAAAAAGAAGCACCACAAACTTTGCTTTGATGAAATATTCCTCACAAAGCAAAATTACTTGATTGTTCCCATATTACAACCTGTTTATTCAAGAATACGCACTCAACCCAGTCAAAAGCCTTCCTGTCAAGGCTAAGCAAGTGGATAATAGCTATAGCCTTCTTATTAACATATATATAAATGTGCCATATGCAGGTTAACTACTTAATCTGTGTAATTATGAAATAAAAATTCTTCAACCTTGTCAGTACTTACTACTTGAACAGTTAGACTGGTCTCAAGTAAATACAAATGAGAAGTAATACCATTTTGAAAGAAGAGTCAGAAAAGGAATAGGTTTAAAATTTGTGTAGTTCTACTCCAGACTATTCTCCTCATATAATAATATGTACATCTTAGCCTTCTCTTTTCACACAACTGCAAATCTTGGGTAGGAAGTGCATGAATTATTGTTTATCAGATATTTCCAGCAATGGGAATTATCAAATCATGTTTAGCCTGAGGCTGTAAAATTCTTCATTTCACAGTAGGATATTTATCTGTCCTCCTTTGATTAACGATCCTAATGGTCATTATTTGTATTTGTGCAAAATCTGAGACTGTGTGAATATTCTGGGATTTGGAGTTTTTTCTGTCACTCTTTTATATTTATCTTTTTGTGCAGTCTGAATTGCTGATCTGTTTCAGTAATTTCACATAAGAATTTTAACATGCCTTTGGAAAAAAAATCATTATTGATTTTTTAAGTGAGAATGAATTGGTTTTGTATGCTAAAAAGTGACAGAGGTAGCTTGAGGAGTTATGTCTACATAGTTAAAGGCAGGCAGATGAGAACTCCCTCCAAGCCAGCTAAACCTGAACTTGGTCCAGACTAGAAGCTGTGTAACCACATTAGCATGGCACTGAGCCCAAGCTAATAAGCCCTACTAAGAGGCATTAAAGCGGTTGCACAACTTTTGGATAAGGCCTGGCTTGCCTCCAGCCAGCTTGGAGCATAAGCAGGATGAGCTCAGGTTTGTCAGGAAAAGACAGTGTAGACAGCGCCTCAGAGCCCCGAAACATGCAGGCTTAACCAGTACTCCAAACTTGTTGTGTAGCTTAGTGCAAGAAAGGAGTATAAATCTGGTGTGCATGAAAGCAGTAGATCTTAGGCAGTGATATTTTGGAAGTAAAGTAGTGGTTGTTTATTCATTCTACTTTCTATTCTTTCAGTTTGTGCCATTAACAGACCCGTTTGGAAGACTGCTTTGTAAACAGTGCATGAAGAGAGGGTGCAAGGGGTATGCTCAAAAGACTTGACCAACAGTTATATCCCTAACTTTGCCCAAGTCTTTCATTTTTTTTCTTTACATGGGGGGTGGGTGCCAGAATCCCTTCATTTAAATGCATCTATTCTTGTGGCTAGACCTGGGGATGAGCTTCTGTCAGCTTCCTAAAGCTGCTCTGCGCGCGCTTGCCTTTCTTCCTTGACTACTTCCCCACCCCCCCCTTCTGGGTGGAGAGACCCAATTTCTTGAGGACTCCTCCTCTTTTGAAACTGTTGGTGTTGGAGCACTACTGGAGACCAGAGTCATCAGAACTAGAAGTACTTATTATATCTTTATGAGATAAAGTCTTTCTAAGCTTTGTGTGTGTAGGAAGGCTGGAAGGAAAGATGATATACTTTGTTCAGTTGGCCAAAAAAAAAAAAAAAAAAAAGGCTTTGAAGAAACCAATTCTCCAGAAGAGCATCAGTAGAGCAGAGAATCGGGTTCCCTTGTTTGTATGTCATCTAGTGTGACTTTTTGAAGAATTTAATTTGAGTTCTATTTGGTCTTCTATAAAGTGAATTCTTTAATAACTAGTTCTTGACTTAAATCACATTAACAATATACCCTAAAAGTATTCTCCTGAGTATTCCCATTTAAAAAAAAATAATATTTGACAGTTTCTCTATAGAGAGGAAGGAGCATTTGAAATAATGTTGGGTATTTTGCCAAGTCTGTCAAATGAGTAACACTTCCACTTTCTCAGCTCTGTCTCATTAAAATTGTATTCTAATTCTGTCTCAACTTGGTCTCTTTGCTTCATAAGTCATTGCCTGCTCATTACTTGTACTGTGAGAGATGAAATTTATTCAAACCTGATAGCAGGGATAAAGAATTGAAAGGCAGGCAGCTGGGAGAAATGAAATTAGCTTATTCTAATGCTTTTCTGACAGGATTTTTTTCATAGCCATGGGTTACTGTAAGTGTCAGTTTGGATTTGTGGTACGGTCTTTGTTAGGTTTGTTTGTTTTCTTTCTTTCTTTTTTTAATACATACTATCTTAAATGCTAAAATATGCTTTCCTTTGTCACATCACTTGAAATAATATTCAATATCTGTGTTGATAATAAGGTCACATATTACTTGCTACAACATTCTGTAATTATTTTATCACTATAGCTGTCCAACAAAGAATACAATTTTGCAGTTGTTTTAAAGTAGATTCTTCAGCGTAGTATTTAGATAAACTGGATACATTCAATAAGGTTTGGGCAAATGATATAAAATGCAATATAACTTACATGCAATTTAATGTGGAATACAGAGGGGAGCTGAGCTTTCTAACCCAAATATTCTATCTCAAGCTTTGAATGTCAAAAGAATACACTAAGGAATTTCTAATTTTGAATATAGGAGAGTATTAGAAGCAAATTGACTTAAAGCACAGCACTTTTTCCATTATAAAATTGAGTTGTTAAGGAATTATATGGTCTAATTACTGAACTTGGTATTTTTGACTACTTGGATTATGAACAGATATTGTCATTAACTAGCTAATTAAATTGACTGCAATAACAAGCAGTAATTTAGAAATATGTTCTAAATTAGTTTTTATATGAAAGCAAAGTCTTTGTTGATCTGTGCATGTGATTAATGTCAAGTGTCATGAATTAGCTCAGGGATCTCTGGTGGAGGAAGAGTGTTACAAAGAGAAGTATCTGTATTTGACAGAAACAGATGCAGTCAGAAGAGCAGTTTCTATTCAATTAAAAACTTGAACTGGAAAATGTTAATGAGCATGCATACATATATTTTCTTGGAGGATAACAGACAAAGCATCTCAGTACACAGAGAGAAAAATATATTTCTCTCTCAAAAGACAAAGCTTTCTTTTAGCCTCAAAACAACTGATTCTCTTACCCCAAAATCTTCATGCTTAAATTACTTGAAATTTTGCTATTCAGAGAATGAAATATTGGGCTCCTGATCTTTATATGCTTACATACTATAAACACTTTCAAGCAATCTGATTGTTAACATCTGAAGTGGTCTGTTAATTAAACAGGCTGTCTTAAAAGCTTTTAAGAACCTAAACATGAAAAAGCCCTATGTATTGCATTATACATTGAGGGTAAACTAACCATACGCCTAAGCAGACCAGATTTTGATCCAGATACACTGCAGAAAATACATGTTAATTGAACAAACTGATCAGTAAGAGGATTCTAGATTTTGTTCTCTCTTCCTGTGTAATAGTTGCATCACACTTTTCCAGTATTCCTTGTTTTCTGTTTGGCAGTTGGATGCTTTGGATGAAGTAGTTTAATCTAGAATGTAAATGTAAAAGCATAAAAAATAAAGACATAGTTGTGGAAAGGAGAGCTGACCTGGATCTTTAGGGAAAAAAATAAAAAATAATAATAAAAAAAAAAGTCCCTATATACTAAATTACCTGAACTGATTTCTTAACAATATTTGATACTGGATGAGATAATATGAGATGAATCTCAGAGCACTCATGGGCTTAACCTGCAGCAGTCCAAACCCCACTGCTCTCTAATCTCAGCTGGGGAAGGACAAAACATCATCTCAGATATCATTCCTCCAAATAGCAACAAAACTCTGTAGGGAAAAGCGGGAATGGTTGGGGCTAGATTTACTTTTTCTAGTTGTCTTCTATTTTTACACAAACAGAAATTAAGGTCTTTGGAAGCTTAAACTTTCTAGGGTTGATTAAGGTAAAGAGTGATAGCATAGAGTAAGCTTTCTCTTTCATCGCCCACCTTGAAATGGTTTTAACAGAAAATCATACTTCTAAAAAATCATTGTATATTGTGCAATTATGTGTGTTCACAATCATATACCATAAACTGGGCAGTGAATCAAAAAAAATCATTTTATTTATCTAATTTTCACTGGTAATAGAGAACTATTTTATGACTGATAATAGAGAACTAGTTTTTGTGTTTATCTGATTTGAATCAAAATTCAGTAAGTAACTGATTGCTCAGTCTGATCACAAAAATATCAAAACCTGTATATCTGGCGTGCATTAAAATTGAAACTAAGCTTTTTGAAGAAATTAACCTCCTGACAAATATTTGGGTTCAACAAGATGTTTTGTTTCATCAGATGCAAACCTTATAGCCATGAGACTTTTATAGCTGTGGAGATAAATGGACTAAATGCCAGGAGCTCTAAGCGGTCTTGCCTAAGATGCTTGAAAGTCCATTAGCAAGTATTTTTTAACGGGTATGAATCAACTTGTTGACACACATTCTGTAAATGAAATAACTGTATTTAAGAAGGGAGTGATCCAGAAAACAATTACTCTCAAGAATGTGCAAAGCTTTAGAACAAATTCTGAAGGAAAGAATAATTGAAGGCACAAAGTTAAGTAGAAAGAGGAGGTAAATTCAGCATGAGATTTCAAAGGTAGCTCCTGCCAGATTAACTAATATCTATCTAGAAAATCCTTTCTATTATCAAAAGATAGTCTTTCCTATCGTTATTATTAGTTCAGCAAGTTGAGGTAACCTTCCAACACAAGTAGTAGGAGCAAGCTTTCTAGATAAGTTGATAAATCCGTGGGAGAAACCAAGGAAAGGGAATATTTGCAATGGTAACATGCTAGACTTGATGACCCAAGAGGACATAACCCTGTCATATATGTTCCTAAGTAGAAAAATCTTTGAGAAATTCTAAATAGAAGGTCTCAAAAAAAAAAAAAAAAGAAAAAAAAAAGTCTTAGAGAGTTTCATGGGCACAGCTGCACCTTGAATTTGTCATAGTTCTTACTCGGAGTAGTATGAGTGAAGAGGGCAGAATTGCACCAGGTAAGTGCCAAGAAGAAACCTTGAGGAATTAAATGCGAACATTATGAGGTACCTGTATTAAGACAGCATGACACTAACAAAGAGCATCAGCTCTGAGTCACTGCAGCACGACACGCGCTGGGATCTGTTCCTTTGATGAATTAATTCCAAATGCCTCTGGACCGCTTACTGCCCCGCAGTAGGACTGTGCTCTGGCAATTGTTTATGATTGTGAGTGCCTTCATAAATGTGTTTACAGGCAGAAATCAGTGAAAGTGGAAACAGATCATAAATCTTAGGAAGACGTATTACAGAAAATGATCATGAAATTGCACAAGTGTTCATTAAATGTGAAATACAGGTCTGATAAGAAGCTTCTTAGAGCTGACATGTTTTCAAGAGTACCTATAAATAGTGAAGGCAAGGAGCAGCACGAAGAGAAGTTTAATATGACTTGTGTGTTGCCAGCTTGCTAAATGAAATTAGACAAGTTCAAATAAGAAACAAAATGACCTGTCCTTTGGAAAGCGCAGGGAGGTAAGATTAGCGAGATAGCCAGCAGAGAAACCACTGAACATGAAAATGTATTTGAAATTTAATACACGAAAATAGATTTCTCTCATGGGTGGAAACCAACATCTTTTGGCCTAAGTTTTAAAGCTATTTAAACAATTATATGCCAGTAAGTACCAACTGTGTTTTGGTTTTGGGGGGAGGAGGTTGCACATTTAGCTGCAACGTTTAGGTTTAGGAGCATTGTGGTGCACATTTGTTATGATTTAGATACACTTAGGCACTTACCTCGGTGTTCAGAAATGTGAAAAAAAGAGACCAGGGTGGTTTAATTGGGGCAGCCGTGGATCGTACTCACTGATGTGAAGCTATTGGCAACTACCTGCAACAAATACAGGATAAGCTGCAGCTAAAGTTTCAGATCTTGGGTTCAAGATAGTTGAACTGAGCAGGGAGTTATTTCTTATTAGTGGACTCTTTAAAGAAATCTTTATACAACTAGTTGAGTAACAGTGAAGCATTTTCAGGCACAGTTAGTGCCCCCATTAGATTCCTGGTGAATTAGTTGAGGCATTTATTAATTTTGCATTTATTCTGCCATTTTCCTCATAGCTGTATGAGTTCAAATACACAACACGAAGCTTTTACTGTGTACAGAGAGCCCCACTAGCCAAAACCTCCCTAAATGTAGAGAAGAGCAGTGTTAGACACGTCCTGTCAGATTCACAGATCTCCTTTTAATGCCGCTTATTGTGACAAGACCGTGCCCCATAGTTTTTTAGTGGAATTACCTGTTCAATGTCTTCCTAACAGAAGATTGAAGTTGAGGTGCTACTTGTGAAACTGTGGCTTGCCTTGAAACCTGGGGGAGCTGTTGGCTCCACTGGAATCAGGATTTGTCTCCACATGAGAAGTGTCTTGAACGTTGGCGTTACTAGGATGACATCCCACTGAACTCAGACAGGCGGAGTGTCATTAGAAGACAGACAGTTATGATCAAATTGATAGGCTGGATATCGTGCCCTACAGAAAGAGAACAAGGGTAGCTTTACATTGTATGCTGAACCAAAGGAAAAAGGAGGAGTGTTGATTACAGATTTTGTGATAAGTCTTTTTATTTAACTAAGCCCAGCTCTGAGTTCCCTTCACTTCACAACCTAAAATCTGGCATCTCCACTGGAATCAGAACGGCACGGCAGTTTCTGGTTTGGACGCACATTGGACCCTCCTAGCTGGGTAATGGAGGGCAAGTGGTGAAGAGGAAAAGAAATCTGTCCCCTGATTTCAATACCAGCTCAGAAGTGAGGAGAAAGAGTTCTCTTTTTCTCCTTTTTGCCTGGGCTCCCCATCAGTCGTAGGCTCTTCTTCACCCAGCTCAGGGAGGGAAGGACAAGACGTAGCCGCCCCAGCTGGTGACGTGATCCTGAGGGTGATCTGCAACTCCTATCACCCAAGCCACAAGGTCAGCAGTGGTCAGCTCACAGGGTTGAAGCCCTGGGCTCAAGCTCAGGCTTAACATATAACCTGGTCGTAGTCCAAAGAACATAAATGCAAGGGCACTGATCATGCAGCTTTTTTGAGGACAGTCACTTATTAGTGTTTGCGACTGTGAGGTTGCGCCTGCCTCCCCCCTCGCTGACCGTGTAAAACAAGCAGAGCAGTGTAAACAGGTTTCAGGTGACTGAGTGCTCAGCGGCTGCACAGGTCATTGCGGAAGGAATTGTTTTGAAACAGAGAAGTGCCTGTGCAAGCAGAAAGCTGTTATAAGCCAGAGACAGTAATTATTGATAGCCCTGTGTTATGAAGCAAAATATCCTGTCATCTGTCAGGGGAGTGAGGTGTCACAGTTGTTGCGCTCTCCTATCTTATCTGTGTCTTTTTAATTGACTGTATTACTTTGTGATTGATGTGTTGACTTGTATGTGATTTCAAAAAAAAAGGGGGGGGGGAGAAGAAGAAAAGAAAAAGAAAAGAACCAAGGCCACTAGTAAATATTGACTTTGTCATATAACTTGGAGGCAACTTTCAAGGCCCCTGCTCTGTCCTGTGACTCAGGGAAAAAGTAAAGCTTGGGAGAACCTGGCATAACCGCTACATTTCATGCCTGCGTCACATGCACATGACAACGCCTGTTTCTGGAGAGGCTTGGTCCTCTTCTCCCCACAGAGCTTTTTTCCTGCGGCCTGAGAAATTGCTAACCTCTTGCCTTTGCTGAACCGTGCTTTCCTGTCAATCTTCTGGGTGTCTTGAGAAGGCAGCCAACCCCTTCTCTGAAACAATATGACTAATGCTTTTTTGGTTTTGCTGACCCCTCTGAATTTATCTCAGCTCTGTGGACTTGCATAGTATTGGCTCCTTGCATATTTTCCAAAGGTTCTCCTAGGTGTAAATCTTGCCACAATGCCCCAGCCAAGTATCACTCATCTGGAATGACAGCCACACATTTGCTTTAGCTGTCATTCTGTCATTCATCCCAGCTGTTGTTGCACTTAAAGAAGGCCACCAGCAATGAACTGCTATTCCAGTTGCTGAGAAGGTAGCCAAGGCTTGCTCACTCTTCTTCCCCCTCAGTCTCTTTCTGCTAGCTCCTTTGCTCCTGTTTTGCATTTCAGTGTAGTAGTAGAGCAAGACATATGGTGGAGCTGCTGTTGCCAGCCCCATGTTTTGTTTCTCATTCTGTCTCTGACTTGGAAAATGATCTCTGTGCCTCAGCTTTTATTGAGCATTTTTATGAAGTCCTTTGAGATGTGCAGATGAAACGTATTACTCAGATATAACTTAGAATCTCATGTTTTCAATTAAGATATAAATGACAGACATGCGTTCTAATTTTATATTTGGAAAACCATATAAAATATCTTCGGAATGTAATCTGTGACCGTGTGAAAACTGACACTTGGTTTTAAAAGCAGCTTTTGCTTTTGTCTCTTTAAATGAAGCCCTTTCTGTTGACGCATAGTTATTTATGGAAATAAATGAAACTTTGAATAAGTTAAGCTAATGGAGCTTGTGGAGCTTTAGCATGAAGGGAAAGAATTATAGCATGCTGGGAATTTTGGTAGGAGTGGAGCTACAAAGAAGTTGCCACATTTGTTTTAAGTGCGGCTAAAACTCTGGTTTGGGAAAAGACAAAAGGGCGTAGAATTGGGTAGTTACTTTATGAATGTGGATGTAATGGAGAGAGCTCATTGGTTTCACAGGTCTGTGTTAGATTCCCACAGCCCTGAACAAACAGCTCTCAGCCTTATATTTTCTAAGCTTTTGTCTTCCCACTTTGGAATTCTGACTATGGGCACATTACCAAGCCAACTGGATTCACTACAAAGCTCCAGTGTAGCTCTTTTTATCACAAAGATCAAGACAACAATTGTGCGCCTACAAGAAAAGAACAACTAAAACCATCGAGCAAACATTAAAAGAACAATTCTAGAGATAGTTGCCTTTGAACTGCAATAATGGGCAACATTGAGTCCTGAGATTTGAATTCTGAGTAAAAGGAATTCATTACTAACTGCCTTTCCTTGTAATTATCCAAGCTGCTGGCAACATATATTTTCAGCAGCATTAATTTTGTCCAACGTAATATTTTGTAGTCGTGCTGAACCCCACACAATGGCAGTATTGTAAATCTATTTTATGGAGTTAGTTTTGTTTATTATAGAGTTCGTATATGAAAAGGGAAGAAATCTAAATTTTGTGTTGGCTTCTCCCCAAACCGCAGAAAATGGAGTATTGTTTTACAAGAGCTTGTTCTGAAATATCACTTCCTGAATGTAAAAGAAGTATGGTATTTGTGCAGATGCATTCCACAAGCATGCACAATGTCCAGCTGAAAAAATATAGCAAGAGCAGACCCATTTTTTTCTTTCCAGAATAGCCCAGTTTCACACTCGGGGAGAAGGGAAGGAGGAAGGAAACTACTATTTTTACAATAAATGCTTCATTTTGCAATGCCCCAAAAGTAATTTAAGCTGGAATCTACCAGACACCAGTAATTCACGGTAAACATTCTGTCTGAGGATCTTTGACCACTGCTACTTTAGTTCTGGCAGTATGAGTCTAAACCATATAAATAGTTTCTGTGAATCATCCTACAGTGTTTTATTCCTCCCCCTGCTTTTTAGTAGATGAGCTTTGGTGGTGTTGTTAATCAGCTGCCTGAAGCTTTATTTTGCCTTGGAAGGTTATACGATTGGAAAAGTCCTTCCCAGATATTTTGGTTTGAAAAGAAAAATTGCAGAAAATACAGTGAATTGGAAACATCCAGTCGTGGACTGACCCTTGTGTGCATGGATGATGAAGTATACATGTGATGTGCAGTCTAAGCAAACTGAACATTATTTAGGCTCCTTGGCGAAGAAGGAACAACGTTTTCCATTTCCATTCATAGCAGCGTGGACAGATGGGTAGTCCCTGTTTGGCTGCTTTGCCTCCTCTGGTTTCAGAGAAAAATGGCAATAGCCTCTGTGTGACCTGTATGGGGAAACTATTAGCTGACTGACAATTTCCACATGAAATAAGTATCAGGCTACTTGGTTTCTCCTCCATGCAATCGAACGTTACAGGAATACGTAATGGAAATACATTCAAATCTCTTTACCTGTTACCTCTAGGATGCCCTGAAGCTGGTACAAACTAGGGATGAAAGCTCCATCCATTAAGCTAGAAAGCTTACTAAGAAAACAGTGCCCCCCACCCCCTGCTTCTATGACTGCATCAATTCAATGTTAGAGAACAGACCTGAAAAAAAAAAAAAAAAAGGAGCACGGGGAAGGTGGGGTGTAGGAGGAGAGACTGGATTTTTGTAGCACCTGGACGATCTCGGGGAAGTTGTTCTCCTGTAACTCCAGTGAATTTTGACTTATACTTTGCAAGCATATAATATAGTCCACTAAATCCATTAAAACTCAAAACTCTTATATGCTCCAACTTGAGAAGAACTTTCCTTTTTTAAAAAAACTGTATATAATTTAAATTGGAAATACCCATTGCTTCCACACATTTAGAAAAAAAATCTACTGTCTAGAAAATATGAGCTGCAAATGAATTGTTTATAAGTTTCAAGAGTTTGGGGGGTTGTTGTTTCCTTGGTTTTCTAAGTTTCACACAGTTGAATTTTCCCCCAAAAGTCTAGTAGCCATTTAAGTTACTCAGGAAAAAAAGCAGAGAGGTGTCAGGAAACAGCTGGTCAATAGGTGAGGTTTACAGCTTATCAGAAATACAAACACCTTTTTTTGCCAGATTTCTAGGCTAAGTGTCTTTCTGCAAAGTAAAGAGCTCTCATTTTCTCCACTCTGCGCTAACTAGGCCATATAAATCATGCTGACGTGTTGAAGCATCAACAAATAAAAGACCTTTCCTTTGAACTGCAACTATAATTGGCCTAGATTTGTGGTCCTCTCACTTTGGGGCGGCTCGTGCTCAGCATAGCCAAAAGCTCCGCCGCTTCAATAGCAGACAGAAGAATAGCCTGACACTGCAAAGTCTCTCAGGGACGGACGTAGTTAGTGTGGACATCTCTTCTGCTGCAGTGCTAGGAATTTTTTCTCTTTGTAATTGGATTATTTTCCAGTACAGTCAGTCCAAGAACTCTTTTTCTGGATATTACATACCTCAGGGGCGTCTTCTGAAATCTAAGCCGTTAGTGTTCACAAGGTTCTTTGAAAGTCTAAAATGAAAAGCACTGTAAAAATCTAAATGTTTGTTTTCAGTCTACTATTTTAAGTCCTAAAAGTTCCCGTAATATCCATCAGTAATTAAAAGAAACTCTTTTCAAGCTGTCACTAAACACTATCCATGGGATCATATTAATTCAGTCACGGCCCATCACATTTTTATACTAGGTTACTGAAACATCTGCATCTCGTGATGAACTTCACTTTCCACTTCTCTCTGAGGGTAATTATTGCCCAAGAACAATATTGCTATTTTGTACCTAACTTTGGAGTTTCCACCTGGCTTCCACCTTAGTAGTTACTGCCCTATGTTGAAGTGGTATCTACCATCCTGGGAAACAGCATTGAGACTCTCTTCTTTTTGTAAATGATTTGCCTTGGTAAATTGCCACAAGTCCAGTAACTCCAGCAAAGAAGTTTCAGTACTTTTTATGAGGGCTAGATGATAAGGCAAGCCACAGGAGAATAATGCAAGTGCATTAAGTGTCTGTCAAGTGCTGTTCAGAAAAGGCAATCAAAATGAACAGAATGTAAAATGAAAGGAAGTGATGAGACCACATTATATCACTACCATTAGATTTTAGTAGGTATGTCAAGTTACTTGTTTTAAATTATCTGATGTTAATAGAAGGTGCTAATTTGGAAAGACCTAGAAATGCAAAAGAACACTAAAAAGCTCTAGCAGGAAAATTAAGTATTATTCATGTGTGTGTGTCTGAGGGAGAGAGCAAAATTCTACTCTAGCATGAATATGCAGCTCTAAGATGGGAATTGCCATTAAAAAGTGATCATAAAGTCATGTATTATTTATATAGTTCCCAAGTTTTATATTATTATTGTATTATTTACCTCCAGTTGCAAGTCTGCAGCTTATTAAACATAAAATGATAGGGTGTTTTTTAAAATATTATCTTAAGAAAACAAATTTTTAGATTAGCTTTCAAAACCTTAAAAACCCAAAAGGCAGAAATAATCCCCTTAACATTAATTGCTGTTTCACTAAATGAACTGTTCTCATTTATTTTAAAGCCCCCAAACAGAAATCTCATTAAAATACTATCCAGCCTCTAGTTTGAAAGTGAGGAGGGGGCATTTCTGAGGAAAAAAGGGAGTAATTCGTATAAATCTTCCAGTATCTTTTGGCGCACAATTGTACTCATTACAGCTTGTTGCTAATAAAACTACAAGAGCTAAAATGTGACAAGAGAGATTAATTTCTTCTTCATTTTTGCTTTATGTTTATCAAAGTGCTGCTAGTACTGGACATTATTTAGTATAAACCACATTACATTAGCTTCACTGATACCTAAGAAGTAGGTGGTATATGCGTTGGATATTATTTGTTAAAGCAAAAGCAATACTCTTACATTCCTGTCTGTGCAATTTCAGTTCAGAAACAAACAAGAAAATCCTCAAAGGATTTTTTTTTTGAACACTTTCAGACCTTTGCTTTGCACCTTTATATCTGAAAAGGGTTTCTTGGTGTCATACATATGTTGCTGACCTGGAAATCTGAAACCTGATGATACTAGGGCTGCAAGGGGATCTGTTTAAACATATCTCTCAATACTGATTCTGGTCAATCTTGACTGCAGGTGTTAGCAAAGTTCTCTTCATGTGTGGGAAAAGATGACTCATCGTGAATAGGAGAGCAAACCCTTCTCTCTGACATTTATTCTGTTTGTCTTTTGTCCTCATTAGTATTTGTAAGATTTTTTTTTTTAAGCTGGTGAAGAGACTTGAGATACATTTTTTTTTTCTTTAGAGAGCAGGATGACAAGCATGAAAATTCTCCAGTCTCATTCGTAAGGTGGTTGGAAGGCTGGGAGAGAGTCTGCACATTGACACAGGTAGACAGAGTGAGGAGGAGACCTCCTTAATAGTTTCCCAAGTACTGAAAGAGGTAAAATAAGACCTACCATGAAAACTTGTTCAGCCCTCAGTGTGAGCTTCCAGAGTGGGATTAAGTGCAGGTAGTAATTTCTGCCATATAGTCCCCTCTGTCCTCTTTCAACTCTGGATGGGAAGCGCTGTCTATAGTTAAATCGGGACAGGTGGGCATTCACTAGGAAATACACGGGCGTCACCAACGTAATGTTCAGTATGGATTCCATGGAGACTGTTGAAGCTTGCTTTGTTTCTTTTTTTTCAAAATTGACTTCCTGTTTGCATATTTGTGCAAAGCAACAGCTTTGTATAGTTCAGTTAAGTGTGGAGTATCAAAGGTCATTGCGGAAAACTCGATGCTTGTTTATGCTTTTGCCTCATGCTAACTCAACTGGAAATACGCAGCAGGTGATACCTTCTGGGCTGCCTTAGGAAGAGTGTTGCCAGCAGGGAGGTGATTGCTCCCTTTTATTCAGCCACATCTAGAGTGCTGGGTCCAGATCTGGTCTCCTCAGTATGAGAGGCATGGATCTGCTGGAGTGAGTCATGCAAAGGGCCACAAAGATGATCAAGGGACAGGAGCATCTGACATATGCGGAGAGGCTGAAAGAGTTGGGACTGCTTAGACAAAAAAAAAAAAAAAGTCAGTGGCATCTTATCAATGTGTAAAAATGTTCAGTAGAGGAAGCCTTTTTTAATGTGAGGGTAGTTGAACACCGGAACAGGTTGTCCAGAGAGGTTGTGGATTCTCCATCCTTGGAGATACGTGAAACTCAACTGGATACAGCCCTGAACAACCTGCTCTAGTTGGTCCTGGATGGAATGGTAGAGTTGCACTAGATGACCTCCAGAGATCCCTTCTGCCCTCAGCCATTCTGTAATTTTGTGATTTACCAAGAATTATTATACTGTGACTCAATATGTTGTACATGTTTTAAATTAAAAAAAGAATAGTAGTCAGCTAATAGTAGTCTGATAATTCCTGATCTTTTAGTTAAGCACAGAAGTGTACAAATCTTGAAATTGCATTTTTTTTCCGTGCAGTATTTCCATGTGCTTTCGGTTCTTCTACTTTTTCTTTCTTTCTTTCTTTTTTGTTTCTATATTTATTATAAATTAAAGACTTGGTTCAAACAGCTGACTTGATTCCTTTCAAGGAAAGGGTCAGTTACAACTGAAGGAAAAAGAGCAAACTCTTTTCTTCCATTTTTCTAATACCTGTGTGGGTCTAACATTGTTAAGAAATGCCTCATGACTCATTTTTGATGTATGAGACACGGAAGAAAGAGTAGACACTGTGTGCTAAATGATCAGCCTGCAAACATAATCTGGGGCCACTCAGCCATGCACTATGTGCAACCCAGTCATGTGAGCAGGACCTGGCACTTATGGGGGAACAAAAGTGCCCTTTATATCTCTTCCAACTTGTAAATTGATATATGCTGAGTAAACCGCATTCTCAAGAATAATATTGATCCTAAAGGAATGAACGCTGATTTTCCCCAAAGTGCATATAAAGTTTGTTGCATCATTCAGGACTCAACCTTTCTATTCTGTGTTCACAGTGTTAACTATTAACATTCTTTCCTTTCTAAAAACTGGTAACTGTATCTGAAGACAGCTATTTCTAGAATGGTGATGTTATGTATGCTTTTTTATATAAACTTGTGCATGGGATGAGGTGACAATTTATTAATGTATCATTATACTCATGCTGATCTAGAGAAAATGTCACATTAGTTAAAGTATTTCTTTTTTCCAGAGAAATATAATTCTCAGAAATAATTAGGAGAGCCATAATAATTAAGATACTATAGTTTAAGGCTGTTCCTTGAAGCGAATTTGGCAGAGGGCCCCCAAGATGAGGAACTGCAGCCCTCGCCCTGTGCGGAGAGGCTGAAGGCCAGGGCTGGTCCAGCCTGGAGCAGGGACTGCTCTGGGGACGCCTAACAGCAGCCCCCAGCGCCGGCCAGAGTTGTGGGGGGCTAGGGGGGTGGGGACAGGCTCTTCTCCGCAGCACGTGGCAGGAGGGTGAGGGACAACAGGCAGAAGCTGGGGTGAAAGAGGGTTGGTCTGGCCGCAGGGAGCCCTTTCCCCCCACCCCCAAGGAAGCTAAGCAGGGGCGCAGGCAGCTCCCTCCCTCCCCAGGGGCTTCCAGCCCCGATGGGATGAAGCCCCGAACAACTGGGTCGGACCTCAGGGCTGACCCTGTGGTGAGCAGCAGGTTGGGCCAGAGACCTCCTGAGGGCCCTCCCCACCTCAATACGCCCATGAGTCAAGTGACTCTAACCTATTGAGACTGATAGAGAAGTCTTTTCTAAGGTGAAAGAACAAAAAAGATAATTCTTAAACCATTTTATTCTGTAATAATGATACCTTGCAATAAATCATATCAAATGAGTGTGGTGCTAATAATGCTAAGGTTGTTGGTTCGATCCCCATATGGGCCACTTGTTTGAGGGTTGGAGTAGATGATCTCCAGAGGTCCCTTCCCACCTTAGCAATTCTATGATTCTATTAAATGAAAAAGGAAGGGTGCAAGAATCTTAAGCAGAGCTAGATAAACAGCAAATTTACAGCAATCTTTTTTTCATCAAACATCCATTTTTTCAAAAATTTTCTATCTGGAGGAGGTTGTCTGTTCACTTCAGAATAAAAACCTTTTACTTCAACAGTTGCATGGCTATTGCCCAGCTCTTTGCTTTCAATTAACATTCTTGAAAACAAAACAAAAAAAATCACTTGTACAAATGTTTATGGAAAACAAATAAAAACAGCTGTGAATGCCATCAAAGTGGATACATTATTTTTATTCCAGCACATGTTTGTGAATACTTTCTGGCAGTATTCTGCTAGCTCCAGCCTTGAATTTTGACTTTAAAAAGCATTTACAAAATTCTTCCTCCTCCCTCCATACCACCACATGTACTCACTCGCACTGCTTTTCTGTTTTCCATATGTTATCTCTAACAAACAGACTTCTACAAAAATACGAATGCAGAAAAGCTTGAGGCAGAGGTATCTGACATATTTTCCTTATTAAAATCTTGTGATATCCTTCAAATATCTAAAACCTAAACCCACAAAGCAGTGAATAAAAACCGGGCACATATTGGCGTACCAGCTGCATCTTAAACCACTCTACCCTCGCTCTGTTGGTTACCATGATACTTTCTGAGTAGTTAGTCCTAAAGTTAACACTGATCTATCTGGGTTTGGCGTTGTATTTTGACAGGCAGAGCCTGCCTCCTGATTGTACTAGTGCAGCGCGGTTCTCTCTCACCCTTCACAAGAAAAACAATGTATAGCATTAATAATGTATTTCTTTGAGGGGAGAAAGGGAATACGCTCAGGAGCAGAATGAATGATAAAACTCTGACTGTCAGGCTTCCAAAAGTGCACGAGTCTGTTTGCATGTACCTCGCTTCTGAAAGGAGATACTTGGCAGGAGCATATAGGCTAGGTATTAGTACACAAGCGTAGGCTGCTAGCCACCTATAGAGTCATTTACATTACAACTCCTGTTTTACATATGCACAGAGGACAGTTGTCTGGCTAAACTGTGTTCACACACTGTCGGATATGCGGTCCCACCAGGCCAAAGGTGGGCATTTCCCCCAGCACTGCAGGCTCTGCTGGTTGCGAGGGTAGTCTGCTTGTTTGCGCCGACCATGGAAAAAAGTCTTGGAATAATAGCTGTCTTTTCCTAATTGACTTTTTATGTGCTGAGCTTTTTTTTTATTATTATTATTTGCCCTAAAATTAGCCACTATTGTAACAGCTGGCAGCATTGCTGGTGACAGCGCTACTCCAATCAAGGTGCTGGCGATTTTATCAGGATATGACATACAGCATTAGTGCTTTCAGGACGAGCCTTTTTGTACGAAGGAGGCACAGAGAGGAGGAAAAGAAGAAAAAGCTTACCTTAAGCTTATACATTTCTGTATGTAGGAAGACATATGGAAATCCTCTCCAAAAATGTTATTTTTAAGGGAGTGGTGTTTTTTATTTTTCCATCTTACTTATTTTAATACCTCATAAAATACGCTTCTTGTTTCTTTAACCGTACTGTAGGTAACAATACAACATTGGTGGTCTTTATTGTGTTTTGGGGTAGGGGGGCTATTTGCTTGAAAGCAGTTCTAAAAAATAATAGGATTATTCTCATCTTTCATTTAGCTTAATAATACACTACATACATTTGTCAATCAAATTAGAATTACTGTCAGACCATAATAATGCATTTTAGTTTAGCCAATATCAGTCAGACCTGATTTATTTGCTTAATACAAATCTAATTGACTTTCAGGCTGCTCTTCTCTTTTCAGCTGTTAACCGACCAAGTACATCTTTAATTTCCAAGACCGATGGTTTGGTAGCAGTTGAGAGGAAGAATGATTTGCATAAGGCCCCAGAAGGGTGCCAAAACTCTTCACGCTTTAAACAACAGCCTTTATTATTCTGTAAGTGGATGTGTTGAATTTTCATGCTTTTGTTTCCAGTTCAGCCCTGACAGAAAAGAATAAAGTAGATTTTGCCAGCACCCCTGCTGTGCCCTGAGGGAGAAATTCAATGTGCCTCATTTGTCTTAATTGGAGAACCGCCCTTAGCACCAGCTTTTTCTATGAATATATTAGCATAACAGACAGAAAAGTCTAAGCCCACTCTTTTTTTGTAGAAGTATTTTTTTCTTTCTAAGAAAAATAAAAACTGGGAAGAAAGAAATACATGCATCATCTCCCAGTCTTCTTGCTGTTATTGTTGTTGTAAAACACACTATACAGAAAAAATGTATCCAGCCTACTTTATCTCTTTGGTGTTGTTAGGAGCTGGATAGAGAAAAATGTGATAAATACCATCCATGACAGAGAGCTGAAAGCCGCTCTTTATTCTTCCTAATGTACTAATCCTATATATTTGTTCTCTGGCTGGTTATGTTGCTTTTTCAGATGGAGGAGATAGTTTTACACGCAGAGACTGATGGGCAGTAACTAGGAATGAATCAAGGAACAAAAACCAATCTTACAAAAGTGAATTTATTAACTCCAAAACAAAATACAGTTATCTCTGTCAAAGGAAGATTTCAAGCCCCATGCCTATTCATTTGAGAAATATTAAATTCGTCTTCGTGTTTTTCATTTCATAAAAGAACTCTAAATCTGGACAAACCTGTGCAGTGT
The DNA here is from genome assembly GCF_028389875.1 of Rhea pennata. Classification (NCBI taxonomy): domain Eukaryota; kingdom Metazoa; phylum Chordata; class Aves; order Rheiformes; family Rheidae; genus Rhea; species Rhea pennata. The sequence goes on from NC_084702.1 coordinate 36,874,149, forward strand.
AAATCATTTCTAAATCAGGGCTCTTTCAGTGACAGACTGAACTAATGGGTTTTAAAGGGTAGTTTTTTAAGAAGAAGTATTTAGTTTACGTGTTCCTGTGACTGGTAGTAATCCTTACATCTGTTAAACCAGTCATCTATTGCTTGTACAAGAAAAGCATGCTGGAAAAGGGTAATTTCTTAGCAAAGTGGAATGTATACATTTTCCTGGAAGTGCGGCTGTGTTTTAGAAACTGATGAATCCATATTTAGTTTTGATATTTTCCCCTTGAGGGTCCAGTATGCTGCATCAGTCACATAGCCTCCTAAATAGAAGCTTTCCATGGGTGTTGGAATAAAGGCTTGGCTGTTTGAGGTTCTTTTAGGCATCTCATAGACATAATGAAAAATTAAAATATTCTTTGGGGCAGGATTTTTCAGTCAACTGGATGAGTTAATAGCTTTGAGGTTTGATTCCAGCAGGAGCTGGGGTGGGTCATTAGCATAGCCCCTGGAGAAATAACAAACTCTTAATTCTGATATTTACTCTTGCCTGTTCTCCGTGGCAATTTATCAAAGCTGGCCAGCACTGCAATATTAGAAGTCTTTCACACCTCTTTCCTCTTATTACTCATTACTGAACCATTTTTCTCTTACATGCACACCCTCCCTAAAACATGTTCAGCTGTTCTTGGCAGGGCGCTTCTTACGTCTGTCTTGGAGAGTAGTAATAGAAGAGCTCTTTGCTGTCTTGTGCAAACGGATCTGCAAAATAATTATTTAGCATGATGTATTTTTGAAAGTATGTGGGCATCCCACTCTGGTTTCATTTATGTTAGAAAAATGGCAATGATTTACAATAATTTATCTGATAATCCACACCGTTTTGCTGAGCAAACAACACAGTGCATCAGAAAGGGATGCTTGCTCTGCTTCCCTCTTTTGTTGCCTTGCTTGCTTTCTCTCTTCTTGGTGCTCGTTGCCTCAGTTTCCAAGCTGGAGCTATTCAGACCTGCCTGGTGGAGAAGGGTACGTTAGAGTGCTTTCTAAGAAATTAAAGAGAATATCCTCTTTGTTTATTACCATGAAACTTCCGTAGGTGTTAATTTCTAATGGTTTGTTTCCTAGGAAGGAGGTTAAAAACTATTAGTGGAATGTAAACAGGTTAATGGTAATATGTGACACTTCTTGAAGTAATGAGATAGTAGGGGGGAAATGCCTTATCTCCATGTCACGCTCTGTAATTTCCCGCTTAAAGAAAATTGCAACAAATGGTTTGTGTAGGAATAAAATGGTAATATAGGTAGCAGGACACGTTGTGGGGTTATATCATTGCTATTTGTCATCATGATAAGAAGCTCCTATGAACAGGACCCTCTTGATGGATCAAGGCATCCCCTCATTTTTCATAGCACTAAATGCTCTCCTAATGCAGAACAAAATGGATAATCCCAACCCAAGGAACATGCTTTTTAAATAATTCGCTGTTTATTATTTCCACATGTACCACATTGAACACTACAACAAATCCTTGTCCTGTCGTGTCTGTTTGCGTTTTGAGAAGTGTTTCATTTCTACAGTTTTGCTGGATGGATATGGCCTTCAGTGAATTGTATCTGTTGTCTGACAAGTCTTGGATGGTAGTGTACCACCGGTTCCTTCCCAACACATTTCTTTTGTTAAGCTCCTGGATAACCGGTTCCTAAAGACTGTGTTGCCCTATTTATTTATTTATTCTGTCTCTATGAAGAGACATGGATGGAATGGGTGTAGCTATGTGAGGGCATTTAAAGAGCTTTCCAGGGAAGAACAGCCACTGGGATCCATACAACGTAAGATGACGTATGTTATCTGCTTTCTGTAGACAGCAAACACAGGGACTTCAGTGGGAGAAGTAAGTGGTTGTGGAGGGAATCAACAAAATATCAACAACTGACTGGCAAGCAGGAGCAGATTCAGAGTTAACACGTATTTTCTCCCATAAGGAATCCTTTCCCTGCGCCTGTGGAACACAGTGAATCATAAGCCTAGCTCTGTACTAGTGAATTCTAGGTTGAAGTCGAATGTTGTAGATGTTTATTCACACAGCCACCCAAAATGCGTGCACAGCTGCAAAAAAGGACATGAACATGGATTCATTCAAGTTCTTTTGCTTTTAATTCCAAAAAGGTATCCACTTTAAAAATAACCCTCTATTAAGTCTTAGTGTGCATAAGCACCTAATCATCTGTTTCCCGTTATACTGCTCCATTTCTGAACTTTTGTGGATTCACGAAGGCTGTCTGCATGTGCAGTGGCTTTATACATTCTCCATTCATTTTGGAAAATGAATAAAAGTCCCATTTGTGATGTGCACAAGGCTATCCCACATTGCAAGTCATTAAGTCCAACATTACCCTCCCAGAGCACTGAAGGAGGGTAAGGATATGTTAAGCGTTCCAGTGGGTGCACAACCAAAAGGAGGCATTCACGTCCTAAACACACAGACTGCACCTATTCATATGTAACATAAATAATGTTTTTTTTCCAGAAGTATGGTTTTCAAGACATAGCTTGCTGAGGGTAAGGTGGTGTCATTCTCACTGTTCATGAATAGGGCAGTGTGCAAATTCCACACACCGCGTACCTTATGTGTAGCATCTGTGTCTTAAAAAAAGTTCTCCCAGTCTCCCTGTCACACAGCGTTACCGCAGTAAGTACTTACTCCTAATCAAACTGCTGAATAAATAGGCAAATAAAAGGCCTGCAGTTGGCTGCCCTGTTCTGTGAGTTGCCTCTTCTGTAGGTCTGCAGTTAATGGAACATGAGCCTTTATGGAACTGTCTGAAATATTTGCCAAAATATTTTATCCTGAAACGATGTCTATCTCGCTGTTTTCACTGATGCCGTTTCTGTCTGGAAGTAGTATACGTTTCAACAGAAGCAAACAAAGAGTTGTAATGTATGGCAGTGCTGGGTCTGTGGTGAGGAATTACATAAATAAATTCTACAAGCAGGAAAAAAAGCCCTTTCAAAACATTTTTAGAAGATTAAAGGCTGAAACATTTGCATTGCCGTATGTATAACCTAATTAACTCTTGTGAACAGATTCCTAATGTTCAAAGGATGATTTAGTGGAGAAAAGGTTATACTTTCTTTAATATTATTTTCATCATCCAAAAGCTGGAGATATTTCAGTGCCCACTTGATGCCTGATTCCTAAAACGCTACACAAGCAGAGCACTGAATTGAAAACTCAGTGTAAGACTAATTTTTAAACATTTAATGAACTACCTACAAGAAACAGCAGTGACTGTAATTTCTTCATTTATTAATGGAATTACTGGAGTATAAATAAATATTTATGCACAACAGACTCCAAAGACACCGAGGATGGTGTTTTGTAAAATGTTACCAGCCTTATGAGAAAGGCCCTCAAACTTGGAGCCTAACTCCTCCACCTAACTACTCTTGTGTTCAGCTTTCCTGCAGACACTTAATCCAGCAAATTACTGGTCTGCCAGAAAGCCATCAAAACACATTAGTCACTGGATCAAAATCAAATTTGTATCCTGGCTGTTAAGAAGGGTTTTGTTGGACTAAATGACTGTACCGTTTGAGACACTGCTGCAAGATTAATGTTGACACTGGTTGTCCAATTTTCACCGTTGGGGCAATATTACAAAGATGTGCCCTTTCTGTGCACCTGATGTTACGCATATCAAATGCATCTTTCCTTCTGCTGCAAGTCTTAGTAATGGTCCACGTTTCCCTGCCCCCTCTCCACAGAGGAAGATTAACATGGAGCAGGTGCAATTTATCTTGGGGAAGGGGCATTGGGTAGAAGTATACTTGCTAGTACTATATTATGCAGGTTAATCTCCTAATCACAGAGCACACTTAACCAGCGCGTTGTCTCTGACAGAATGAGGCCTCTGGCATATATTTTTGAGCCAAAGCAAATGAACTGTTCCCCCCGTCATCATTCTTTAGATGTAAAAGCTATCAGTGAGCAACCTGCCTTCAATTAGCTCTGACCTGCTCCAAAGCCCCTTCCTCCCTGTCTTTGTTTCACAGCACCCCATTACTAAATGTAAGCTTATTTCACAGGGAAATTCAGAAAATAAAGTTTTACAGGGGTATTTTGCCCCATCTGTACATTAGAAGACTGCTGAATAAGCAGCGCTATTGGCGCAGTTCAGTTTCTGTGCAGTGTTTTTCTCCTAGGTGGTATGCTGAGCCAGTCTCTGGTGTTTCCATTTGCCCTGATAATGACTTTACATTCAGCTTCCAGCTTCATGATTTTCTTTTCACACGGTGCTGAGCTGCTTGCTCTCTCCTGCTGCTCGTGTCAGAGGCAGTTGAACTTGGAGGTCAGCGTGAAGAGAAAAGAGCAATATAATTGCATACCACAGAGGCCAGTTGTTTAGTAAAATCGTGGGGAATCTTGTCAGGAAGCACCATTGAAGTTCCTGGGAGATTCACCACTTTCCCAAAGGAAACTGGAAAATTGTATTCCAAAAGGAATGGTAGTCATTCCTCAACAGTAACATGCCAAGAGAAAAATAAAATGTGCTTATTTTTGCTCTTTATGCTGTAAAACATCTTATTGCTCCTCTTCCTAGTTTCTGTCCGTTTCTTCCTGATCCATCCAAAGCATAAATTGTAGCTGAGAAACAAAGAAGTGCTCTTAATTTGAGGAATAGCTTTGTTTCTGCTGCTAGTTATGAAACACTGACAAAGCCATCACAAACTTTTCAGACATTTATTGTACAAAAGTACCAAAAAAGGGGGGGGGGGGCTTTGGACTTTTCTTCTAGGAATAGCCCTTCAGTAGTTCACCACAACTAGCTGAAAAGTTTGACAAGTGTTTCCCTCAGCGTTGTGGTGTTGTATGACAGAATAACTAACAGAAGTTGTGCATTTTGATTATGGAAAGTCATTAAGAAATATGAGGCTAGACATTAGCTTTTTGAAAATCTGAACTTAAAATTCAATTTTTATCTTGTTAAGAGAAGCAGCATTCCTAGGAATAAAAATGTGGGTGGGTAAATCCCAGTTATCAACAGATGGGCGATGACCAAAGTTCTGACACCTTAGAAAATCCAGTGATCAGAAACATGAGTTTATAAAATATCATCTCAGCACCTGCTCTGTCAAGGTGCGTGATTCAGGAAGAAGGTACTTGAATTTTTAATTTACACAGATTCAAATCTAAAATAACTGCTGGAGCAGGAACCCGAAGGTCAATACACATTTGCTACTTGGTTAGTTGAACTGGCCAAGTTCAACCTGTGAGATGAGCCCTGGCGAGAAACGTGGGAATTAGAGTCTGGTAAGTCCTACCTGTCATCTTTAGTGCTAGGAGGGTAGAAATTATAGCGCAATATAAGCAGGTTTCTGGTGTTAAACAGTTAACTTATTTTTATGGTAGTTTTTAAGAGAATGAGATGAATTTAGGCTATATACAAGGTGTTATTTTTTCCTGCCCTTCCTTTTTTGGTACAATTTCTTTTCTTTCTTTGTGATCCAAGGTTACATCTAAACTGGGAAGCTAAAAAAAAAAAAAAAAAGTGCAAGCAGGTATATTCTTAATTGTTAGAAATGAAAAATTACATTAAGGTTTGAAACCTCCTACAAATATTAGAGGATGTCTTTGCAATAGCATGGGTCAACAGCCAGAGAAAGCTGACCACTCTCTATCCATAGCTCCATTAGGCTGAAGATGGATTGGCTCTTCCCTTAGATAGCCTTTGCTTCCAACTTTGGCATTTTATTTTTCTCCACTCTCATGCTTGTGTAATATTCATGTGGGAGAAACTCAGAGGGTAGACTTCCTGTGGGTACCTCCCATAATGTTCAATTACTAGTGGAAGAAAAATCTCTTATGTAGATGGATATAACAAAACTTGCATCTGAAAAAAACGTCTCTTTCTTTCACACTGTATTCTCCAAACCTAAGGAAATGTCTTTTTAGAAGCTGCTCTTCTGAAATAATACTAAAATGATATTCTTAACAGGCCCTCAATCATTTCTGCACTCCCACTTTTAAATATTACTTAAAACTGAATTTCTTCTTTTGTCTGGCTGGTCTGCAGTAGAAGGACATCTGAACAGCTCGTTGTATGAAAAGTGAACAAAAGCATATGAAACTGAGGAGTTCCTCTGTCTTGATACAACATAACATATGCAATGGAAGTGTCCACTTTCCCAAAAACTTAAGCCAGGAACATCATGTACAGGTACAAATACTGTTGTATAAAAAGAGAATGCCACAAAGAGGGATCTGTGGGAATTTAGGTCTTGTTCTTTGCATTTGCATATGGAGCCACTTTACCTTCCTGGCCCCAACACTCAGACCAAGTAAATTCACCTTTAGCTTCTTGATTCTAGTAACAAATTAATCAATGGCAATCTCTTCTCTATAACAGTTTATTCTGATGAGCTCAACCTTCAGTTGTTTCACCAGCAGGGCAGAGTTGTCCGTTTCCAAGACCGATGTAACTGAACCATATTATCCATCTAATAAGCCATTCTGCCTCACCAAGATGTGGATGTGCTATCTGTAGTAGCATAATGAGTGTTTTGCTGCATGTACTTGAGTAGTTCTTTGCACTAAAATGTCTTTGCAATAGCCTGCATCTCAGCTGTTCAATTACAACAGAAAGCTGCTGGCAGCATTATTTTGTTCCTCCGCCATCAGTTGGATGGTATGTTGCTGATAAGCTGGGCAGTTCTGTTCTCAGTGGTTTTGGATGAGGAAAGATCTATGATTAGGTTTGCTATGTAATATAGATATGACAAGACTTTTCAAAACGGTGTAGCCCCCACATAATTTAACATAATTTAAGTCTCTCATTTCCCACCTTATAATTATAATATATTAAGCTGTTTCAGAGATACTGAATATGAAAGTGTACAGGCACTGAAGTATTTCTCACCCTAATCTTATCAAGTCTGTAATATTTTAACAGAAAAGAAGACCTAAATGCAAATTTCCATTCTCTTTGTATAACATTTATGCAGTAAAGAATGAGTTGAGTACATGATCTTTCATTTCTGGATAGCTAGGAATAGTAATGCATGAGCGGCAGAACAGAGCATTAATCTCTCAAGCTGCTAAGCAATGAAATGTCGTAGAAAGTGACTTGTTCTTCACTGGCGCTTTCCCAGCATCATTTCCCCCCCCCCCCATTTCTTCTTCAAAAGAAAAAAAAATACACTTCTGATTATATTAGATTACAGAAAAAGCCATAGTCTGTCATACACTGATTTAGATACTGTATTTGGAGTATGACTGTCTCAAGTATCCTTTCTTTCCTCTTATGTATATGTAATTTTAAATCGTTTTGGAGTCTGCACAGGCTAATGTAGGTAGAGGAAGGCTGAGACAGATTTTGTGTTTACTTTACTGTGTCACCTTAAAGCTAATTTCTGAATAGAACCTATCTTTTCTTCTTCTTTATTTTATCTTTGTAATTTTAATTCAGGCTTGCAGCCACAGTTGCATGAGGTTCTCTTGGTTGTTCCGACTTTTATCTTGGCAGGCATGAGTACACAGAGGTGCATGCTCATGTGAGCAGGAACCTATGGATGCAAGTACCTGTGACAAAGACATGCTTGCTTAGATCAACTTCCTCATTCTCCAGTAGTAATTTTCAAACGGAATGGCATCCCCCTCTATTTAGTGGTTCTGTACTATCTTTTTGACACTGCTTGGGTCCACTTCTCCCTTCCTGTTAGGCTCTAACTGGGACTTGAGTGATACAAAGGCCTTCAGTGAGTTCTTTACACACACGGGTGAAATTCACTACTGGAGAATAATTAGTGTCCTTTGACATGAGGATTTTTTAATAGGAGTCATAAGCTCCTCAAACATTTATGAGCTCTATTGGCTCATATCTATTGGCACAAATCTATTGGCTCCCAACAACTTGTGGAATTTTGCATCAGTTTTGGATCAGGATTATAGGTCTGATCCCACAGGATTATAATGGTGATGAAGTCAGAAATCTGTCTTCTGATGATAAGGTGGTGTATTTTATCTCATGAATTTATTTTGCAAAGTTGCAGAAACATAAGATACCATAGATAGTCTGCAGACAGAACTCTCATTACTTCTGTGTATGTTCTGTACACTTTGCATGCCTCAATCATAATCGCTTACAGTGGCCTCTTCAGTTTAATCTTCATCTCTGTTTCTCAGATAGAAGTCCTAAGATTTTTATTATATTTATAGACATTTGCTAATGTTTTTGGAAATCTTGTCAGCCAGGTTGTCTCAAACCATCATTGTAAATACAGAAATCAGTTTGATTTCACAGGAAGAATTATAAAAATGTTCCTCTGTACATGAACTGTTCATATGTGGATCAGTGACCCTCAACAGCGTTCTTAGATAACCTAGGCTTTCTCTCAAATTATTAGTTCCGCCTTTAAAATAGAAATAGCCCTTCCAGAAGATCACCTGTAGAACATACAGCACTTAACAAATGTTATAGTATGTCATGTAAACAGTAGAAAGCATAAAACCGTATGTAAAAAAAAAAAAAGCATAAAGTATTTCAAATTTGTCATGTGAAAGAGAAAAAATAGCAGGTTTGTGAGGCTTCTAAGACTTCTTCATATATGCGGTGCTATTGCCTTGTTTCTGCAGTTATTTTCCTTAAGTTTCAAGTACTAACAGCGTGCTATTAAGCTGTGAGAGTCTTTTCTGACATCCATAATGCTGTCACCAGCGGTAGAAAGATCGGAGTTTAAGAATGTATGTTTTTGTCAGAGAAGAGACTTCCTTATCAGTTTTCGGGATCTTGCCTGACAAAAGTAGACTTCTTCAAGGAAATTTGTAGTCATTATTTTTGAAATAGATGGAAGTCCACTCTTGTTGCTGCCAATGTGATTGTTACACTTTCAGCGGTCTGTATGTAGCTATAGATACTCTGGAGATCTATTTTGCTTACGGGTGAAGAAAGATTTCCATACATCTGCCCTTTAGATATGACTGAAGCAGTATTTATTTCCAATAAATTGTTCCCCCTCAAACAATGTAATTAGTAATCCAATCTATAGTCAGCTTGGAATCCAGGTCGCCTATCAATAGGTATGGAAATGAACAGGCATGGATAGGGATCGCGATTGAGAGGTTCATGTCGATAGTCACTGATGCCTACCGAGAGCAGACTTGGTCTGAGAACAAAAGCCAAGGTACGTACAGAGATGGAGAGGTATCGATGGCTATGGACAGGGCTGTATATCTATAGCTGTCATTCCCTCACAATACCTCTGGAAATTAATTAATTAATTGATTAATTTTAAAAATAAAAGATTAATACAACTCAGCGAGGCCTCTCAGTATTGTGAACAGTCATCTTTGGGAGTCGTCAGTGCATCCCACGAGCAGGATCATTGCAAGAATGAAGGCCCTAGATGTAAGAAGAGATGGAGCGTTACCAATTGTGTGACAGGCAAAGCCATAGATGCCTGTGGAGATGGAGAGGTATATTGATGCCTATGAGGTTAGTGATGCCTCGCTATCTATAGATGTCACTCCGTAGCAATACCTCTGGTAATTGGTACTCAGAGAGGCCTCTCGGTATTGTGAACGGTGAGCTTTGATGGTCATTGGTGCATCTGGAGAGCAGAATCAGTGGGAGAACGAAGGCTGTAGATGCCAGCAGAGAGGGAGAGTTATCAATGATGGGAGAGGCAAAGCTATAGATGCCTTTGGAGATGGAGCAGTGTTGACGCCTATTGATAGGCATCAATATCGACCAATATCGACAGATATCTGTACGTACCGATTATCAATGCTCATTGATAGGTATGGAAATGGAGAGGCATGGACAGGGATCGCTGTCAAGAGGTGTTGATGTTGGTAGTCATTGATGTCTACTGAGAGCAAACTGGGTGCAGAAGTGAAAGCTGAGGTGTATGTGAAGATGGAGAAGTATTGATGGCTATGATGGCAACATAATTTCATATCATTAATTCAGAGTTCAGAGACTCAAGTAAAAATGACTTTCATCTTCTAACTGAATAAAGTACCTTAACTATGCTATGAAACTTTCTTTAGGATATACGCTAAATCCCACTGAAAAGAGAAATTCTTTCCATTGATTTCAAGGATTTTGTATTAAACCTCAAAGATTAAAGAACAGAGCATAATGAAAGGAGAGAGGTAGGTGTAAATTTGCCAATTCTTCTGTAATCCCTTTAAAGAAATTTCTCCATATGCTTGTGAGGGATGAAAACAACACCCATTGGGATTCTCATATATCTTTGAATTATTTGATGTTTTGTTAGAAATTACTCTAGATGATCAACAACAGCAAATTCACTTATCAGCTCTGCAATACCGTTAAATTCCTGTAGAGCCAGATGATTCATGGCTTTTATGGATGCTATTTTATGCCTTGTCATTTGTCTTAGAACAGCTACTCATTCTCTGGGAGACAAATTCTCATGTTTCTTTTTTATGTTTCATAATATTTTCACTTTCTAGAAAATCAGCAAGTGTGTGGGGGTGGTATCATTCCTGTATTTGCTTTTTTTTTTTTTTTTTTGCTTCCATTATTGTTTGTTTGCTGGGTAATGTAAAACATGTAGCACATACTTGGGGATTTCTGTGTAGCTTGTGACTGAGATGTGACAGTATTGTCATAATGAATCAAATTAATACAAAGGCCTCTACTTTTCTACGGGCTATGAATATTAGGAGGTTTTGAAAAAAGTGAATTCAGTTTTATAAAAAACACTGAGTGTTCTGAAATGCATTTTCTCCACTATATCCAAAAGTTGGCTAGACAGCACTTATCCAGGATGCGTTGCCTTGCTTATTGGCAGTGCCTGACCTGTCTCCTGTATCAGCATACTGGGACTTTCTATTTTCCCACGCAGACTTCCATCTTGCACCTAAGAAAAATTTCCTGTTCCTCAAAAGGATAAGGAACCTGTAGGTATTACCGTGCTGTTCATGGCTGTAATTTATTTCCCATTCTACTTAATGTAAAGGCATTTCTGTAGTACTTGTAACTCTAGTGCCTCGATGCCCCTAGAAGATGAAATTCTTCTATTTCTTTTCTTTTCCAACTCATCTTTATTTTTATACAGTAAGTAGTACTGTACTGAAAATATTTTTGAGGCCTCCAGTTTGCCTATCATTGTCTAAAGGCAATAATGACTGAATCCTTGGTATTTTAATTTGTGAACTGTTTCCTTTCGTGTACTAAATGCGTTCATTTTCTTAAGAAATTGTCAGCTGAAATTTTGCATGAGGTACTCATCTATTAACAATGTTCAGTGTCAAGCACGACAATAAAAGTACAGTCACAAAAGGGAGAGGGCTGTACCCTGTGGGGGACATCAGTGGCTGCAAAACTGTTGTCCTTTTCAGGATATCCTTCAGAAAGGCCAGCTCAGCAAGGCCGAGAAGGGAAGACTTACAGCCTCCAGAAGCTCTGCAATAGAACAGCCTGGGAAAGCAGAGGGAAGTTATTTCGTAATTTGTAAGCTAAAACACATGAAAAGACAAGACATTCTACATTCCGGGGGCACGCAGATTTTTTAAAAGAGGATAAGGGTAGTTTTCAGTGGAGGAAAAATCCTTATTCATACCATACATGGAAAAGACATTAGGGGCAACATTTAAAACAAGAGGATGTCAGTAGGCAAATAGCAATTAATTTATAATATATATATATATATATATTTATTTATTTATTTATTATATATATATATCACAAATGTATAATATGAATAAGAATGATATATATGTAGTTCTAACCATCCAGGGAATCTCAAAGCATTGGGCAAGTGCTAATTGATGAATCCTCCCAATACTCCCGTAGAACAATTTTACCAACAAGGAAATTAAGCTACAGAGAGGTTAACAATCTTCTCTACGTCCGCACAAATCAAGTCAGCCCTGCTGATTCCCGGTTATTACCGACCATAGCAAGGCTACTGTAATCCTTTGCTGGTGAAGAATTGTGTTGTATGAACAAAAGGAAAAGGGAACGCTACTTCAGGATGGGAATGCCCACAGAACAAAAGCATTATTCTAAGTTGGTTCTAGGAGTGGAAAATAAAGTTAGCAGACATGTTTTGACTAGAAATGGCTTACTCCCATCGGGGAAAAAAAAAGAAAAGAGAAAAGAGAAAGAGAAAGAAAGCATGGTGAAAACAAGAGCCTTCGCATTCAGTATGCTAACTGTATCTTTACTTCCTTTTGTCCTAGTCACAGCATTTTTAATGACATGGTAAATTAAGCATTTGACATACGTACCCAGAGTGTTCAGGAAGAATAATATGACAAAAAATGTCTACACTGGGGTTTTTTACTCGCCTCCTTTTCTGTGTCAACTTTTGGTACAGCAACGAGGCATCTACGATGCTAAGAGTAAACTGAATCCAAGACTGGGAATTTTTTTAGCCTTTTAATACAATGATAAAAAACAGCTGTGATAATTGGAGACCATAAATTTTTGTTTCATAGAATCATAAAATCATAGAATCAGTAAGGTTGGAAGCGACCTCTGGAGATAATCTACTCCAACCTCCCTGCTCAGCAGGGTCACCTAGAGCATGGTAGACAGGGTTGCGTCCAGGCGGGCCTTGAAGATCTCCAGAGAAGGAGACTCCACAACCTCTCTGGGCAACCTGATCCAGGGCTCCGTCACTCTCACACGGAAGAAATTGCCCCTCACGTTCAGGCGGAACTTCCTGTGCTTCAGTTTCTGCCCATTGCCTCTTGTCCTGTCACATGGGGCAACTGAAAAGAGTTTGTCCCCGTCCCCTTGACACCCTCCCTTCAGGTACTTGTACACATCAATAAGATCCCCCCTCAGTCTGCTCTTCCCCAGGCTGAAGAGGCCCAGCTCTCACAGCCGTTCCTTGTAGGGCAGATGCTCCAGCTCTCTGATCATCTTTGTAGCCCTACGTTGGACTCTCTCCAGTAGCTCCATGTCTCTCTTGGACTGGGGAGCCCAGAACTGGACACAGTACTTGAGATGAGGCCTCCCCAGGGCTGAGTAGAGGGGCAGGATCACCTCCCTCGACCTGCTGGCAACACTCTTCCCAATGCACCCCAGGATACCCTTGGCCTTCCTGGCCACAAGGGCACATTGCTGGCTCATGGTCAACTTGTCATCCACCAGCACTCCCAGGTCCTTCTCTGCAGAGCTGCTCTCCAGCAGGTCAGTCCCCAGCTTGTACTCATGCCTAGGGTTATTTTTCCCTAGATGCAGGACTCTGCACTTGCCCTTGTTGAACCTCATGAGGTTCCTCTCCGCCCAGCTCTCCAGCCTGTCCAGGTCTCTCTGAACGGCAGCACAGCCCTCAGATGTATCAGCTACTCCTCCTTGGTATCATCAGCAAATTAGTTTCCTAAAGCTTAGCTGTATTTGGATGAAAGCTCTTGAACATAACCCACTTTTAAGTACAGTGAGAAAAAATTTTGGTTAAGGTGTATACTGCTGTGGGCTTGATCACACCTTTGTATGAAGGCAATAGGGGCTGTTATGCTGCTCCATCATAAAATAAATGGACATGATCTCTTTATACCCCCTGCAACTTGAGCCTGGGGAGGATTGATGGGATAGGATGAGAAATAAGAGATATATTGGCCTTGATCCTTTAAAAGGCATGTGTAGACCACCTGCAAATTTATGGTATGCCTCTGTTGCAGGACCCAAGTGATTCCAATCCAGTCTAGCTATAAGCTGCCCCATTGCAAGGTTAATGTGCTCTTTATTTGTGCTGTAATGATACTGGCAAATGTATATCATAGTTTTTTTATTCCTGAGGTAAAAGAAACCTTTCGGTAATTTCCTGATTGCTGAGTGAGTGAGAACTGTGGGAGGGCACTGGAGAATTATGTCATCCTCAGTGAGGTTGACCTGGATTGAATTTATTGCCTAATTTGTGTGAGAGATTTTTCTGTACATATGAGAGGGATGGAGATAGGTTTGAGAGTACTAGCTCTGCATTTGGTTTTGAGCTGACTTGAAAAGGAATTTGAAATCCAAGCTTCTCTGTTAAATTAAGTTTTTTTTTGAGATGATGACTGATTGGCATATGTTATCTGAATCTTTTCTCTTTAATTTCCTCTATTTCTTTCTAAGTTGAACAATTAGACTTTAAATGGAAACAACTCTGGCTTGCCAATCTATTTACATCTGTGTCTTTCTGTGGGCATAAATCCAGCCACATGGAATAAACTATGCTATTTCTTTCTTTCATCTGGTCTGCATTTGAAGTAGCAAAATAGAATGGTTCTGTTTTCTTCTATGGCCCATTGAGATTTTTGTGATGATGCTTTCTGCTTTTGTGTGTGGGAACAGAGCCAGTTTATCGCATACAATCAGGAGCTCCTACCAAACAAGTTTGTTCCTTTCTGACCTACTAAAGATTTTGTCTTTTACAGATTGTGTTTGTTTTGACTGTTTTTTGCTTTTCTTTCTTCTACTAGCTGTAATATTTCCAGGTTTATTATTGCCTTTTAATACTTACACATATTGCTTAATTAGGTGATCTCATATCATTCCCTATTTAGATTACTATACCTTTGTTCCTGAACATTCATTTCCCAGACCTATAAAGACCTGTTCACTATTTAGATTTAAGTTAATGGGACAATTTAGAATTATGGGAAAATTCATACTGGGAGGGACCTCAGCAGGTCTCTAGTCCAACCTTCTGCTCACTGCAAGGGTTAGCTGTAAGGCTGGACAGGTTGCTCAGGGTTTTATCCAGACAAGTCTTGAAAACCTCCAAGGATGGACATGGCATGGTCCCACAATCTGTCACTGCATAAAGCCAACAGAATGTATAAGTTTTTGGAGGACTAATGTTTTAGACAGAAAGTTATGGTATTTGGGGATATTGTGTAAAGAAAACACTATTGTACTATTGTACTAAAGAAGGCTCTTGGAAGTTATGTATAACAGAGGAACACAGATTCTGTGTATGCATTCATGCATCAAAACTAAACAAGCTCCCAGATTGTTATTTTTAATAGGAAGACCTCTTATATTAAAAATTTGGCCTTTTGGTTACACATACATTAAAACATCCATTTTCATTAATATTGCTCAGCTTTGAGCTTTGAGACAGCTGAGTTGATCTAGCATCTCACTATACTTGTAGGAGGCAAGTCTCATTCTCCTTTCTCTTCCTTTTATCTGCCTGTGTGATCTCACCCATTCCCACATGCCAGTAAGCTAGTTTAGCTAAAAATGCTTCCTCCCCACCCCCCACAAAGGTCATTTTTCTGCAGATATAGTGAGCTGAATTTGCTCATGCACATGGCTAGGAAAAGAAAGAGCAAGGTTTGTGTGTGTGGCGGGGGGGGGGGCACTGCTCATTTTCAGGGTACCATGATATTAGATTGCTCAAGTGTTGTCAGTCTGCATCTTTAAAACCCTGTATTTTTTGCTTAAAAGTAATCTTTCAGTAATACTTTATACACAACTAGAAATAGCATTATAGCTAGATAAAGTGAGAAAGTGGACTACAGATATTTATTTTGAATCAAGCAACACTGATGGTTAGATTTCCAGTAAAACAATTTTTGTTTTTGCTCTGTTTTAATAATATCGTGAGTGTATGTATGGGTATATGTGTGAGTGTGTGTGTGTATATATATATATGAATATGTACAGAAATGCACATGTATAGTATTTCATAGTCCATGGAGTCTTCCAACTAGTTGACTTTGTGGTTATTCCCTGACCCATTTTGAAGAACCGTTTCCAGTAAGAACCATACTGTATGTGATAGAAATCCATAAATTTTACTAAAGTACCAAACCATCCGCTCTGATGGAACTTGTTATCTAAAAGTTAGTTTAGTGAAACACATCAAATCATTATAACATTAAAAGAAATGGAATACAAAAGAACATTGGGGGGATCTTACCATATGCTGTACACAGACTGTGGAAAAATTGTTCAGCAATTCTGAAGACTAATTCTGTCATTAAGCTCCATTTTACTGAAAATGTCCAGGCTACGGAGCTAAGGTTGTGCATGCCAGCTTTTGAATTCCTATCTGTGCTGCCATAATATTCTTCTTAATATAGATTTTTGCATGGAATAAAAGTAAAATCCTCAGTGTTGCAAAATAATTAGTTTGTGTGGATACCAATTGTGAGATGTATCCTCTTCTTTAAGAGCGCCATTTGGACTGAAAAGCTCAATAAGCAGATAACTCCAGATAAAAATAAAACAGAATGGGAAAATGGACACTGGAAAAATTTCAGTGTTTTTACTCTCTTTACTCCCTTGTCCAAACCCCTATAAAGTTTATTGCCTTTCTCTCTAGAGACAAAGACATAGAAAACTCTCTAAAATAAAAGAACATGTAAAGGCAAGAGAGCAAATGTTAATGCTAAAATGCTCCAGGCCTCCTTTAGATGATCACTCTAGACCTACTAGCAATGGGCAGGTAGTTAATGAATTATGAAATACTGGTATTTCATTCGGGAAGTCCAGATGTAGGGAGTCCATTCCAATTCTTAAAACCCAGCCAAAAAAAAAAAAGAGAGAGAGACTTTTTTAATCATGCTTTTAACTGGATCATTCGTTGTAATTTGTTCCGTTGTTGTTGAAAAGTACTCCCATATAGTATCACTAAGGGCTATAGAGGAAGTAAAACGTTTGATTTCTTAACTGAATGTGGGAAGGTATTTTAAAGATTACTATATTTTTTTGTAGATTTGAGTCCCTTTCCAAATGAGAGTATCAATAAAAATGTTCACTTCTTCTCTTGCAATCCAGTATTCGTTTTCCACCTTTGAAGATGTTGAGTGGGCGATCTCAGGCAATCGGGTACTTCTGGTTATCTTCTCCTGGCGTTACTCCCCGTACCCGTCAGAAAAATAAAGCTCTCCGTGCCGCTGCGTTAATGAAATTACAGTAAAAGCAGAAAGGAGTGTCACTAGCAGTCAGGACGGCAGTTTGACCCGTTTTCCTCTCATTGCTTTGCCTCCCCGAGCCGGGGCGAGAGCGGGGCGCCCGCGGCGGGAGGCCAGCGCCGGCTCTGCGGCCCGGCGCCGGCCCCGTCCGCGCGCCCGGCGCAGGTGGGCGGACCGTGCGTATTTACGCGGCAGGGACGAGGGCTGAGCGCGCGGGACCCCCACGCCGCAGCCCCTCTCGCCGTCGGGGTTGTGGTCCGGAGCCGGGGACGCGGCTGCCGCTCCGGGGTCGATCGCCCGATCGACCCCGGAGCGAACCCCAGCTCTGGCACAGGGATTTCCTGAGGGCCTGCTGCTTGCTGCGACTCAACTCACAGCGTCAGCAGCTTTTAATCGCATTAGCTGAGGAATTAGTGCGTGTCTCGATGCAATCGGTCTCGTCCGCCATCAAGAAATGAGGAGAAGCGAGCGCTCCCTTCCTTCGGGCGCGGGCGGAGCCGCAGCGGGGCCAAAGTCGGCAGCCCCCTGCGGGCACGGGGGAGAGGGGGGCCAAAGGGACCCGCTCGCTCTGCGGGGGCAAGGCCTGAGCGGGCCTGCCCGCGGTAATCCCAAACCCCGGGCCACGCTATCAGCATCACCCATCCCGAGAACCAACTGATCAGCACGTTCTCCCCACCACCAGCACCATTTATTTATTTATTTATTTTAAGTTAATCCTCTTAAAGATTGTGCTAAGCAATGAAAGGACGGGATGAAAGAGGCCCTTTTCCTTACGACCACATAAACTGCTTGTGTAAATGTTTCAGTAACAGGCGGCTTGACCGGTGTTTAGTTCGCCCTTCCCCCATGGCCGTGGGCCTGCTTGCAGCCCGCGTGGCTAAATGTGTGATTTACACGTGTTTTAAGAGAAACGTTCCCACACTTGGGCACTGCACTATTCTTTAAAGAAGGAGAGAGCTACAAAAAAAAAAAAAATCATTGTGGAGGACATTTTAATTTACAATTCTTTTTTTTTTCCCACCTACGTGCTTAAAGAGATCGATTGCTTCCAACTACGCACCGGTTTTGTTTTCTGTTTTCCTCTGATACATGTTTGTCTCTCGCAAGCAACCTCAGGCAAGCTGACGTTCATTAAGCATGATGGGTTTGAGAAGATATTTAAGCGTTTTTATTTTCTTGGAGGAGAAGGCAAAGAGATTCGGAGGAGGTTTGCCCTTTGGTACCCTCAAGTGCAGGCAACGCGTTACCCTTCGCGCTCGTGGGTGCCGGTCGACTCCGTCGGAGCCGTGGGTAAGGAGAGACAAGAGGTTTCACATTGCCGAGGGAAGGCTTACGGCGCGTATTTTGTGTTTGAGCCGAAGGGTGCAGTTTTCTGCACTGGATAGGGCATTCCGCAATTTTCCCCTCCGGTCGTAAGATTACAGTCGTCACGATCCACGTTCTGCGGCTGATCCCGCAAAGCCCGACCGTTCTCATTGTCTTATTCAAACAGAAATAAGGTATTTTCCGTACTGTCGTTATTTCCCTGGAAATAAATACGAGCTGCGCCGCACGCTGCTGCCCGTCAAGATTAGTCGCCCGGGGCCAGCGTGATGTGCCACGTCAGCGTGAGCGTCAAGCAACGCTCTTGAAACCCGGGGCGCTGCTCGGGGAATGCTTCCCGGCGGCTACCCCGCGCTCACGCAGGTGCAGTCGGGAGCACGTCTGGCACATCCGGCATGATCTTTGCATAAATACAAAACCGATTTTCCCTTTTAAAGCAGACATTATTTCAGTCTAGTAAAGAAATTGAGAAAATAACGGATTTGTTATCATAATCGGCTCTCTTCTTTTTGACTGGAACCTGTGAAATCATTATTATATTTGCATTCTGCTGCAACTCCTGTTACCTCAAATTACAAAAATAAATGGAAAATTGATTTAAAATGTAGCCTGTATATTGCAATCAAGTATTTTTTTTCAACTCCATTTTGCTGCGTTCAGATTAGCATCCCTGCTTTGCTATGAGCGTACAGTTACTACAGTTAATGCAAGTGCTGCATTTAGTTTGGTATACGTAGGCTTGTTTGCTGCCGTAACCGTGATCTGGTTTCAGAGTGAACGGATTCATTTGGATCAACAGTCCCCCCAGAGGTAAATGCTTAAATGTATTCAACCTTCGTAAGAGCTGAAAACATCAATACCTTCATAAAGCCACTTTGATTTGTATTGACTAAGGTTGTGCTGCTAATTCACATACATCATTGTTTACTTCACAGAGCTTTTAACATAGTATTTGATTTATAGAAATAGTGATTCAATTTCTACAAAGAAGCGGTAGGCTAAGACCTCCGCCAGATCCTTCCTTTAGCTCAGAAACGTGGAAAGTCGGAGAGAGGAAGCCTATCATCGCAATGCAAAAATTGCTCAATAAATGCTCATGTGCAGTACATATTTTACTTGCCTGGTAACAGGCAATAGCAATGTAGATGTGTCAGATAAAGGACAATCAATTATCTAAGCATGTCGCTAATGTGATTGCGGCAAAACCATTGATTTATATCTCAGCAGAAGATGTCTGTGAAGTGCATTTCTCCTGCTCTACCCCAATGCATCTCAGGGAGAAACCTGCAAGGGAAACAGAGGGGGAAAAAAAATACGAAGGTCTTTTTATTATTCTTTTTTTTTTCATTAAGAAAATATAATCAGTGATTCACTACAGGAAACACTTAAAGCACATTGGTAAACCCACATAAATAGCATGCAGAGCCCATACAAATAATTGCAGTGCTTACATTTGGTATGAATTTAGAGTATTTGTTTGATGCTACATCAAATACAGGCTTAAAAATGTCTTTTGTAGCTCATTAGCTTTAAGCAGCTACAAACTGATGGCTTTAAACGAAAGTTTAGTCCAATATACCAAGAGGAAAAATTGAATTACTTTAAATGTCTTAGTAAAGTTTGCCTGAACTATACTCTTTTAAATTTTTCCTGGCTTGGAGCCAGATCCTACAAATTGTCATGCATATGTATAACTGGGCTCACAGAAGTAGTTTTGTTGAATGAAACGTGATCAAAACTATACAGTTTTATATGCCCCAGGAGTCTGAAGGATCTTGCTTTGGCTGATTGCTTTAGCCTCGCAGAGAGTCGAAATTCCTCTTTAGCGTTGCTGCTGGTAGCCCATTACATTGGTGCAATCTTTAGGATTAAAAAAAAAAAAAAAAAAAGAAAGAAAGAAAGAAAGAAAGCCCCACTTCCGTGGGGCTAGTGAGCTTCCTACCCATCATTTTCAATGAAGAAAGAGCCATTGGATACCCAGGCTGTAAGGCAGCCTTTTCTGGCATTCATAAACTGTATAACATTTGCAGAGAAAAACTAGGTTAATCTGGGGGCTGAAACTGAAGATCTGGGTTATAGAAGTGGTGCCATCATGAAAGCAATACAAACTTGAGGTTCAGAAAATAACAGCGGTGGAGCTGTTACTTTGTCAGGATTGCATTTTGTGGATTAAGCTGTTGATAAACAAAGTATTTTTATGGCTACAAGAGAATTCACATTTCCAGAGAAGATAAACTTAGAAAGCTTAGACACACTATAGGGCTCGTCAGCATCTCACAGTTAATTAAAGGAGTGAGTGGAAAGCATCAAGGCTTGCTCCCCTCTGCATGAATAATTCACTGCCTGTATCCATTATTAAAGCCAGTTACTTCACCACAATGATTTCCAGCCTGCAATGGACTGGTCTCAGAAATGAGAGATAAATTGCAACAAGGCTTGCAGCTATATTAATAAATTGAAAAGAACATTTATTTGCTCATCTAATTAGAACTGTAGTTTTTTCCAAATGGTGTAGTAATGCATTACCTTGACAGCCAATACCTGCTGCGAGAAATAATTAACAGAAATGCTTTTTATTAATTCTGTTTCACTAAAAGCAAAAGTTCTCTTCTTGATTTTGTTCCCTTTAAACTGTTTGTTTTTAACTTTTTTGCAGTAGAGGTCTAAGTGGATTCAGCATTACTAAAGCAGATGAGATCTGTGTGATTGAGGTGTCTGTAAGTAATCATAAACTTACAAATTAAATATGCGTGCATAAAACAGTCTACTTTCACCAGCTGTCTTTATTAAAGGTGTAATTGTATGATATGGCCTCTGAACAATATTTAAAGAATGCAATCATTGTTTCAAAGCTTTGGTTAATGTCACAACCAAATAAAATACTTCAGGATGAAGAATTTGCTAATTTTCCAACTACATTGGTCTAATAAAAGCTATTACCTCTAACTGCAAACTTCATCTTGAATTCATTAACGGCACTCTTATTTATTTTCAAATATATTTGCTTTGATTACCAGACAAAGAAATGGAAGGTATGAAGAAGTTTTCGTATCGGTGTGGTTTTGGGGCTGTGAAAGTCACTTGGGTGTTACAGTACTTCCTTCTCTGCAGATATATTTTGAATTAAAATAGAAGCTGTAGCTACCAAAAGTTTAGCCTTCCCATTCTTCAGCCTCCCCCAGAAGAGGAGAGACTCCACCATGTCACCAGGCCTTTGCATGAGGTTTGCAGATTTGTGCTTGTCAGTCCAGTTTGTTGATATCCTTGGTGCCATCTCAGCTTACCCTTCCCAAGGTAGCAGGCCCATAAGGACCTTGAATTTGATGTGGAAAAAAGATAGGAGAGGAGTCAAAGAGTTTGAGAGGTTGGTAACATCTGTCTGTCTGTTTATTTATAAATATCCATATGCATTTATAGATATCTGTAGATGTAGGCATATAGACCTAAAAAAACTATGAGGTTATCTGGTAAGTAATCAAACGATGTGAAACCAAACATTACTCAGGCAGTGAGAAAAGGTGCTCCAGAGCAACCGTGTATTCAGCACCTTTTCAGCAGTGTTCTGCAGTGGGTTAACATACTCATCGTACGTTAACGTTGGGAATGAGTTACTATATAACTTAGAAAAGAAAACAAAAAGGAGATTGGTGATGAAAGGAAGGACCTTTCCGAATGGAATATTTTTTCCACTTCCTTATGTTTTATTTTGTATAGATTTATGTTCTCAGTTTGTCAGCTATATATGAAATATTTTCTAGTAGGTTTTCCAGGATTATATTTTCCACTAGAAATGCTATACAAATGAACTGTCTTTAATTTAATAAATTTGGGGATAATCTTTAAGCAGTTGTAGAGGAATGGTAAATCCGTGGATATAGAATTAGACAGCATGGCTGAGTTTGAACTTGCAATTGTTTTTATTTTGAGATCCAAGCACGTAAAGAGATTTGAGTGTGTAGCCTGCTTCCTTCTGGCATGCATTCATCCAGCATGGGAACATGAAGCTTGTGTGCTTAAAGAGGCATGTCAAAACTGCTTTGTTAAGAAGAAGGGAGGAAAAAAAAAAAAGCCCCAGACCAAGTGACAGGACTAAGTTTAGTGTGCTAATCATATTCGTTCTTCTTGTAACCTAAGGAGTTGCACTGTAGAATTTAAATGAAATGAATGGTGTTTCAGACAAGCGGTTAGTGATTTTATATGGTCACTGTCATTTTTCTTCTTCTGGGAATTCAATTTGTTCCTATTATGCCAAGGTCACAGATTGAGGAATCTCAGAGAACATTACTTCTCTGCCTTTGATGCAAAGGGTCAGCGGATTAGTACAAAGGAGAATGAATCCAGTGTGCTGGCTCACCAAATGATATTTAAGTCATTTTTAATGAATGACTAGCAGTTCCTATTAGTTTTCTTAAGGAAAACAGAAGCAAGCCTACAAACAAAAACTTCATAAATGAATATTCAAGGAAAAGTATGACTTCATTGTCAGCTCTAATTGCTAGTTTTACCTTATTAGTAGAAGCTTTCTGTAGCTGAGTCTGACATACATTTGTTTGCACACTGTTATTAGTCAAGACTCAGTGAAGTCTTGTAATTAACACCTCCACATTATCTCACGCAGTGAAAGCAAAGACAAAAACAGATGACTCACTTTGTTTCAGCTTTGCTCCTGTTTTCTGATACAGAAGTACTTAAGAAGAAGTGTGAGCTCATCAGAGTGCCATATGGAGTCAACAGAAAGCATAAAGGGGGTTTTCAGGAAGGAGAGCATCAAAGTTCATTAAGGACTAAAGGTAAGGCCTCGTCTAGGCACGGTGCTGCTGATCCCCTTGCAGTGTAACATTTTACCAGTACACTTACACTGGTGTTAGTCTTTGTCTCCGATTCTGTTTACAGCGGTAAAAAACCCACTGCATCTGCCTGCGTAGTTTATTTTCTACCTAATGTAGGGAAACACTATAATTGTACAGCCTTTCTCACCTCTCCAGCGTGGTGCCCACACCAAGGAAGTTGTACTTTTTAAGTCATCAGTAATGCAACATTTACATGTTGCAAAGTCCCTGCTTTGAGTATCATCGTGCAGTACGCGTGGTGGATTTTCTGTGCTTATTATCTACCTTTTGCTTAAGATTAAAATTCTACCTCATCACAGTCAGGTGCAATTTCCTTATTGGAAGTCAAATATTCTTAAGTATTATTTCATTAATGGCGCGTAGGACAAATTCACAAGGAGTCATAGGAATATATGCTTTAAACCGAGATGTGATTATCTTCTGAATATCTGGTTTCAGGAAAGTTGCCTTTGCTAGATGGGGCAATTTCTGCTGAAATTCAAGTACCTAATTCACACACACATGCTGCAAGATTAAGGTTGATGAGTGTTCTCACCACACTTTTTTGGGGTAATGTTATAAGGAAAATAAACAACACAAATCTCAAAAAGAAAAAAAAATGCCCCCAAAACCTGATGAAAAGGTTGCAGCAATAAGGAGGAATTACTTTATTGCAACAACAGTATAGCCTTTCGGTTAACAAGTATTGCCAAAGCAATATGGAATTCAGTCATTAAATTATTGCTGTTGAGAGTTAGGCTGAGTTAAATATTCAGATAATAATAAAGCTTGCTTACGGGATAGAAGCTGACCAAGAGCAAAAAAAGTAAAATGTCCATGAGATTTCCCTGCAGTTCTGAAATAGCCATCAGAAAGGCAACTGACGGCACGCGAGTGATTTCCGCAGAGCTGCTGTCCTTGGCTGCGAGGATCCTCTGCCCTCCCAGCGCGGCTCGGCAGCTTGCTGCGTTTTACATCACTGCCGTTGCTATTGATCGAGCAACCCCGCCTGTTCCTGGTGTATTATTTTGCTACTCAGGAATAACTCTCTTAAATGATTAGGTCACAAATGTTATTGCGTTATTGTGATTTGGAGAATTATTAAAGATGGGTCACTTCATTACTGAGCTCCCCAAAGCATTGTATGTAGTAAAGCTACATTAGTTAAGTGCTCTGGAAGCTGGCAGGTGCTTATGCACAGCTAAGACTGTCTATATTTTATCTCTAGCCTAAAAATGCTGCCACTGAAGCATTTTCGGGTGCATACTGCTGTGCATATTCAGCCAAGCTATACCAGGTTCTTCAAAGGAAAAAATCATTCTCAGAAAACATTGGTTGTCTACTACAGGCTCTTCAGCTTTGCTTGCAATAGGTCATAGCACAGTGGAGTTTGTACTAAAATAGAATCCAGTGATGTTTTGTAACCTTCAAATGGGATTTCTAATAATAGCATTGCTTCTTGGTTTGGGCACTGGCCCAATGAGTACAGACATCCAGAGTGAAGCACATGCTATACACTAATCAAATCAAAACATTTCTAGAGGGTATAGGCAGCAATTGGGGGACGTATTCACATTCTAGAAGCACTCCTGAGAGAAATGTTGCTGGACTGGTTTTGGAATAAGTGCATCCTTTGTTTTATTTTTCCCAGACTGAAAGGACCTAAGTAGTAGAAACCCCAGCAAAAGGAATTACTCACACAAGTGGTTTGCTCTGTACCTTAGGCTTGTCTGGACTAGTGCACATGAGCACTACAGCAGTGAGGGGAGAGCAAGGACTGCAGCTGCCACAGTAGGAAACTACGGCATCGGCCTGCACTTGGCTGAGATGGTCTCCGTTTGACTGAGTAATTGCCACCAGCGGAAATTACAGCTTCACTTTGGTATACCAAAGCTGCAGGTAGACCATTTGCCTGAAATGGGGACTAGCCCTCCAGGCAGTCCCCTGCTGGCATCGTCAGCAAAACATCACCATGAAGAGGGGGCAAAACAGTGGTTACAACGCTGTCCCTTGGGCAACTGCCACAGAAGGTGCTGTCCTTGACTTTGCCCATCAAGGTGGACCTCTTGTGGGCTCTTGCGAATCCCCTCCATCCCGCAGTACCTCTGGAAAAGGGGGCTCTTACGATCTGCTCACACACAGCACGCCAGCACTAAGGAGGAGTGCTGTTTAAAGGCCAAATGATACCCTTTTATTTACAATATCGTACTTTGTCTGTTGGGAATGGAAGGCCTTTCCCTCATTTTTGGTGCTATTAATACACAAGTCACTACAGACTCTATGTGTTAAGACACTTGTCTGATGCTCAAGACATCTGGATATTAATAGCAGTGAAACTGGTTTTTACAAATAGCTAACACCCATTTTGTTGGTTGACCTCCAGAGGAAGATTAATGGTCTAAAAACTGGTCATTAAATATGGTAACAAATGTTTTTCAGTGAGGTTATTGCTACCATAAACTTTAATCAATGGTTCATAGGCAGCAGCCTCTGGTTCAGCGTTCTGACTAATGACAAATTAACTATTTCTTAGCAGTTAATAAAGACTTTTCACCAATCTGCATACAAGACATGATTTCCTCAGCTGGTGATTAACATTGTCCCCTGGGTGCTAACTCCATATATCCATACCGCATTCAATTCCACATTGGCAGAGATGAAAAGCAGCAAATTTAACACCATTTCACTAGAGATTTTTTTCCCCTTTAAATTGACTATTTAAAACAACCAAAACATTTTTTAAAGAATAGGAAGCCTGGCTATTTAATGAGCTATTGTTTGCTGGATAGTATCAATCATGTTGATTCTTTTCACTTTCCCCTGTTTTTTAAATGAATTTTTTTACACTCAGATTTGGCAAGCGGGAGGCTGGACCTAGTTAGTGATCTACAAAAGCGGAAAGGGTAGGGATGGAGGTGGGAGTTGTTTGTTTCTTTCTAAAGGCTGACTGCAGTTGGTGTGAGAAAAACACTAGAGAGCACTAATAAATATATGCCTCATAATAGTAAAAGGAAAAAGGTACACCTAACCTTTCTAAATAGCCTAAGGGCAAGGTTTTGCTTTACAATGAAAAGGTCATGCAGAATGAATTAAAGTCGTTTTCCTGCTGAGGTCCAAGCATGTGGCTTCACTTTGAAGGCTAGAATAAAGTTGTTCTTACTCATGTATCTTGGAGATGTGGAATTTTACAAAATGCCTTGCAAAAATCTGTGATTTGTTTTCGGTTCGTCAAGGCAAACGAAATTGCAGCAATTAATAAATGACCTTCCAAGATGAAGTTTCTAGTATTGAGAATAAAGGCAAATGACCCTTGCAGGGTGCTTATTTATTCACTTTGGGCTCTTTTAGTGACACTCTTATATCAGTAATCCTTCTTGTTTTTTAGTATTGCTCACATTTTCATTCTCCTGCTATTTTTAATATTTTATTTAATATCTTGGCTTGACTGAAATGATGCAAGAAAATTCAACAGCTATAATTTCATACTATGAGAATGAAAAGGAGGGACACTGAGATGGAAAATGTGAGAGAAGGCTTCTATACCTCAAACTAAAAGGTATACAGTCAAATCTATGAATGCACTGTATATATTGTAAGGGTTCTTAAAAAAAAAAAAAAAAAGGAAGGTGCAGAGTTGCTATACTATATATTTCCATTTAATTAGAATTATATAAAAGTATTACTTGTAAGCAATATCAAAATGTGCTTTTTTTTTTTTCCTTTTCATATGACAAGACATTAGGAGGAGAAACCAAAAGAACTGAAGAAATATATCTTATTCAAAAGTGATGTTTCATCTTATTTTCCTCTTGCTGTTCCATGCAAGCAATATTGCATGTCAAAGTGCGAGATGGTAAGTCTCTTGTTCTCAGCTGTTCTGAGGTAGAGGCGAAAACTGAAGGATTACGAAAGCCTGGAAAGTAAACCTGAGCTTGAATGATGGATTTGAAATAAAAACATGAATTCCAGATACCCGTGAACCTCATGAGTGCTCAGAATCCAAATCGGTGTCTGAGTTTTCCCAGTACCGAGGCGAGCCAGACTGTTTGATTCTGAACTTGCTGGTTTGGGCCCATCTCCAAAGATCAGAGTGACTCGTTCCTTTGAAATGTTTTGCTTTTTTATGACATTTTTGCAGGGTTTGTAGCATATTTTGTAAAAATGATTGCGCTCTGCTGAGCTGAAACTTTGGTTAACATACCTGAATAGCTGAAAT